>NC_053392.1:255395056-255717913 GCF_905171765.1 Bufo bufo | reverse complement strand
AGCCAAGCAACTGACAGAACCTACAGGTATTTGGTAGCCCGGGGGGGAAGGGGGGCGTCCCTGTGTGTGTGTGTGTCTGTCTGTCCCTTTGTGTGTGTGTGTGTGTCTGTCCCTTTGTGTGTGTGTGTGTCTGTTCCTTTGTGTGTGTTTGTGTCTGTCCCTTTGTGTGTGTGTGTGTGTGTGTCTGTCCCTTTGTGTGTGTGTGTCTGTCCCTTTGTGTGTGTGTGTGTCTGTCCCTGTGTGTGTGTGTGTCTGTCCCTTTGTGTGTGTGTGTCTGTCCCTTTGTGTGTGTGTGTGTGTGTGTGTCTGTCCCTTTTTGTGTGTGTGTGTCTGTCCCTTTGTGTGTGTGTGTGTGTGTCCGTCCCTGTGTGTGTGTCTGTCCCTTTGTGTGTGTGTGTGTCCGTCCCTGTGTGTGTGTGTCCGTCCCTGTGTGTGTGTCTCCGTCCCTTTGTGTGTGTCTGTCCCTTTGTGTGTCCGTCCCTGTGTGTGTGTGTCCGTCCCTGTGTATGTGTGTCCGTCCCTGTGTGTGTGTGTGTGTCCGTCCCTGTGTGTGTGTGTCCCTGTGTCCCTGTCCCTGTCTGTGTGTGTGTGTGTGTCTGTCCCTTTGTGTGTCCCCGTCCCTGTGTGTGTGTGTCTCTCCCTGTGTGTATCACCATGCCCACAGTGTTCCTATGTCTTGACGCAGCTGCTTCAGAACGTTCTGTGCGGGGCAAGAAGAAGAAGGAAGAGGAGGCAGCGCCAGCATGGAGTCCATGCGATAGACACAGGGAGGCACACTAAGGACGAAGGTAACACTTCCACATGATCTACACTAGTGTTATCTGTGGTTTTACATAGGACTGCAGGTAACACTACTACATTATTTAGCACTAGTGTTATCTGTGGTTTTACATAGGACTGCAGGTAACACTACCACAAGGTTAGCTCACACAGGGCGCCTGAACACCTAAGGCCGGCCCTGGCTGCGCACACCAGCGCCAAGGGATGACGTCACTGATGTAATATGCCTCTTATATGGGGAGAGCGGTGATGTCACTGATGTAATATATTACTTATAAGTGATCTATTACATCAGTGACATCACCACTCTCCACACATAAGTAATATATTACATAAGTGACATCACTGCTGTCCACATATAACGGTAAGTAATATATTACATCAGTGACATCACCGCCCATCACATACAGTATATGTGGAGAGCGGTGATGTCACTGATGTAAAATATCACTTATATGTGGACAGCGGTGATGTCACTGATGTAATATAACATTATATGTGGAGAGTGTTCATGTCACTGATGCAATACAGCGCCTTAAAATTTGCAGATGGCGACAAGACTTGTCATAGGCTACATGCCTGAGGTCTATTTGGTAGTGAAATCCCAGCGCAGGCAGGCGTGATGATGTCCGCCTGTGCCAGGACGCGGTGAGGTGTGCGTGTCTGCATTGCACCATCCCTCGCCGTACCAGCAGCTAGTGAGCGCCAGTGAAAGGAAACAGGTGAGTATAAGATTTTCGCTTTTTTTTAAGGTGTGGGAAGGCGGGATCCAGGGGGCCCAAGTAAATTCTTGCCCAGGGTCCAATCAATATTAAAGACGGCCCTGCATGCCTGCATTAGGCTTCAGAGTGAGGAGGCGTGTCTCTCAGTAATCCAATCTGATTGGCTGGCAGGGATCTGCTGGCTACAGCAAGTGTGTATGTGAAGGGAAAGCAGTTTTGGCCTCAGAGAACTGGCAGAGGAGCCATCTTGAGAAGGTCCTTATATTGTAAATGTTTAAACAGCTGTAACTAAGGGAAAAACTCAAGAAAAACTGCGGTATGTGAAGAAACTAAAGATTGCTTTATGCATAACGCTGCTGCAGCAGTAACATATGCTAAAAAAAATTATGAAAACATGACAGTTACACTTTAAGGACTTTATATTGGCGCTTAGCAAATGTGGTGCCAATATTCAAAAAGAGGTCAAAAATAGAGCCCTGAAACTATAGGCCGGTAAATGTAACATCCGTCATGGGTAAAATGACCCGTACATACTAAATGGTAAACAATGGGCAACACTGACATGGAAAAGGACTTAGGAATTTTAGTGGACAGCAAACTAAACTGTAGAAGCCAGTGTCAGGCAGCTGCTGCCAAGGCCAATAAGATAATGGGTTGAAGCATAGTCCTGCCACTTTACAAATCACTAGTCAGACCACACATGGAGTATTGTGTACAGTTCTGGGCTCCTGTGAACAAGACAGACATAGCAGAGTTGGAGAAGGTTCAGAGGAGGGCAACTAAAGTAATAACTGGAATGGGTGGATTACAGTACCCTGAAAGATTATCAAAATTAGGGTTATTCAGTTTTTGAAAAAGACAACTGAGGGGAGATCTAATAACCATGTATAAATATATCAGGGGTCAGTACAGAGATCTCTCCCATCATCTATTTATCCCCAGGACTGTGACTGTGACAAGGGGACATCCTCTGCGTCTGGAGGAAAGAAGGTTTGTACACAAACATAGAAGAGGATTCTTTACGGTAAGAGCAGTGAGACTATGGAACTCTCTGCCTGAGGAGGTGGTGATGGTGAATTCATTAAAAGAGTTCAAGAGGGTCCTGGATGTATTTCTGGAGTGTAATAATATTACAGGCTATAGCTACTAGAGAGGGGTCGTTGATCCAGGGAGTTATTCTGATTGCCTGATTGGAGTCAGTTTCTAAAATGAAGAAAATTGGCATCTATCTCACGGACAGGGTTGCCAACCGTCCAGAATCTGTCCGTTTTTGAGGCTGGTGGTACCTGATTAGATTATTTTTGTGGTAATTATCAACATTTTACAGCTCACAGTAAATGTTGGTAATGAGTTCCTATCAGTGTATTGAGCTATAGACATGTATTAGTTGCAATATTTATCATTCATTCTGGTTTTCCAATGTGTCCATAAAAAATGTTGGCTGTCCATGAATTTGGGATAAGTTGTCCAGAAAAATTCTGGTTAGTAACCCTGCTTTTTTTTTTTGCCTTCCTCTGGATCAACTTGCAGAATAACAGGCTGATGGACAGATGTCTTTTTTCAGCCTTAAAAACGATGGGGGTCATTTATCAATCTGAAATTATCCAAAATTGGGCACAGATTGCGACACAACAGCGATTTCTGCAAAATCTGCGATTTCTACCTGCTCACGCCAGGTCTAAAATTGTGGGTGTGGTGTGGGCGGGGAAGGGTCGGCAGGCCTTTCTCATTTACCATTTTCTATGCCTGTTTTAGCCATAGAAAAAGGTCTAAATGTAAGACTGCTAGGAAGCTGGCTTACATTTACACCGGCGCTGGATGCTATGTAGAGGCCACCGCCAGCTATAGGAGTTATTAAGACCGACGTCTAAAACACCGGTCTTAATAAATGTGCCCCTATGTTACTATGTTACATGTGGCTCTAATGTTGAACATACAACAGGGCAGGGAGCAAAAGAGTACCATGCACATTTGAAGCCCAATGTGGTGATTTGCGCTTCTTGTGCTGGCAACTGTAGGGGGTGAAATAATAAGTGGAAACTGCAAGTGACCCAATTTTTTAAACTACACCCCTCAAGGTACAGTATTTACTAAGGGTTGGATCAAGCATTTTGATGCCACAGGTATTTTGCAAAAATGAATACGCTGGGGACTGTGGAAAGTGAAAATTGCAATTTTTCCCACAAATATAGCATTTCAATGCCCAATATGTTGTGCCAAGCTTGTGCCATCTGAGACACACAACATCTATTAAATTTGTAGGAGTGTTCTAGTGGGTATTGAAATGCCATAAACATGGATGTAAACTGCTGTTTGTGTACACTGAAGGGATCAAAATGGAAAGACCACCTTTTGGCTTTTGTAGCAGAGATTTTGATGGATTGGTTTACAGGCGAAGTTGCTTTTGAACAGCCTCTGGAGTACCAGTACAGCCCATTTCTGAGAATCATACACTTTTCTTATTTTTCTCCCGATGGAGCTGTGTGAAGGCTTATTTTTTGTGGGATGAGTTGTTATTATCATTGGTTTTATTTAAGGTACATATGACTTTTTGATCGTTTGATATCCGATTGTTATAGATGCGGAGATACCAAATAAATATGTCTATTTTTAAAAAAAATTGTTCAGTTTTACACAATAAAAGGATTGTTGAAAAGAAAAAAAAAACATGTTTTTATGTTGTCATTTTCTGAGAGTCATGTTTTTTACATGGTCTTATATGAAGGCTCTTTTTTGTGGGCTGAGATGACATTTTTATTGGTACCATTTTGCGGTATATATGACTATTTCAATATTATGCTTTTTGTGAGACAATGTGACCAAAAAATGTTCTGGCATAGTTTTTTTTTTTTTTTTTTTTTTATGGCATTCACCTGTCAGGATAGGTTCTCAATTAGGAAAAGCAGCAAATAGGTTGATAGGAGGAGATACACTATAATCACCTTAGCAGCTGTGAATAGATACAAATATATTTTAAGTAGAAAGTACACATTACACAATATTATATATTGTAATATGTGAGTTCAATAAAAATAACACCCAATTCATGCACTGCATGACATCCATTTGACAGTTTACTAGTTTATTTTACAGACGCTCCGTGGACAGCCTTCCAGCTGCTACAGTGTCAAGCTCCTCTGATTAAGAACAAAAAGATGTTAATATGAGCACATAGCCCAGCTATGCCCAGCATAGCATCTATTTCTTATGGTCTTTGTGCTATTTCAGCTTGTGAATCACCTGAGAAAGAGTGAGGAATTTCAACAGAGCTGGTTGAAGCTATTACAGATTGTAGAAATATGCCAGAAAACTTCCAAAACTGTGTAAGTAGAGAAAAAGCCATGCTAGGAACTTAAGAAATCAAACATTAGCTCCTCAACCACTTGGCACATTAATACTCTTGTATCTGTTAAGGTTGCCAGTACACATTCAGGCTTTGTTCAGATTTCTGATGCAATTTTGAAGCTAAAAAAAAGGAGTGGGAAGCATTAAGATATTGGGGCACATTTATTAAGACCAGCGTTTTATACACCAGTCTTAATAAAGCCCCATAGCTGGCAGTGGATACACTGAAGTTATGAAGTGTACTGAATTCACTCTATGTTTTAGCTTCAAAACTGCACCACCAAATCTGAATATGTGCTGACACCCTAATAGAAGGTTTTTCGCTGACTATTTTGCACTGCAGTGTATTAGAAAAATTACATTCTGCCTACTAAGTTCTGCCAAAGACAGGGCTGAATAGACATTCGTACATGACGGTCATAAAGGCCATTGTTAGGTACTTGACTGCCATAGCAACCCCTTGGCACTCAACAAAGGGAGGCAATGGGGTGAGAGAGGGAGCCCCCTACCTCTCTTTAACTACTTACATGCTGTGGCTAGCACTGACTGTAACATCAAAGAGGTTAAACTGATGAGATCGAAGTTATTTCCGATACTGGTTCTGAGACCAGGGTGACAGTACGAGCCATCTCACTGTCCTATTATCACGTTTCTGAGAATTAACTACCTACTTGCAGTGCCATAATAGTACAGCTTAAGGAGTTAAAAAACTGCACAAAATAAGTAATGCAAAGTAGCAACAAAGGTAACTTTGGCAAATGGCATTTATCATGTAGAGAAAGTTAATACAAGGCACTTACTAATGTATTGTGATTGTCCATATTGCCTCCTTTGCTGGCTGAAATCATTTTTTCCATTACATTATACACTGATCCTTTCCATGGTTGCAACCACCCTGCAATCCATCACCAGTGGCCAAGGTTGCACAAAATAGGAAAAAGTGGCCAGGTCTTTTTCCTACAGTATGAAACCACGGCCTCTGTTGCTGGATTTCAGGGTGGTTGTAACCATGGAAACGAGAAATGTATAATGTGATGGAAAAATGAATTCAGCAAAGGAGGCAATATGGACAATCACAATACATTAGTAAGTGCCTTGTATTAACTTTTTCTACATGATAAATGCCATTAACTGAAGAGGGACAACCCCTTAACTGATCAGGCACAAATGTGGAATACAAAAACCTCCTTATCTTATTAAATTATATATCACGCCCATGGATCAATTACATCCAAACCCAAACACCAAAAAAACAATGGGACATGTATATATAGAAAATATAAATTACCATCTTTAGTATTAAAAAAATAAATAATAACGGTCAGCTGGCAGAAAGAGACATGATAGAATATACACTCACCTAAAGAATTATTAGGAACACCATACTAATACGGTGTTGGACCCCCTTTTGCCTTCAGAACTGCCTTAATTCTACGTGGCATTGATTCAACAAGGTGCTGATAGCATTCTTTTGAAATGTTCGACCATATTGATAGGATAGCATCTTGCAGCTGATGGAGATTTGAGGGATGCACATCCAGGGCACGAAGCTCCCGTTCCACCACATCCCAAAGATGCTCTATTGGGTTGAGATCTGGTGACTGTGGGGGCCATTTTAGTACAATGAACTTATTGTCATGTTCAAGAAACCAATTTGAAATGATTCGAGCTTTGTGACATGGTGCATTATCCTGCTGGAAGTAGCCATCAGAGGATGGGTCCATGGTGGTCATGAAGGGATGGACATGGTCAGAAACAATGCTCAGGTAGCCCGTGGCATTTAAACGATGCCCAATTGGCACTAAGGGGCCTAAAGTGTGCCCAGAAAACATCCCCCACACCATTACACCACCACCACCAGCCTGCACAGCGGTAACAAGGCATGATGGATACATGTTCTCATTCTGCTTACGCCAAATTTGGACTCTACCATTTGAATGCCTCAACAGAAATCGAGACTCATCAGACCAGGCAACATTTTTCCAGTCTTCAACAGTCCAATTTTGGTTAGCTCGTGCAAATTGTAGCCTCTTTTTCCTATTTGTAGTGGAGATGAGTGGTACCCGGTGGGGTCTTCTGCTATTGTAGCCCATCCGCCTCAAGGTTGTGCGTGTTGTGGCTTCACAAATGCTTTGCTGCATAGCTCGGTTGTAACGAGTGGTTATTTAAGTCAACGTTGCTCTTCTATCAGCTTGAATCAGTCGGCCCATTCTCCTCTGACCTCTAGCATCCACAAGGCATTTTTGCCCACAGGACTGCCGTATACTGGATGTTTTTCCCTTTTCACACCATTCTTTGTAAACCCTAGAAATGGTTGTGCGTGAAAATCCCAGTAACTGAGCAGATTGTGAAATACTCAGACTGGCCCGTCTGGCACCAACAACCATGCCACGCTCAAAATTGCTTAAATCACCTTTCTTTCCCATTCTGACATTCAGTTTGGAGTTCAGGAGATTGTCTTGACCAGGACAACACCCCTAAATGCATTGAAGCAACTGCCATGTGATTGGTTGACTAGATAATTGCATTAATGAGAAATATAACAGGTGTTCCTAATAATTCTTTAGGTGAGTGTAGATACAGGGAACATAGCAAAGGGCATGCACATAGGGTGATTTATGTCAAGGGAAATATGTCTATCCAATCTAGAAAGTGTCACACAATAATACCTAGTCAAGTATCTCTCAACAACAGACCTATGATATTTATATCAGGACATATATTAAAAGGGGTCCACTGTGTAATAGGATACCTCCCATACGTCGTGTGAAATACACAATGAACAAGTGTGTTGTGTCATACATACAGTGTCCCTGATCTCATAAACTGTGGAGCAATAGGCATAATATTAAAATACAGCTACAGATACGTAGCTATACTGTGACACTGTGAATAGAAATCAACACACATGTTCAAAAGCAAATGTAATGGTGGACAATTATACCCAAAAATAAAATGACATATGTCCAAAGAGGATACCCTGCGACATTATACACCACTACTGAAGTCTTGCCCCGAGAGCGGGCACCTCGGCGCGTGTTTCACCTCTCAAAAGGCTTTGTTAGGGAGGCATCCTATTACATGGTGGAACCCTTTCAATATATGTCCTGATATAATTATTATAGGTCTGTTGTTGAGAGATACTTGACTAGGTATTATTTTGTGACTCAGGACACTTTCTAGATTGGATAGACATATTTCCCTGGACATAAATCACCCTATGTGCATGCCCTTTGCTATGTTACCTATATCTATATTCTATCGTGTCTCTTTCTGCCAGCTGACCCGTTATTTATATTTTTTTGAATAATAAAGATGGTAATTTATATTTTCTATACATAGGTGTGCCACTGGTTTTTTGACAATTGTTGAATATTATGAAATGTAAGTGGAGAGCAGTTTTTCAGTATCAGTTCTGTGCTTACTGCAGGGGCCTTGTATTCCTAGTGTAGACAACATCCAATGGTCTTGGCAGTGGAGTAACAATTGTAAATGGTTCCTGGCAGTGAGAGAACCTGTAGATGTTTTAAATTTCTACTTTAGTTTTATTCTTTTTTTACTCTCTAGTTTTTTAACATTAAGAACTTAAAGGGGTTATCCAGGAATTTGATATGAATGGTCTATCCTTAGGGTAGTTCATCAATATCAGATCAGTGGAGGTCTAAAACCCGAGACCCTTGCCAATCAACTGTTTGATGAGGTCCCTGTACTCACTTGAATAGGAATGTGACCAATGTACGGTGATGTTACTGGCCTAGGAAGAGGCCTAAGTGCTCAAGGAGTGCTGCAGCCTCTTC
Source organism: Bufo bufo (assembly GCF_905171765.1). Taxonomy (NCBI): domain Eukaryota; kingdom Metazoa; phylum Chordata; class Amphibia; order Anura; family Bufonidae; genus Bufo; species Bufo bufo. Next base: position 255,709,269 of record NC_053392.1, on the reverse strand, counting down.
AGACAGCTGATCGGCAAGGGTCTGGGGAGTTGGACCACTGCCAATCTGATATTGATGACCTATACTGAGGATAGGTCATCAATATCAAATTCCTCGAGTCCCAGTGTTCAACATTTGTTTTATCCAACATGTATTGTAAAAGAAAACTGTTAAATATTTATTTTGCATTATTACCAGGAATTATAAAAATACTATGATGGACAGATGGGAGGTACATATGTCACTTGTTTTCTTATATGTAAATCTGTGTCTATGGTAACTGTTATTAACATGTTATTAACATGTGGTGTTTGTTAACAAATCATTCTACAGTAGTATATAATAGTTTTGGAATTAATAATGTTTATGGAGGAAGAGACAGCTTGTAACCACAGAAAAATCTTTACAAAAGCTAAACCCACATTATATATATTTCAATGCTTAAAGAAGCTACAGATTAAGGTTGCATTCACATGACCGTGGGACGGACCACAAACCATCACAGTGAAGACCCGTTGACTTTAATGGGTCCGCAATCTGCAAGATAAGGCACAAGGTAGGAGCACAACACAGACATGGCCATCCTAAGGTTGTGTGCATGCCCCCTAAAGAGATTATCACACAGAAAGTATTACTATGCAGTAAACAGAACATTTCAAATCACGTTTTATTGCAATATTCATGCAATATAATACTGTTCAGTTTCTTATGTATATTACATTTTCCTCTCTAGTGTCCCCTGCTGTTTTTCCCTCTGGTCCACCTTCTGCATTCAGTGGTGGACCAACATGCTCAGTAGCTTCCCTGCTCCCTTCTCCTCTCCTCCCTGCTGGCATATTGATTTCATAGTGAAGTTGCTCAGACACCTTTTATTCATTTATCCCTACTGTATACCTAAATTTATAAAATGTTATAGCTATACCCCTCTTATACAGCCTAGAAGAAAATGGAGAGCACATTGCTTACCATATCTAACTCTGGGGCTATATGTGAGGGATTATTTTCTATGCAGGGGAGGATGGGATTAACAAGGGCTAATTGCAATGCATTCTAGGAGATGCAAGTGCTTGATGGGTCTTTACCTCCTACATATTCTATAATCAGCTGTGAGAGGTATTATTGCAAAGTGGAAGCATTTATGAACCACAGCAGTTTAACCACACAGTGAAAACTACATAAAGTGACAGAGAGGGGTCGCCAACTGCTGAGGCACATTCATGCAATATAATACTGTTCAGTTTCTTATGTATATTACATAGTTGTAGAGCTACAACCAGTCAGATGAAGGTATTTCGATACCCAATCGATACTTTTGTCCCGGTATCGATACGATACCAGTAGGGATGTCCCGATACCATTTTTTTAAGACTGAGTATGAGTACCGATACTTTTATTTAAGTACTCACCGATACCAATTACCGATACTAATTTTAACAATAAAATACACACACATGTATTTTCTGACCACTGACCAACCAAAAGGCCCAAAAACAGAACTATAACATTCCAAGGAGACATTATACTGTATGGGGGCAGCCACAAGGAGACGTTATACTGTATGGGGGGCAGCCACAAGGAGACGTTATACTGTATGGGGGCAGCCACAAGGAGACGTTATACTGTATGGGGGGCAGCCACAAGGAGACGTTATACTGTATGGGGCAGCTACAAGGAGACGTTATACTGTATGGGGGCCAACCACAAGGAGACGTTACACTGTATGGGGGCAGCCACAAGGAGACGTTATACTGTATGGGGGCCACAAAGAGACGTTATACTGTATGGGGGCCACAAGGAGACATTATACTGTATGGGGGCAGCCACAAGGAGACGTTATACTGTATGGGGGCAGCCACAAGGAGACGTTATACTGTATGGGGGCAGCCACAAGGAGACGTTATACTGTATGGGGGGCAGCCACAAGGAGACGTTATACTGTATGGGGCAGCTACAAGGAGACGTTATACTGTATGGGGGCAGCCACAAGGAGACGTTATACTGTATGGGGGGCAGCCACAAGGAGACGTTATACTGTATGGGGCAGCTACAAGGAGACGTTATACTGTATGGGGGGCAACCACAAGGAGACGTTACACTGTATGGGGGCAGCCACAAGGAGACGTTATACTGTATGGGGGCCACAAAGAGACGTTATACTGTATGGGGGCAGCCACAAGGAGACGTTATACTGTATGGGGGGCAACCACAAGGAGACGTTATACTGTATGGGGGCAGCCACAAGGAGACGTTATACTGTATGGGGGGCAGCCACAAGGAGACGTTATACTGTATGGGGCAGCTACAAGGAGACGTTATACTGTATGGGGGGCAACCACAAGGAGACGTTACACTGTATGGGGGCAGCCACAAGGAGACGTTATACTGTATGGGGGCCACAAAGAGACGTTATACTGTATGGGGGCCACAAAGAGACGTTATACTGTATGGGGGGCAGCCACAAGGAGACATTATACTGTATGGGGGCAGCCACAAGGAGACGTTATACTGTATGGGGGCAGCCACAAGGAGACGTTATACTGTATGGGGGCAGCCACAAGGAGACATTATACTGTATTGGGGCAGCCACAAGGAGACGTTATACTGTATGGGGCAGCCACAAGGAGACGTTACACTGTATGGGGGCAGCCACAAGGAGACGTTATACTGTATGGGGGGCAGCCACAAGGAGATGTTATACTGTATGGGGGCCGCCACAAGGAGACATAATACTGTATGGGGGCCGCCACAAGGAGACGTTATACTGTATGGGGGCAGCCACAAGGAGACATACTGTATGGGGGGCAGCTACAAGGAGACGTTATACTGTATGGGGGCAGCCACAAGGAGACGTTATACTGTATGGGACGGCCACAAGGAGACATTATACTGTATGGGGGGCAGCCACAAGGAGACGTTATACTGTATGGGGGGCAGCCACAAGGAGACGTTATACTGTATGGGGGGCAGCCACAAGGAGACGTTATACTGTATGGGGGCAGCCACAAGGAGACGTTATACTGTATGGGGGCAGCCACAAGGAGACATACTGTATGGGGGCAGCCACAAGGAGACGTTATACTGTATGGGGGCAGCCACAAGGAGACGCTACTGTAAGGAGTCAGGACAACAATTTTTGAAGCCCCCCCTCCTCAGTATAATAGTCTTGTGGCCATCATACAGTAATGTATATTTCTTCTTGCCCTAATGCCTGCTTTTAGAGATCAATGTGCAGCTTGCAGGCAGGAAGGGAAGGACCAGGGCCATAGAAGACAGACACTATCACCTTTTAGAGGGACTCGCTCCTGGCAAACACAGCTCTGCTGCAGTGAATGCAGTGGAGCAGACTGTTATGTAATTATAGTTATTGCAGGGACTCAGAGAATCGTTTGAGAGTTTATTAGTTAAAACGAATCGAATGAGTCAGAGACTGTGTCACCCCAGACTTCCTGCTCTGCTACATGCACCCTGTACACACACAGCACCACTACATGCTATGCTAATAATGCCCCCCCTTCCCCCGGACGGACTTACAGGGAGCCGCAGAGCAGGAAGTCTGGCAGGGACTCGGTGACACAGTCTGTGACTCATTGGATTCTTTTAACTAATAAACTGTCAGACGATTCTCTGAGTCCCTGCACTACGCTCCCTGTGCTGTGAGTCAGTGCTGGTTGCCTCTGATTGGTTGGAGGGCGGGGAGGGGCGGGCCTAGCTTCCACTCTAGGCTCCAATTACACTGCCTGCTGCTGCCTGTGAAGCTGTTAGCTGTGCGAGGTGCAGGGGCCGCGGACGGACACATAGAAGCGGCGCACAGGTATCGGCAGTGGTATCGGGGACATTTGCACGAGTACATGTACTCGTGCAAATGCCCGGTATCGGTCCCGATACCGATACTGGTATCGGTATCGGGACATCCCTAGATACCAGGATTTCCATTTTTTCGATACTGGGTAGTCTAGTATCTGGATACTGCGCAGTCTAGTATCACAGAACAGGGGAGAAGGAGTCACTGTCTCCCTCCCCCCTGTGCCACGCTGCCAATAAGAAGAGAGGGGCGGAGGAGAGGCAGGTGAACTGCGCCACCAATGATAGGAGGACCTTTCATGGCTCCGGACTTTGTTAAGTTAGCAGGCTACATAGAGCGGCGCCAAGGGATCTCCCTGCACTTACACTTACTTTGCGGCACCTGAGGGGTTAACTGCCGCTGATCTGCTGCCGGCACCCACCTCCTGTATTAAAGGTTAATTATCATTGGTGGCGCAGTGCACTCCCCCAGTATTAAAATCGTTGGTGGCAGTGGCCACAGGGTCCCCTCCCCTTTTAATTGGTGGCAGTGGCAGCTTCTGATCGGAGCCCCGGCAGTGTAATCCTGGGGCTCTGATCGGTTACCATGGCAGCCAGGACGCTACTAAAGCCCTGGCTGCCATAGTCAGCTCCCTGCTGCTGTGTGTACTATGCCCAGGGCAGCAGGGAGTGTGACGATCCTATTCACCCTAATAGATCTCTATTAAGGTGAAAAGGACAAGGGATGAAAAGATCCCAGGTTCTAGCCCCTAAGGGGGGAAATAGTTATTAAATAAAAAGTAAAAGAAAAAAAAGTAAAAGAAAAAAAACACCAAAATATTAGTATAAATCACCCCCTTTCCCAATTTTACATATAAAATATATAAACAATAAATAAACATATCACATGTTGCCTAGTCCGAAAAGTCCAAACTATTAAAACATAAAAAAAATCTATGCGGTCAACGCCGGAACAGAAAAAGAAAGGAAGAAAAACTGTGCGAATTGCCATTTTTTTTAATGCAGAATGCATGTGGCTTTTTTGGTGTTTTTTTTTTTCGCGTGGTATCGAATGGCATCGAGTATTGCAATACTTTTTTATGGTATCGAAACCGAATAAGAAATTTGGTATCGCAACGACCCTAGTCTCCTGCAAAATGTTGGCTGCAGACACAGTAGTGGCAGAGACATTCAGGGAAAATCTACACAACAGAAGAAAGGCAGACAAAAACAATTCTCATAGAGCACTGATAATGCTTCTACCTGTTACATAGTACCAGGGGTCAAGTCCTGGGGAAAAAAGTGTGGGAACTTACCCAAGATCCACTGCAACCCCCCCCCCCCCCATCCCCAAAATAAATAAATATATATTTCGCTGAAAATTCAGTGCAAAATGTATTGTAAAGCGCCAGTTTACACAAACAACTGCAAAATTAACATGAAATAAACATGGAGATCCCAGTGCCAGCTGCCTTGCTGGTGGACGATTGGCATATACTTCTGCTGTGGCCCACAGCATAAGTATATGCCAATCGTCCACCAGCAAGGCAGCTGGCACTGGGATCTCCATGTTATTGGTCAGTTAATACATCAGGGACCCCCTGGCATGGGGCCTGGGCATAGCAAAGTGCAAACTGGGTGATCCATAGGCAGGACCGGGTGGCTGCCCTCATCCACCAGCCCGTCCCTAATGCCAGTCAATATCCCCTTAGGAAATCTCTCATCAGATGTGAGAGCAGCAGCGATCGATCAGCCAGGATTAATGTGCACAGTGGGAGGCCTTGCTTAAGCAAGTGACAAACTGCCCCCCTCATTCTTAGGCAAGTGACAAACTCAGCTCTGCTACATCTACAATGAGCAACTACAACAAATGTACGGTAATGCCAAACTGCAGTTCCTCTATGTGATGCCTTGGATAGCTTCCACTGGACCCACAGGCTGTGGGTCCAGTGGAAGCTATCTGAGGCATCACAATCGCATAGAGGAACTGCAGTTTGGCATTACATTTGTTGTAGTTGCTCATTGTAGATGTAGCAGAGCTGGGTTTGTCACTTGCCTAAGATTGAGGAGGGGGAAGGGGGGGCAGTTTGTCACTTGCCTAAGGCCAGGGTAAGGGGGGCCTCCCACCCAGGCTGTGCACATTAATCCTGGCTGATCGATCTCTTCTGGCCTGCTGCTGTGCTGCCTGCAGTCACATCTGATGAGAGTACTGACTGAGATAAAAGAGGGGGTATTGACTGGTCTGGTCTGGGGCTGCTGGCCACCGGCGCTCCCACCAGGCGGGTTAGGGCCCCCGGACTCACTCAGGGACAGTCACAGACACTTAGACTGGTCTGGACCGGACCACCAGGACCCCGGTTCGGTCGGATGGTCCAGCCACGCTCACCTCAGCAGACAGTCAGGCAGGGGCGTACACAGAAATCATTGGGCCCCATAGCTTTTATGCCTTGCAGGATAGCAGGAAATCTGAGTGACATTACATGATGTAATAGCACCCAGCTTTTCTGCTCTCCTGCATGGCACATGTGGAGAGACATGGGAAAGCTGAGTAACACAACCCTCATATCTTCTCCTGCCTCTGCACTTGTGCCATGCAGGACATCAGGAAAGCTGAGTCACATTACATAATGTAGTGACACCCAGCTTCCCTCCTGTTCTGAATGGCATATGTGCAGAGGAATAGCCTGGGAAAGCTGAGTGACCTTGCCCCCTTCCACACACATACACCTCTGCACTGTCCTCACCTACAAGTCGTCACTTACTTCATTACTTGTTGTGGCAATCCAGAGGAATCAGGCAGGGGCAGAGCTAACAGGCAGGAGGCGGAGCTAGGAGGCGGGGCTAGCAGACGGGAGACAGTTAGGAAGATAGACAGGGGCGGGGACTCTCCTCCACTGCAGGGCCCCCCCTTCCTCACGGCCCCATAGCAGCTGCGTGGTCTGCCTATATGGTAGGTAGGCCACTGCAGTCAGGCAGTCGCAGGCTCAGGATAGGAGGAGGGGAGCTCTCAGCCAGGAGGGGGGGGGGAGTCAGTCAGTGAGTCTTCCGTCCTCAACTGAAGCCGCTCCCCTTCCCTCCTCACTTAGCCTGCCCTGCACAGTGCGAGTCACGCAGGGCCTCGCCTCCGCTCCGCCCCCTGTGAATCTGATTTCACCGCTTCCCCTCCTGGTCCTTTTGCCCTGAAAGGGAACGTCGTTCCTGCCATGAAAAAAGTGCAGGAACGCCGTTCCCACACGTTCCCCCTCGACTCGACCCCTGCATAGTACACATAAAAGGGACACACAGATATGAACACTGAAAACCAGAATCTGGTATTTTAAAACAGGTTTCTAAACCAGAAAATAATACATATTACCGACTTAAATGCATGGTGCTTAGATTTATTAAAGTCTCCCTCCAATGTTGCTTTTCTTGTTCCCTATTAGAAGTTAAAGGGAGCCTCACACCAGGTTTTCTAAACTATTCTAAACTGTTCCCACCATGCAGTAAGCTTTGCAAAAACCATTATGAAGTTATAACTACACTGCCTGTCCAAAAAAAAAGTTGCCACCAAAAAAAAAAAGGTCACACACAATATTTCGTTGGACCGTCTTTAGCTTTGATTACGGCACGCATTCACGTTTCGATAAGCTTCTGCAATGTCACAAGATTTATTTCCATCCAGTGTTGCATTCATTTTTTACCAAGATCTTGCATTGATGATGGTAGAGTCTGACTGCTGCGCAAAGCCTTCTCCAGCACATCCCAAAGATTCTCAATGGGGTTAAGGTCTGGACTCTGTGCTGGCCAATCCATGTGTGAAAATGATGTCTCATGCTCCCTGAAGCACTCTTTCACAATTTGAGACCGATAAATCCTGGAATTGTCATCTTGGAATATGCCCGTGCCATCAGGGAAGAAAAAATTCATTGATGGAATAACCTGGTCATTCAGTATGTTCAGGTAGTCAGCTGACCTCATTCTTGGAGCACATACTGTTGCTGAACCTAGACCTGACCAACTGCAGCAACCCCAGATCATAGCGCTGCCCCCACAGGCTTGTACAGTAGGCACTAGGCATGATGGGTGCATCACTTCATCTGCCTCTCTTCTTACCCTGATGCGCCCATCACTCTGGAACAGGGTAAATCTGGACTCATCAGACCACATGACCATCTTCCATTGCTCCCTCCTGCAATCTTTATGCTCCCTAGCAAATTTAAGCCTTTTTTTCTGGTTTGCCTCACTGATTAGTGGTTTTCTTATGGCTACACAGCTGTTCAATCCCAATCCCTTGAGTTCCCTTCGCATTGTGCATATGGAAATGCTCTTACTTTCACTATTAAACATAGCCCTGAGTTCTACTGTTGTTTTTCTTCGATTTGATTTCACCAAACGTTTAAGTGATCGCTGATCACGATCATTCAGACACATTTCTTCCTCGAATACAATGGGTCCCCACTATCCTTCCAGTTTTTAATAATGCGCTAGACAGTTCTTAACTCAATTTTAGTACTTTCTGCAATCTCCTTAGATGTTTTATCTGCTTGATGCATGCCAATGGTTTGACCCTTCTCAAACAGACTAACATATTTTCCATGACCGGGAGATGTGTCTTTCGACATGGTTGTTTAAGAAATTAGAAGCAACTCATTGCACCAGTTGAGGTTAAATAACTTGTTGCCAGCTGAAAGATAATCGCCCATGCAGTAATTATCCAATTGGAGGCTCATAACTATTTGCTTAGTTAAATTCAGGTGGCAACTTTTTTTTGGGACAGGCAGTGTATTAGTGCCTAGTAGCAGTAATATAAAAACTCCTGATGAGGTACTGATAAGAGCCGATCAACCTTAAGTCATTGTTTTATTTACGGTTATATACAGTTAAGAATTACAAGTTACATTGAATCTGTAACAATCTGTAACAATGTATAACATTTTTATATGTTAAAAATGACAAAAGAAAGCTTGAAACATCAAACTGTTAAAATGTTTTGATAGGTTAACTATTTTCTACTCTTTTCTACATACAAAATGTATCGACAAGACATGACATAAAATGTACCATAAGGTGGACAACACCAATGCTATGCAAGCAATAACATGTAATGAATAATTCACATGCAATTTGTATCATTTATGTCGAAATTGACTTTTATTTGTGAAACTTCAATAAAAATTATTCTAACTAAAAAAAAAACTCCTGCACCATATGCAAATTCATTCTCAAGTGTCTGATGGGCGCATCCAGAACTTGCAAGTATCATGGTCTCATGGCACTAATCTCATCCCACTCTCTTTGGCTTGACATGATTAATGCCTCCCATGTCATCCACTTTCCTCTCTATACAACAGAGAATTGACGTAGGAGCAGGATGTTTGCCCAGTTCTGGGCAGAGCAATCAATTTTATTTTGTGCATGTGCTAGTCCTGATATAACTTTTGGGTAATCATTTTCTACAGTCATTTGGCTGTCACAGCAGCAACTACACCAATCAGAGAGCACATGTTTGCAAGGCACATGAAGGTAGAGATTTGCATTCTGTGTGATAATGTTGCTGCTGCAGTGGCTGAATAAAAAGTAGCAGGAGCCAAACGTGGCAGCAACACTGCAGGTGTCCTGTAATCCTTTTCAAACCATGGGATATATATGTTTATGTTTCTAGCTGTGATTAGTGTGGTGGTATATTCAGTATTTACACTGTGTAAGGGATTAGGTAGCGATGATCGTCTCCGGGGGTAGATGGCACTCTGTAGCAGGCACCCAATAATGTGGCAGTGCACATTGCAGCTTGGTTATCAATGATTGCAGCCTGATTATTATCAGGTTAAATAACAGAAAGAAAACAAAACAAGCAAAAGAAAAAACCTTCGCCTTTCCAACACTAACTAAATATGAATTGCCCCTAGCTGACACAGTGCAGGTCTACTACCTGGCACCAAATGCAAAACATCAGTCCGTACAACCGGATATGTACAGGTCCGTGTTCTCAAAGGCTCACAGCACCTGTTCCTTTCCCCAGGCTGCACCCATCTGAAAGGCTCACAATTATCTTATAGAGCTTACCCAAGTAGCTCCTCATGAGCCAGCACAAAAATGATAAGTGGACTAAGTGGAGTAGGGAGCATGCCCTTCTCTCCTCCAACTCTAGCAATTCTATTACCAGGTTTTGACTAAAACCTAAAGCAATTAACTCTCTGGTTGCCTCAGATAGATGAAGCCACAAATCTAGGAAAAATGTAGACTCCTTCGACATCTTTTCCACTTGGTCTCTCAATACTGGTATATTCGTTCTTTTGCTTCATTCTGTGTCTTTTTTTTTTTTGTTCTTTATTGTAGTCTCAGCCGCTTATTTCAAAGTCTTCAAGGAGCCTTGAAGAGGAAGATGGTGGCTCTGGTCCTCACCTACTATACATAGAGTCAGGTATTTGATACTCTGGGCACTAAAATGTTATATTTTGATAGCCTTAGATTTACTTAACATTCAACAGTGTATTTGTTAAAAGTTTAAGTACTGTTTGACAAAAACAAAGCGGTTTGCTCATATAAAGAAGTAAAACTACATAAGTATGGCTGAATTTTACAACAATGCAGTAAGTATCTTCTTTTGACTTTCAATTCCAGAGGGGTTGATTGATAAATATTGAGAGGTAATGGAATAGCTGAGGACATACAGGAATTTATAATTGGTGATATTCCAAAAATCATCTTCTAGTGCTGGAAATGATTTCCATGTGATAATATGAAATAGGATGCTGAATCAAATCAGATTCAATGTTCACACATTTGTTGGCAACGTGGTCATGATAAGCCGTTCATTTTTCTAAAACTTGAGCAAATTTCTTAGCCATCTGCTTTCAACTAATTTATCATGTAGCTTCTTCTGCAGTAATTTATAATAATGGTCTAATTTAATCCCTAGATGTCTGGCTAAATAACAGTTCTTCTTAATAAAACCAACATGAGAACACTAAAATTTCACCTTGAATACTGGAAAGCTATATTTGAGCAAAGTTTAATTGTATCATCAAATTAAAGAATTTTAATTTCTACCTTTTGTGTATACATATATATACAGTTCCTTGCAAAGGTATTCACCTCCCTTGACTTTTTTGTATTTTGTTACATTACAGCCTTAAGTTAAATGTTTTGTTAATCTGAATTTTATGTGATGGATCAGAACACAATAGTCTAAGTTGGTGAAGTGAAATTAGAAAAATATATAAATAAAACAATTGTTTAGAAATAGAAAACAGAAAATTGGCATGTGTATATGTATTCACCCCCTTTGTTAGGAAGTCCATAAAAAGCTCTGGTGCAACCAATTACCTTCAGAAGTCACATAATTAGTGAAATGATGTCCACCTGTGTACAATCTAAGTGTCACATGATCTGTCATTACATATACACACCTTTTTTGAAAGGACCCAGAGGCTGCAACACCTAAGCGAGAGGCATCACTAACCAAACACTGCCATGAAGACCAAGGAGGTCTAAGGGGAAACATGTAAGTTTCAGCTCCTTTACATGTGGCACCATGTTTTTAAAGGCACCAAAAGAAAAGTAATTGAACAATTGACTCAAAGGCTGTTTCATGGGCAGGTGTGGAAAATTCCTTCATTATTTCATTCTCAATTAAGCACATAAAAGGCCTGGAGTTGATTTGAGGTGTGGTGCTTACATTTTGAAGATTTTGCTGAGAAGTAAACATGCACTCCCCATACAGGTGAAACAAGCCATCCTTCATCTGCGAAAACAGAAAAAACCCATCCGAGAAATTGCTACACTATTAGGAGTGGCAAAATCTACAGTTTGATACATAATTAGAAAGAAAGAAAGCACTGGTGACCTCAGCAATGCAAAAAGACCTGGACACCCAGTGGTGGATGATCGCAGAAGAATTAACATGGTGAAGAGGAACTCCTTCACAGCCAACCAAGTGAACAACACACTCCAAGATATAGGTGTATCAATATCCAAATCTACCATAAAGATAAGACTGTATGAAAGTAAATATAGAGAGTTCACTGCACGGTGCAAGCCTCAAGAATAAGAAGGCTAGATTGGACTTTGCTAAAAAAAAAATCTTAAAAACCAGCACACTTTTGAAAGAACATTGTTTGGACAAATGAAACCAAGATCAACCTCTACCAGAATGATGAAAAGAAAAAAGTATGGCGAAGGCACGGTACAGCTCATGATCCAAAGCATACCACATGATCTGTAAAACACGGCGGAGGCAGTGTGATGGCTTGGGCATGCATGACTGCCAGGACAGAAGCAGCCGGAAGAATTCTGGGGTTTTCAGAGACATACTGTGTGCTTAAATGCAGCCAAACTGATTGGTCGGCGTTTCATAATACAGATGGACAATGACCCAAAACATAAAGCCAAAGCAACCCAGGAAATTATTAAAGCAAAGAAGTGGAATATTCTTGAATGGCCAAGTCAGTCACCTGATCTGAACCCAATAGAGCATGCATTTCATTTGTTAAAGACTAAACTTCAGACAGAAAGGCCCACAAACAAACAGCAACTGAAAACCGCTGCAGTAAAGGCCTGGCAGAGCATTAAAAAGGAGGAAACACAGCGTCTGGTTATGCCCATGAGTCTCAAGACTTCAGACAGTCATTGCCAACAAAGGGTTTTCAACCAAGTATTAGAAATAAACATTTTATTTACAATTATTAAATTTGTCCAATTACTTTTGGACCCCTGAAATTAAAGGGGTTGTCCGAGTTATGAAAGAAAAAAAATATAGCACTGAAAATCTGATGGGCAGCAATATATAACTAAGCCAAGCAATTTTATCTATTTCCTCATTTCCCTGGTTCTTTTCTGGCCCTTGTTTACATGCAATAAAAACAATCTCTGCCCTTCCCCCTGCACTGCTAAGGGAGTGAATACAAGAGCTGCCCTGAGTGACTTGTCTGCCTGCTGGGAGACTCAGCAGCATGTTGTATGTGTAGGACTACAAGTCCCAGCTATATAATGACACTGCTAAGGGAGTGGCTACAAGAGCTGCCCTGAGTGACATTTCTGCCTGCTGGGAGAATCAGCAGCATGTTGTAAGTGTAGAACTACAATTCCCACCTGTATAATGACACTGCTAATACACACAGGATCTTCCCCCTACCTTCTTGTGCAATGCTCTCTCTAGTCTGTCAGCTCCTGTGCCCAGAATTGTCACTGCCTGCAGCTACCCAGTGTGTGCAGCTGAAGGGGTTAAGAATCCTAGGAGAGAGCAGACAGCTCGGCAGTGAAGGGGGGCGTGGCCAGCACAGTGACGTCTCGTTTACAGGCTTGTAAACTAACTTTATCAGAGCAGGGAGAGAAGCTGACATCACAGGTCATGTGACCCTCAGTCAAATCCGAGAAACCAGACACTGGAGATAAAGTGAGTTAATTGTAAAGTTGTTATATTTGCCTAGTTAGGAACATAGAAAGAACAAAAAAATAACTCGGACAACCCCTAAAGGGATTGAGTTTAAAAAGTGTTTTAGTTCCTCACATTTTTATGCAATCATTTTGTTCAACCCACTGAATTAAAGCTGAAAGTCTGAACTTTAACTGCATCTGAATTGTTTTGTTCAAAATCCATTGTGGTAATGTACAGTCGTGGCCAAAAGTTTTGAGAATGACACAAATATTAATTTTCACAAAGTTTGCTGCTAAACTGCTTTTAGATCTTTGTTTCAGTTGTTTCTGTGATGTAGTGAAATATAATTACCGTATTTTCCGGCGTATAAGACGACCGGGCGTATAAGACGACCCCCAACTTTTCCATTTAAAATATAGGGTTTGGGCTATACTCGCTGTATAAGACTACCCCTGAATGCCCTCCCTGTCTTCAAGACGATCTTCTCCAGTCCAGGGAACTGACTGGGAACTGTGGATGGCACTGTTATGGGGAGAGGGATCAGTGGATGACACTGCTATTGGGAGGGGGATCAGTGGTTGACACTGCTATGGGGAGGGGGATCCCCCCTAAACAGTGTCATCCACAGATTCCCCTCCCCATAACAGTGCCATCCACAGATCCCCCTCCAAACAGTGCCATCCACAGATCTCCCCCTAAACAGTGCCATCCACAGATCCCCTCCATAACAGTGCCATCCACAGATCTCCCTCCCCATAACAGTGCCATCCACAGATCTCCCTCCCCATAACAGTGTTATCCACAGATCCCCCCCATGACAGTGCCATCCACAGATCCCCCTCCCCATAACAGTGTCATCCACAGATCCCCCCCCATGACAGTGCCATCCACCGATCTCCCTCCCATAACAGTGCCATCCACCGATCCCCCCCCGCCATGACAGTGCCATCCACAGATCCCCCTCCCCGACGCTCACAGGAGTACATTCATTAACTGTAATCTGTAACTTTAACTTTAAATGAGCGCTCATCTCTTTACTAGGGTACCTTACTCTCAGCTCTGGTAATAGGCAGTGCGGGCGGCGCTCACTCACTGACGTCACGCGCCTGCGCCACCTAGTGGGAGGAGCAGGCACGTGACGTCAGTGAGTGAGCGCCGCTCGCACTACCTGTTAGCGGAGCTGAGAGTAAGGTACCCTAGTAAAGAGCTGAGCGCTCATTTAAAGTTAAAGTTACAGATTACAGTTAATAAATGTACTCCTGTGAGCGGCGGGGCCCTGTATATTCTAACCCCCAGGCAAGTGTCCCCATCACCATGGGAACGCCAGGGGGTTAGAATATACCATCGGATCTGAGTATACCCGGCGTATAAGACGACCCCCGACTTTTGAAAATATTTTTTTGTGTTAGAAAGTCGTCTTATACGCCGGAAAATACGGTACACGCACTTCATACGTTTCAAAGGCTTTTATCGACAATTACATGACATTTATGCAAAGAGTCAGTATTTGCAGGACCTCTGCAATTCGACTGGGCATGCTCTCAATCAACTTCTGGGCCAATTCCTGACTGATAGCAACCCATTCTTTCATAATCACTTCTTGGAGTTTGTCAGAATTAGTGGGTTTTTGTTTGTCCACCCGCCTCTTGAGGATTGACCACAAGTTCTCAATGGGATTAAGATCTGGGGAGTTTGCCATGGACCCAAAATGTCAAAGTTTTGGTCCCCGAGCCACTTAGTTATCACTTTTGCCTTATGGCACGGTGCTCCATCGTGCTGGAAAATGCATTGTTCTTCACCAAACTGTTCTTAGATTGTTGGAAGAAGTTGCTGTTGGAGGGTGTTTTGGTACCATTCTTTATTCATGGCTGTGTTTTTGGGCAAAATTGTGAGTGAGCCCACTCCCTTGGATGAGAAGCAACCCCACACATGAATGGTCTCAGGATGCTTTAGTGTTGGCATGACACAGGACTGATGGTAGCGTTCACCTTTTCTTCTCCGGACAAGCCTTTTTCCAGATGCCCCAAACAATCGGAAAGAGGCTTCATCGGAGAATATGACTTTGCCCCAGTCCTCAGCAGTCCATTCACCATACTTTCTGCAGAAGATCAATCTGTCCCTGAAGCCTTCTTAACACGAATTGAACCTCTTTCCTTGAAGTTCTTGATGATCCTATAAATTGTTGATTGAGTTGCAATCTTAGTAGCCACAATATCCTTGCCTGTGAAGCCATTTTTATGCAACGCAATGATGGCTGCACGTGTTTCTTTGCAGGTCACCATGGTTAACAATGGAAGAACAATGATTTCAAGCATCACCCTCCTTTTAACATGTCAAGTCTGCCATTTTAACCCAATCAGCCATACATAATGATCTCCAGCCTTGTGCTCCTCAACATTCTTCCCTGAGTTAACGAGACGATTACTGAAATTATCTCAGCAGGCCCTCTAGTGACAGCAATGAAATGCAGTGGAAAGGTTTTTTTGGGGATTAAGTTAATTTTCATGGCAAAGAAGGACTATGCAATTCATCTGATCACTCTTCATAACATTCTGGAGTATATGCAAATTGCTATTATAAATACTTAAGCAGCAACTTTTCCAATTTCCAATATTTATGTAATTCTCAAAACTTTTGGCCACGACTGTACAGAACAAAAATGTGAAAAATCATGTCTCTGTCCAAATATATATGGACCTAACTGTATATATATATATATATATATATATATATAACAAAAACAAAAGAAAGCAGCACAGCAGAAAAAACAGTAAATGGTGTGCCTGCGGCTATAGAGACAATCCCGTATCCAAAAGTTGCATAAAGAAGAAATTCCACGCCACTCCCGGGGTTGTGATTAAAAGTAGTGTTCTTTATTCACCAGCGCGACATTTCAGTCCTCTCACTGGGACTTTTCTCAAGCAGGGATACATAAAAATGGTGCTGGGTACATATATATAGGTTAAACTAGATCATTGATAATAATACATAATACATATATGTATATTGTGGGTGCCTATGCAATGATAATAATTTTTTATATATTTTTTACATCTTTCTAGACAGTGGGAGAATTATTGGGAGTAAAATGTGATTACTTTTGTACTTAGTTCTTGTGGGAATTAATTTGTCGTGGGCCCAGTGGTCTGAGATTTAGATCACGTATCCGCGAATAGTTTGGGGCATAAATAGGGACGGGGTACATGACCTGTCTCCATGTCCCTTATTCCCCTTTATTCCCCTTTATTCCCCTATGATAATATCTTTTCCTATAGGAGAATGTTAGCTTACATGGGCAGGATTTGCTGTCCAGTCTCTGGATACTGAACGGCCAATGTGGCTATCCCCCATGTCTATCTGCATATAAATTATGTGATGGTACTTGGGGGTATCTCCGTATTTACACATATATATATACATCACCTTTTTCTCCCTCTGGCTAGTAATATATTATATGATGCTAACTTACTTTAAAAGTAATTGTTTTTAGTAGTGCGCGCAGGATGTACATTTATAGTGAGAGGAGATAAATGACGTGAGCCCAAGTATGTCGGAGAGGCGGTCATGTGGTGGATTACGCTCATGTGACAGTCAGCTGACAGCCGTGTGTGCGTTCCACCTCATTGCCGCTTCCTGCGGTTCATAAGTTATTTACTTTACTTCCGCGCATGCGCAGTTGGCTTTGTTTGGCGATGACCGCATGTGGGGTTTCCATGCTGGTTAGTAATCTGCTATGCTCTCAGTTTTGTTTTTAATTAAGCTGTGCACATGAGTTTTTAATACATCAATTATGTCACTTGATGGAGGATTTATGTATATGGATATAATTATGTTATGTGAATTTTAATGAGAATTATGCAACATCACATTAGGTATTGATAGGGAGTATCACATGAATTTATATTATGTTTTAAATCATGTTTCTTATGATTTTTCTAACAATTATGTATTATTATCAATCATCTAGTTTAACCTATATATATATATAAGTACCCAGCACCATTGTTATGTATCACTGCTTGAGAAAAGTCCCAGTGAGAGGACTGAAACGTCGCACTGGTGAATAAAGAACACTACTTTTAATCACAACCCCGGCAGTGCCGTGAAATTTTCTTCATTATATACAGTGAATATAAAAAGTCTACACACCCCTGTTAAAATGTGTGATAAATCATTTCAGAACTTTTTCCACCTTTAATGTGACCTATAAACTGTACCACTCAATCGAAAAACAAACTGAAATCTTTTAGGTGGAGGGAAGAAAACAAAAAAAACTAAAATAATGTGGTTGCATAAGTGTGCACACCCTCTTATAACTGGGGATGTAGCTGTGTTCAGAATTAAGCAATCACATTCAAAATCATGTTAAATAGGAGTCAGCATACACCTGCCATCATTTAAAGTGCCTCTGATTAACCCCAAATAAAGTTCAGCTTCTCTAGTTGGTCTTTCCTGAAATTTTCTTAGTCGCATCCCACAGCAAAAGCCATGGTCCACAGAGAGCTTCCAAAGCATCAGAGGGATCTCATTGTTAAAAGGTATCAGTCAGGAGAAGGGTACAAAAGAATTTCCAAGCAGGGGCGGACTGAGAACCCTCAGGGCCCCCGGGCAAAATAAATCAAGGGCCCCCTTACAGGCCCCACCCATGTTCTGCTGCAAGTCGCACCCTTGTCCCGCCTCCATGCCCCGCCTCCAGCCACACCCTACACAATCTTTAATAAGATTTCAAAGTTAAAGCGACACAAAAGGCTCCCAGACCACTTCAGCTCATTGAAGTGGTCTGGCTACAGTGTCCCTTTTGCAAATCGAGCTGCAATGTTCTAGAGAAACCGCATTGTTTACGTTCCAGCAATAAGTTGGCCTCTAGTCGCTGGCAGCCACCTGAGGGCTTCCTGGATTAAAACAGACCTTTGGTCTGGTATCTGACGCTGGACGTCCTCACACCCTGCATGATGACCTCCAGGGTCAGATTTTTCCCCATAGGAAAGCATTGATTCAATGCTCTCATACGGGGTGATCTAATCACAGCGTCCATTAGTGAGCCTCTGTTAGAAGCAGTGTGGGCATAACTACTGTGAAGGGGGCACATATCTGGGCATAACTACTGTGAAGGGGGCACATATCTGGGCATAACTACTGTGAAGGGGGCACATATCTGGGCATAACTACTGTGAAAGGGGGGGAGGCCCTTCACAGTAGTTATTAATCCCTTTCAGCAGTCTCCCCTTCAGTGAATGGGGGACTGCTGAAAGGGGTTAATAACTACTGTGAAGGGCCTAGCCGTCTGGGCAACCCCACAGATCATCCCCCCACCCACCTTGTACTTGTTCCACTGATCCGCTACTTGCGGGCTACATGGGCATGAGTTCAGTCACTTCGGTGCGCAATCCCATCCTGAGGCGCGTGATCCCGCGAGACCCGTGACCTACAGCGGCAGGTCTTGCGGGATCACGCGCTGCAGGACGGGATTGGCCACCGAAGTGACTCAACTCATTCCCGCGCAGCCCACAAGTAGCAGAACAATTACAAGAGGGGTGGGGAATAGCCAAATAAAAAAATATTTTGAACCAAAAGGTGTTATGGGGGATCTGTGGATGGCACTGTTGTGGGGGGATCTGTGGATGGCACTGTTATGGGGGGATCTGTGTATGGCACTGTTGTGGGGGATCTGTGGATGGCACTGTTATGGGGGCTCTGTGGATGGCACTGTTGTGGGGGGATCTGTGGATGGCACTGTTATGGGGGCTCTGTGGATGGCACTGTTGTGGGGGGATCTGTGGATGGCACTGTTATGGGGAATCTGTGGATGGCACTGTTATGGGGGGATCTGTGGATGGCACACTGTTATGGGGGATCTGTGGATGGCACACTGTTATGGGGGGATCTGTGGATGACACACTGTTATGGGGGGATCTGTGGATGACACACTGTTATGGGGGCTCTGTGGATGACACACTGTTATGGGGGCTCTGTGGATGACACACTGTTATGGGGGCTCTGTGGATGACACACTGTTATGGGGGCTCTGTGGATGACACACTGTTGTGGGGGGGCTCTGTGGATGACACACTGTTGTGGGGGGGGCTCTATGGATGACACACTGTTGTGGGGGGACTCTGTGGATGACACACTGTTGTGGGGGGGCTCTGTGGATGACACACTGTTGTGGGGGGGGCTCTGTGGATGACACACTGTTGTGGGGGGGGGGGGGGCTCTGTGGATGACACACTGTTGTGGGGGGGGCTCTG
This sequence comes from Bufo bufo, assembly GCF_905171765.1. Lineage (NCBI taxonomy): Eukaryota > Metazoa > Chordata > Amphibia > Anura > Bufonidae > Bufo > Bufo bufo. Next base: position 255,689,904 of record NC_053392.1, on the reverse strand, counting down.
TGGATGACACACTGTTGTGGGGGGGGTCTGTGGATGACACATATATAGCAGCATATACAGTGTCATCCACAGATCCCCCATAACAGTGTCCCTGTGAGTGAATGATCCCCAATACACTGCGCATGCGCGAAAAAGACGACTTGGCGCACTAGCAGTAGAGGTTAACAAAATGCAAACAAAAATCAAGGTTAACAAAATGCAAATATCTAGACCTCTTCAGCACCTCTGTGACGTTTAATTGACAGTATTATGTCTATATCGTGGAAAATTGTTTTAAGGAAATGAAATAAAGATTTAAAATTTTATATTAGTCAGCAGTTCAAGCTAGACGTAATGCAAAACTATCTCCCACGATATAGACATAATACTGTCAAGTAAACGGAACACCGGCATCTGGTGTTGTAATGGCAGTGGGGCCCGGTGCAGTCACTGTATTCTATTACACTGGGCCCCGCTCACTGTAATACTAATATTCCGATGTGAACAACTTGAAATCCTCTGCGATCCTCTCCCTCTCTGTACTCACAACCTCAGTAGCAGGCCGGGCGGCAGCGCAACTCACTGACGTCACGCACCTGCTCCTCCCACTTTATGAATGAAGTAGGAGGAGCAGGCGCGTGACGTCAGTGAGTTGCGCTGCCGCCCGGCCTGCTACTGAGTTTTAGAGATGGGAAGTTCGGATCTTTTTCATGAATCAGATCTTCGGTTCACTTCCTTAGCCGGCAGAAGCAAGTGAACTGAAGATCAATGCGCATGCTCAGCTCATCGAATCTTCGGTTCACTTGCTGAGTCGGCTCTTAAGTGAACCGAAGGTCTGGAGGGACTCGCTCCTGGCAAACACAGCTCTGCTGCAGTGGAGCAGACTGATGTAATTACACTGTATAGTTATTGCAGGGATTTAGATAATGGTCTAAGAGTTTATTAGTTAAAAGAATCAAATGAGTCAGAGACTCATTTGATTCTTTGAGTTAAAATAATCCTGTCACCGAGTCCCTGCCAGGCTTCCTGCTCTGCTACATTGCTGCAAGCACCCTGTACACACACAGCTCTGCTACATTGCTGCAAGCACCCTGTACACACACAGCACTGCTACATTGCTGCAAGCACCCTGTACACACACAGCTCTGCTGCATTGCTGCAAGCACACTGTACACACACAGCTCTGCTACATGCAATACTATACCACCCTCCCGGACGGACTTGTCGGGAGACAGGGAGCCGCAGAGCAGGAAGTCTGGCGGGGACTCAGTGACACGTCTCTGACTCATTCGATTCTTTTAACTAATAAACTCAGACGATTCTCTGAGTCCCTGCGACTCCCCCTGTGCTGTGAGTCAGTGCTGGTTGCCTCTGATTGGTTGGAGGGCGGGGAGGGGCGGGGCTAGCTTCTACTGTCGGCTCCTATTACACTGCCTGCTGCTGCCTCTATGCTACTGAGGTTGTGAGTACAGAGAGGGAGAGGATCGCAGGGGATTTCAAGTTGTTCACATAGGAATATTACTATTACAGTGAGCGGGGCCCGGTGTAATGTTATTCTGGGGTGGGCCCCCATCCCGGCTGGGCCCTTGGACCATGTCCGAAGTGCCCGACCGGTCAGTCCGCCCCTGTTTCCAAGGCATTAGATATACCATGGAATACAGTGAAGACAGTCATCATCAAGTGGAGAAAATATACAGTAGAACAACAGTGACATTACCAAGAACTGGATGTCCCTCCAAAATTTATGAAAAGACGAGAAGAAAACTGGTCTGGGAGGCTAGCAAGAGGCCTAAAGCAACATTAAAGGAGCTGGCAAGTACTGGCTGTGTGGTACATGTGACAGCAATCTCCCGTATTCTTTATACCGGTATGTCTGGGCTGTGGGGTAGAGTGGCAAGACGAAAGCCTTTTCTTACGAAGAAAAACATCCAAAGCATGTGGGAAAAGGTGTTACGGTCTGATGAAACCAAGGTTGAACTTTTTGGCCATAATTCCAAAAGATATGTTTGGCCCAAAAAACACTGCACATCACCAAAAGACCACCATACCCTCAGTGAAGCATGGTGGAGGCAGCATCATGCCAAGGGGCTGTTTTTCTTCAGCTGGAACTGTGGCCTTAGTTAAGCTAGAGGGAATTATGAACAGTTCCAAATACCAGTCAATGTTGGCACAAAACCTTCAGGCTTCTGCTAGAAAGCTGACCATGAAGAGGAACTTCAAGACAAGGACTCAAAGCATACATCCAAATCAACCAAGGAATGGCTTCACCAGAAGAAGATTAAAGTTTTGGAATGGCCCAGCCAGAGCCCAGACCTGAATACGATTAAAAATCTGTGGGGTGATCTGAAGAGGGCTATGCACAGGAGATGCCCTCGCAATCTGACAGATTTGGAGTGTTTTTGTAAAGAAGAGTGGGCAACTCTTGCCAAATCGAAATGTGCCATGCCAATAGACTCATACCCAAAAAGTATTAGTTTAAAGGGCTTCGTTGGTGGTATAGTGTATCTAAATCTACATATAGTAATTTTATGCCCCCTTATACGTTGGTGGTTTTAGTGGGAACGATGGCTGCATGCTTATTAGGCAAATACTTACCTGAAACAAGCATCCAGCGACGTCACCGGACTCTCCGCCTCCTTCCCAGCGATGCTGGCAGTCTTCTTTTCCGGGTGTAGGCTGACGTCATCGCGCAGGCGCGGGATTTCATGGGCAGACAGGGCCAGCGGGAGGAGGAGAGCGCTCGCTGGCCCTGTCTATCAAGTGGAGGAGGGGGGGTGTTTATAGTCTGAGGATGGGGCGGCTGCCGGCAAGTAACCGCCCAACTTGCTGGTAGTGATGTAATTAGCATATTATAAAAATAAGATTTTTTAAGAAATTACAGCACAAAGAGAGGTAAGAGTGATATATATGGACACAACTGACATTAGCAAATAGCTAATGTACGATACTGAAAATTGCTAAATGGGGGGTGACAGAAGCCCTTTAAGGGTGTGCAAACTTATGCAACCATATTATTTTATTTTTATATTTTTTCTTCCCTCTACCTAAAAGATTTCAGTTTGTTTTTCAATTGAGTTGTACAGTTTAAAGGTCACATTAAAAAAGTTCTGAAATGATTTATCTTTGTCTCATTTTTTTACAGCACAGAAACCTGACATTTTAACAGGGGTGTGTAGACTTTGTATATATATATATATATAGTGGATATAAACACATATACAGTATAATTATAATAGCAATTATTTATAGATGCTTCATAGATAAGGTAACAATTTTAAGTCTCCCTTTAGCCATGTACCACGTTCATTTTAAGACATCCTTAAATGCCATAGTCAAATATCAGAATAATGTCAGCTTCTTTGCACAATTATAACTGTGAAGGAGCAGGTCTTTTTTGGCCTTCCCTAATGTCTTTTTCAGCCATATTATTCTATTTCAGCTGCACAGCTAGATGCATTTCTCTCACAAGCAGGAACATTTCCCTTCTGTGGAATATGCCAGCACTGTACTGCTGTTACGCCTTTTCCCCTACTTCTCTCTATGTTTGTTTTCAGCTCTGGAGCTCAAAGATCAGATAATGAGAGGAAAATAACACTTACAGAAAGGCAGGAAATTTCTATGATTTTCAGAAGCAGTGAAGAAGCAATACTTTTATCAGGCTCAGGATCTCAGCTACCTCTGACACCTCGCCCCCCGCCCCCCCATTTCCTGTGAGCTGTCTTCACAGTTTCTATTACTAGGGATGGCTCTTGCCTGACAACAGGAAGTGGACTGCAAATGAGGTGGAAGGGAGACCGCTCGTTGCCATGACTTTACAGATTTTTTTTAAGTGGATGCAGGAATATTTTTAAATTAAAATGATTTCGAAATTTGCTAATTACACCATTCTCTATTAAATTAAATGACATTTTCTGCAAGTACAGCAACTCTTTAAGACTCAAAATACTGCATGTCGGCTCTTAGCTTAGCAGAGCATACAGAAACAGGAGCCCGCTCCACTCAGCTAATCCTGGCGTAGTACATGTGCTGTGCCAGGAGTTCATAATCGTCCAGATTACTGCTCCTGCCCATACTCACAGCACTGCTGTGGCCCCATTGATAAAATGTGTACTCCGTACACCGCTGAGCAGTCAGCGGTGCACAGAGAACTGAGTTTTAAGAGCACCAAGGAATGGTATGCTTTAGGGAGGGTAAAGTGCAGTAAAAATAGAAAATTGATTAATAAAGCATATTAGAGATAGTTTTATAAGGGGATTAGGGGCAACATATTAAAAGTTTATGTTGAGGTTTAGTTAATCTTTAAATATAAATTTACGAACTAAGCTTATGCTCACTGACCAGCGTGGCCAGCGCTGTCAGTGAGTTATCCCCCTGTACTCCCGGCGTGCTGAGTAATAAATCACCCGCCGGGAGCAATGCCTGACCTAGTGGTAAGAGCTCACTACAGGCAGTGCAGGGAGGAAGGGGGAAGCTGTTATACAGTATATAGGGACAAACAGACATACACCTATAATTGCAGCATTTGCAGCAAAAGGTGGCCCCACAACCCCCCTCCCCCCTCCCCACCCATGTTAATTTGTGCCTGTGTCTTAAAATAGATATGTCTTAATCTGGTCCCCTCCTTTGGGATTTGTTCCCTTATTACTAAGTAAGGAAGAACTATGAATTGAGCAGAAAGATTCCGTTTCAGTTACCCAGTTACACACACAGGTTTTAGAGGTGGAAAATAAAAAATATTTTTCTTCAGACTACAGATCAGACCCCCATATCAGACCTCAGATCACACCCCATCAGACCTCTGATCAGAACCCCATATCAGACCTCTGATTACACCCCCACATCAGAGCTCATATCAGACCCTCATGTCAGACCTCAGATCAGACCCTCATATCAGACCCCCATATCAGACTTCAGATCAGACCCCCATATCAGATCACACTCTCATGTGATACCTCACATCAGACTTCCATATCAGATCAGACCTCCATGTTAGACCTCATATAAGACCCCCATGTAAGACCTCAGATTAGACCCCCACATATCACATCAGACCCAATATCAGACCTCAGATCAGACCTCCATGTCATACCTCACATAAGACCCCATGTCAGACCTCACATCAGAAACCTATATCATATCAGAAACCCATGTCAGACTTGAGATCAGACCTCCATGTTAGACCCCATCAGAGCTCAGATCAGACTACCATCAGAACTTATCTCTCCTGCTCCACTGCTACTCTGCAGATCCGGTGGTCTCTCCTGCACTCACCACTGCCTGGTCTTCTCTAGTGATGGCCTTGTGGGTCTCCTGGCGGTCGGTTCGCGGCAAACTTTGCGCATTCGCGATCTGCTGAACATGCGAACATATGGCGATGTCCGCGTGCGTCATATTCTTTTGCATTGCGCCGAACTTTGACCCATGACACATCCATCAGGTGGGACAGGACAGCTAATTGAGACGTTTCAGCACATGGACACACCCCCAACCCTATAACAGAACCTGATCTGGCAGCCATTTTACATTATGTGTTTTGCCAGTGTAGGTAGAGGTTGCATTTTGGAGCAGGGACAGGCTGTTAGGAACTTAGGGACACCAAACGCAAGCTAATAGGGCTACAAAAGTCCTTTTAAGGACTGGTAACGTTGTGCTATCTATAGGTGTGGTACACACAGGGGTGTGATATACTTATAATATACTTTCTAACATAGAAAGTATATTATAGTGCATTTGTATGCTTCCAAAAAATACTGATTGAGGGCTGCGATCTATCAGCTTCCAGAAAATAGTGATTGAGGTTTTCCATATACCTGCGTCCACAAAATTACTGCTTGAGGGCGATATACCAGCTTCAACTAACAACTGATTGAGGCCCGCCATATATCAGCTTCCACAAAATAGTGATAGAGGTTTTCCATATACCTGCGTCCACAAAATACAGATTGAAAGTTTTGATATACCTGCTTCAACTAACAACTGATTGAGGCCTGCCATATATCAGCTTCCACAAAATAGTAATAGAGGTTTAACAGATACCTGCGTCCACAAAATTAGTGCTTGAAGGTGATATACCTGCTTCATACTGCCATATACCGTATTTTTCGCCCCATAAGATGAACTTTTTCCCCACATTTTACATCGCAGTCTGCGATGCTGCAGCATCGCAGACTGCGATGTATCAGCTGGAGAGGGGAGGGGCTGGTGTCATGCAAATGCGGCAGGGTAGTGCGGTCACTGTACTCCAGCCCCGCCACTCACTCACTGCTTTATTGCTTAAACATTTTATAATAATAGCTTTAATTGACGTTCAAATCCGATCCCCAGCCCCATCTGTACTACCGTACTTACTAAATGTCCTGTAGCAGGCACAGCAGGGCGGACGGCCGGAATTCGCTGACGTCACGTGCCTGCGCCATCTACTTCATTCATAAAGTAGGCGGCGCAGGCATGTCACGTGACATCAGTGAGTTCCGGCCGGCCACCCTGCTCTGCCTGCTACAGGACATTTAGTAAGTACAGTAGTACAGATGGGGCTGGGGATCAAAACGTCAATTAAAGCTATTATTATAAAATGTTTAGACATTAAGGAAGTGAGTGAGCGGTGGGGCCGGAGTACAGTGAGCGCACCGGACCCGCTGCATTTGCATTAGCTATGGCATATTAGGGCATCTGTGGATGCCACTATTATGGGGTGGGAAATATGTGGATGGCACTGTTATGGGGTGCGGGATCTGTGGGTGACACATATATAGCAGTGCCATCCACAGATCCACCCCCCATAACAATGCCATCCACAGATCCCCCTCCATAACAGTGCCATCCACAGATCACCCCCCCCCCATAACAGTGCCATTCACAGATCCCCCGTAACAGTGCCATCCACAGATCCACACCCCATAACAGTGTCATCCACAGATCCCCCTCCATAACAGTGATATCCACAGATCACCCTCCCTTAACAGTGCCATCCACAGATCCCCCCATACCAGTGCCATCCACAGATCCCCCACAACAGTGTCATCCACAGATCCTCCCATAACAGTGCCACCCACAGATCCCCTCCATAACAGTGCATCATCTACAGATCCCCAATAATAGTGTCATGCACAGACCACCATTAGGTCAAAACCCACCAAAAGCACACCTTTTGGTTAAAAATATATATTTTTTTATTTTCCTCCTCAAAAACCTAGGTGCATCTTATGGGCCGGTGCGTCTTATAGGGCGAAAAATACGGTATCAGCTTCCACAAAATAGTGATAGAGGTTTTACATATACCTGCATCCACAAAATTACTGCTTGAGGGTGATATACCAGCTTCAACTAACAACTGATTGAGGCCTTCCATATATCAGCTTCCATAAAATAGTGATAGAGGTATTCCATATACCCGCATCCACAAAATTACTGCTTGAGGGCGATATACCAGCTTCAACTAACAACTGATTGAGGTCTGCCATATATCAGCTTCCACAAAATAGTGATAGAAGTTTTCCATATACCTGCGTTCACAAAATACAGATTGCGGATTTTGATATACCTGCTTCAACTAACAACTGATTGAGGCCTGCCATATATCAGCTTCCTCAAAATAGTGATAGAGGTTTTCCATATACCTGTGTCCACAAAATTACTGCTTGAGGGTGATATACCAGCTTCAACTAAAAACTGATTGAGGCCTTCCATATATCAGCTTCCATAAAATAGTGATAGAGGTATTCCATATACCTGCGTCCACAAAATTACTGCTTGAGGGCGATATACCAGCTTCAAGTAACAACTGATTGAGACCTGCCATATATCAGCTTCGACAAATACTGCTCTTCACTAGGGAATTTGGCACAGGAACATTTAGAAAATGACAGGCAGAGGAAGAGGCAGACCGTTCCACAGGGGTGGTATGGGTCGGGCAGGTGCACCAGGTCGGAGCCTAAGTGGGAAATTGGAGAAGGTGCATGCGATTATGTCAAAGGATGCACAAGAGTTGGTTGAGTGGCTCACTCAGCCTTCCGCTTCTGTACCGTCCTCATCCTCTGTATCTGCACCCTCCTCACTCTCTGCTGTGTTGCACCCCCAAAGACACCACCACCACCACCACCATAGCCCCTCCACTCGAGTCAGAGAAATTATTTTCCCATCTATTCCCAGACCTTACCGAACCTTCTGACGGACATCAAGCATGTAACCCGTGGCACCAGAGTGGATTTGGTCTTACCGCCATGGATTGCATGCAGGCTGGCCTCTTCTTCTCCTCCTCCTACTCCTAGTGCTGCGGCTGTTGTGCCTGGAAGCCAAGAGCCACACCAGTCCTGCACTGCTTTCAGCTCTGCAGTCACAGGCTGATCAGTGGCTAACCCCGCTCAATTTGACAGTTGGTAAAGTGGTGTGTGACAACGGTGCCAATCTGCTGAGCATGCTGAAACGCTGTGATGCTGTGCGGCGATTCATTGCCAAAGACCCCGGGGTCCAGGACGTCTTGCAGCAGGTCAGGAAAATCTCTGGCCATTTTAGAAGATTTTACATGGCCATGGCTCGCCTTGCTGACGTTCAACAGCGACACCACTTGCCCGTCAGACGTCTCATTTGTGAATGCCCGACGAGCTGGAACTCCACCTTGTATATGCTTGATAGGCTGCTCAAACAGAAACGTGCCATTAATGACTAGCTGTACGAACTCTGTGGCAGGACAGGTTCTGGGAGCTTGATTTCTTTTCCCCACTCCAGTGTCTGATCATGAACGACGCATGCAGACTTCTGCAGCCATTTGATTAGATCACCAAACTGGTCAGTCACAGCCAGGGCGCCATCAGTGACAGCGTATCTTAAACCTTCTTTCTGGAGCGTGCATTGCGTCGTGTCATTGATCAAGCCGTCGACAAGTAGGAGCTGGAAGATGAGGAAGTCGCAATGCTGAATGAATTCCCAGGGGGACTAATCCATCTGAGACAAGTCAGCAGGAGTCTAAAGAGGAGTCAGAGGATGATGGTGGATAGGGGGAGAAGGAGGAGCAAGAAGAGCAGGCTTTAAACTTTTCGGGGATCCCTGGTGTAGTCCGTGGATGGGGGGAGGAGACCGAGGATGACATTCTCCTGGGTGATGAGCAGGAGCCAGGGCGCCCCACCGTTTTCAATTTAGTGCAAATGGGTGCCTCCATGCTCCATTGTTTAAAGAGGGACCAACGTAAAAAAGCATAAAGGTCAAGGACCTGTACTGGGTGGCAATGTACTTAGACCCCTGGTACAAACACAAAATGGCGGGACATGTTACCAGAATCACAGAGGGCTGTCAGAATGCAACATTTCCAGGCCTTGCTGCAAGAGATGCTGCATTCTGCTGTTGCGGGCACTGGCAGAGGAATTTCCACCCAGAGCGAAACAGGTGCGGGTACCAATCCTACCACGCCTGCAAAAAGAGGGCGGTTTGAAGATGTGTTGGTCACTTCAGATATGAGATCATTCTTGCAGCCAACCTATCGACAGCCGCCCTCCGGATCTAGCCTCAGGGAACACCTAGACTGACAGGTGTCCGACTACATCGGATTAACAGCCGATGTAGACGCTCTGAGAAGAGAGGAACCCCTTGACTACTGGGTGTGCAGACTTGACCTGTGGCCAGAGCTGCCACAATTTGCCATGAAACTCTTGGCTTGCCCCCCGTCGAGTGTCCTGTCCGAAAGGACATTCAGCGCAGCAGGGGGGATCGTGACAGATAAGAGCACTCACCTAGCTCACGACAGTGTGGACTACCTCACATTTTGGATCTCAGAGGTATGGATCTCAGAGGAATTAAACACCTGTGATGACCATGTGTAATTGAATTTCCTTATGACAGCCCACACATATCCACCACCACCCAGAACAAAGAATGGTCCTTGCCTTATGTATAAACAGTGGCATAAAATGCCTTTTATGTCAGGTGAATGCCTAATTTTTGTGGCCTGTACTGGCCGACAGTTACATATTTATCCTGTGACCACCTAATGTACCTCCAGCCTCAGAATCCAAAGTTCTTTGCAGTCAGGTGAATGCCTATTGCCTAATTTTTGGGGTCTGTACTGGCCTACAGTTACATATTTATGCTGTGAACGCCTAATGTGCCTCCAGCCACAGAATACAAAGTTCTTTGCTGTCAGGTGAATGCCTATTGCTTAATTTTTGGGGGCCTATACTGTCTGACAGTTACATATTTATCCTGTGACCGCCTAATGTAACTCCAGCCACAGAATCCAAAGTTCTTTGCTGTCAGGTGAAAGCCTATTGTCTAATTATTGGGGCCTGTACTGGCCGACAGTTACATTTTTATCCTGTGACCGCCTAATGTACCTCCAGCCACAGAATACAAAGTCCTTTGCTTTCAGGTGAATGCCTATTGTCAAATTTTTGGGGCCTGTACTGACCGACAGTTACATATTTATCCTGTGACCGCCTAATGTCCCTCCAGCCACAGAATCCAAAGTTCTTTGCTGTCAGGTGAATGCCTATTGCCTAATTTTTGGGGCCTGTACTGGCCGACAGTTACATATTTATCCTGTGACCGCCTAATGTACCTCCAACCACAGAATCCAAAGTTCTTTGCTGTCAGGTGAATGCCTATTGCCTAATTGTTGGGGCCTGTACTGGTTGACAGTTATATTTTTTAGCTCTAGCCACATAATCACACCCTTGTCTCACTCCTCTGCCTCTCATTATGGTGGCGTAAGAACCGCATTCACCATAAGGACCTTTTAATGTGACTGTGCCCCCCACCCTGTACTGTGCCCCTCACCCCATACTGTGCCCCCTTATACCCTGCATTGTGCCCTCTTACCACACCCTGTGCAGTGCCCCTAGTCATACCCTGTACTGTTCCCTCTTTTACCCTTTTATCTGGTCACGGTATGGCAGTATTATCCGGTCACTGTGTAGAGGTGTTATCCGGTCAATGTATGGCGGTGATATCCAATAACTGGATGGCCGTAACTGTATCCCTTTCCCTGCCCACACCATCCTTTTTTAGACCTGGCATGAGCTGGAAAAATATGCAGATTGCGGTGCTAAGGACCTTTGCGCCACAATCTGTGTCAGTAATATGCCTAACATAGACGTATTTCTAAATAATAAATGACCAACTGATTGTATTATCATTCGGGGGTAGGGCTAATATCTTTATATTATATTGATTCTAGTGTATTATACTGTGCCCTGTATTTCCCAGTAGAAAATGATCCTTGAGAAACACAGTCCTCATCCCTGACCACCAGGACCAGGTAGTGCTCTGTCAGTACATGGCGGCCTCCCCTCTCCGCCACGCTGCTCCGCTGTGTACTGGTGCTTATTCTGACACTAGGGCTGGGTTTACATCCTATTTTTGCCATCCATTTAATGCATACCAAAAATGTATGGGTTAACAGATGCCTCAGACTGATGCCGTACAGTGGCGCCCGTTCACCATACAGTTCCATGGTGGAAATAAAATTACGTTAACTTATGCATTTTTTTTATGGACTCTGCAGGATACAAAAACGTGGAGTGCTCCAGCAGGGCACATTTTTGAGAGTTTACCTATAAGACGCATAAAAATGGCCCCTGATTAAAGTACATATTGTTTGTGGGAATTTTTGCCAATGATTCCCCTCTGGTATATCACTGTCCATGTTGTGGGACTATTTGTGTACTTCTAGTAAGGCTGGCTGCAAATATGACCTGAAGGTGAAGGTTTTTCAGGTTCACCTGCCATTAAAGTGAATGGGGCCCGCCGCGAACTCGTGGTTCGCGAACATTTGATCGCAAACTCGTATTCCCGAATCGTCCCGGCCGATGTTCGTCCATCACTAGTCTTCTTCGGGCCTGCGACCTGACTGCATACAACATCAAATCATAGTGCGTCCATAAACTGTACGCTGTTAGGACAATGCAGCGCGGACCCAGAGGAAGACCAGGGAGCGTTGATTACAGCAATACAATCACCTACACCTCCTGCATACTAGCAAGCACTGTAATAATGAATGAGCTCACTAGTATTTGCTTTATATGACGCAGTGCCATTTTCCTCCCACTTTTAGGGGAAAAATGTACATCTTACAAGCAGAAAATATGGTAATAAAAATGTATACACATTATGTCTAGTTTCTTATGCATGTAAAATAAAATAATATAGTGCTGCTTCTTTTTTTCTTTTTGCAATTTAGCCTTCCAGACACTGGAGGGAGATACAATCATGGTTGTTCACCAATTCATGTATACGCTAGTGAACTGGTAGCATAAAGTGTTAAAAAAAAAGGGTTAAGTTAGATAACTGACCAATTCAAGCACAATTGATTGCTTTTGTTTACATACATATTAGAAGCCAAAATACCAAAATATGGATTCATTTGCTAGATTATAGTATCTGACCAGCCAGAACTATGTACAGCATCTACAATTTCTAACCAGTACAGTGCCAGCTGTTCAAGTAAAAAAGGGTCAGATACTATTAAAGGGTTTCTGTCACCTGAAAAATGGGTATAAGGCCCCATTCACACGTCCGCAATTTCGTTTTGCATTTTGCGGAACGGAATTGTGGACCCATTCTTTTCTACGGGGCCGCACGACGTGCGGCCCTGCTTCCGGGTCTGCATTTCTGTTCCTGAAAAAAATTGAACATGTCCTATTCTTGTCCACAATAGCAGACAAGAATAGGCATATTCTATTAGTGCTGGCGATGTGCGGTCCGCAAAATGCGGAACGCACATTGCTGTGTCCGTGTTTTGCGGATCTGCAAAACACGTTATGGACGTGTGAATGGAGCCTTAAGCTGGATGACAGTAGCGATGTGCTAATGTCAGCTGAACATAACTATATTAGTGACATCTCACTGCCTGAAGCCTTTATTGAGAAAAATTAACTTTTATAATATGCTAATTAGCCTCTAGGAGCAGGGGGGGCGTTGCACTTGCTCCTAGAGGCTCCTTTTGCCAACCTCTTTTCACGCCCTTTTTCTCTTGATTGACAGGGCCAGGGCAGCGTTGCTCTCCTCCCGCCGGCCCTGTCTGCAGTTTAAATCTCAGTATTCGGTGCAGGCGCAGTCAAGGAAGGACACCCGGCGGCTGCTGACTTCCTTACTGCGCCTGCGCCGTTCAGTACTGAACGGCGCGAGATTTACACTGCATACAGGGCCAGAGGTAGGAGACCAACGATGCCTGCCCCTGTCAATCTAGTGTAGCAGGACGTGGCCAGAGGTGGGAGAACGGAGCCTCTAGGAGCAGGTGCAACGCCCCCCGCTGCAGCTATAGCCTAATTAGCATATTATAAAAGTTCGTTTTTCTCAATAACGGCGGCAGGCAGTAAGATGTCACTAATATAGTTATGTTCAGCTGACATTAGCACATCGCTTATGTCAGCCAGCTTAATACCCATTTTTCAGGTGACAGAAACCCTTTAATATATTAAAACTTAAAGTGCAGCAATCTTTAGAATGAGTACAGGCAGACAGTAATTACTAACATTTTCATCCTCTACACATATACTCACAGACACAACTGTTTTAACAGGATAACCACAAGCTAGATTTCTGGAACAGCTCTTATCTCAATATTACAGAAAAACACACACAATGGCTGCTACTATATTCTGCAGTCCCTACCAATTATAGCAGGGTTTATGGAAAACAGAACTATATGAGCTTTAATAAAAGTAGTTGTTGTTAGAAGTTATCCCCTGGATAGGGGATAACTATTAGATCAATGGGGGTCATACTGTAGGGCGCCCCACCGATCACAAGAACGAGTCCCCGTACCCATGAAGTTCCCCCTGAAATAAACGGAATGGCCGATCAGGCATGCGCGCGGCAGTTCCATTCATTTCTTTGGGAATTCCAGAGATAGCCGAGCGCTGTACTCTCCTTTAAGGAACATTGTGTTCAAATATAATGCTAGCACACCAGCAATATTATAGCAGTGTAATTTCCTTCATTCTAGCTCAGTTATATCCATAGATTATAAATTAATTGCTGGTACCAGTGATGCAAGTCGGGCACCAAGATAGCTCATATTTGGACCATCAACTAAAATAGGTATAGGCAAAGTTGTGTACAACTTTCTATATTATTTCTAGATTATTCATTAACCCCTTAGTGACCACTAATACGCCTTTTTACTGACGTAAACAAAGGGGGTTTTAGCTAAACAACTGGCTTTAATCAATCATTACACGTACCCAAAATGGTGCATAAAAAACTATAAATTGTCCTGCAAAAAGTAAGACCTCATACAAGTACAATGCTGAAAAACCAAAAAAGTTATAGCTCTTGAAATGCGATTTAAAAAAAAATGTGTGTGGTCACTAAGGAGTTTTTAATATTATTCTATACTATTAGGCTTCCTTAAAGGGGTTTTCCTATCTCAGACAATGGGGGCATATCGCTAGGATATGCCCTCATTGTCTGATAGGTGCAGGTCCCACTGCTGGGACCCGCACCTACAATGAGAACGGAGCTGTAGAACGAACGCGTGCACAGCAGCACTCTATTCATTTCTACGGGGCTGCCAAAAATAGCAGAGCGCTCCTATTCACTTCTATAGAAGCAGCGATTGGTGGTGGACGGACCCTGGGAATCCAGCCACAGCGCAACCTTCTTTGTTCTCGTTGTAGGTGCGGGTCCCACCTAGCGATATGCCCCCATTGTGTGAGATGGGAATACCCCTTTAAGTTTAGGAAAACATCTGGAAAAAGAATTGTCTCTCCAGACAGTGCCCCCTCTCCACTTTTCCAAACGGTAACTTAGAAAATACTCTTTGTTCCGATGCTGGCCACTCCTCAACACCATACCTGCCAACATATTTTGCAAGGCAGAGCTTAAAAGCAGCTATTATGCTAAGCCATTGGAAATTGCATTATAAATCCCTTAAGATAACGTTAGAAGTGTGAAAGATTGGGGGGGAAAACCAAAGGAGGGCTATTGGTATGATGAGCTAAGAGACACTGCCCACAATGTTACGATGTGCTGGCAGAAAGGCAAAAAAAAGGCTGCATTGTTCCAATTTAATTCAAGCAATTATAACAGCAGGATATATAAATGAACACATTTCAGGCATATGCCCAACAATAAGGTAATCTACGGATAACTCATGTATTGCCCGATAAAATATTTTAGAATGCTATTTTTAATGCCATCAGAGGCTTAAATGTAAAGACCAATTTGCTGTACTCAGTGACTCGCAAAGATTATTTTATTATTTTCCACAGATATGAATTGCAGACAAAACAAGGCAAAGCTATGATGCAGCAGCCAAATGATATGCACATTTACTGTAGGTCTGCACATTAGCAGATGGCACAACTTAGTTTAATGTAATTCTGTACTGAGTTTATTTAATACATTTTGCATCTGATGATGGAAACAGCAAAACCGAAAAAAAAAAAGAAGAAATGAATGTGAGCAGTTCAGCATTAACTTTCATCATTGTGCTTCTTTATTAATTGGATGCAATGAGTGCACATAATTTATATTTAATGGTATGAATACAGTAGCCTAGCTGATGTGGCAATGAACTGATCTCCATGGGGTAAAGCTGCTACTGAGTCAAAAAGACCTAAATTTCATTCAGAAAGACCTAGTGCAATCAAGTTATAAAATCAGGACAAACGCAACCCATTAAACAACGGCCAACTGCAGTTAGCCTGCTTGTTGGTCCTTTCTACATCGCAAGATCATTTTTTATCTATCTGGCCATTATAAATACAGACTAAACAAACAAGCAAAAATATTAAATGACACAATCATAAATTGCAAAGAGGCTTAGATTTGCTGACCTTATAACCAAACATGGACATAACACCTTAGATAAGAATGAACTAAAAACATTTACAGCCATATAAATGTACACTCTATGTTTAGTAAATTGCATAAGAAAAAGAACCAGCCTCCACACAATACAGTACAGTTCTGCGGCATGTTTTAGAGCAGGAGGAGCTGAGCAGATTGATATACTGTATAGTTTTGTGGGGAAAGATTCAGTAAAACATGTATACATTAAAATCTCTGCTCTTTGAATAGCATTTCATGGTGACATGTGTAACGGATCTCCTGGCACCCCGACCGGGTACCTCCGTTGATAAATGCTCCCAGTGCCTCCCGAGGACTCCAAGCACTCCGCTCGACACCGATACCACCACAGGAACCAGGAACAGGAACAGCTCTTACAAGAGCTAGGAGTAATAGCCAGGGGAGTATACAAGTATAATAATCCCCACACACATGAGAAGAGGCTCTATGTTGAGTGTAAAACAGGAACCCTTTATTGAGGGCTACCCGCCCGTATTTATGCAGGTCCCCATCTGGTGTACACGCCCCTAGGGGACCAGAAGGAAGACTGTGACACAGGACAGATACGTAGCACTCAGGATACACAGACACAACACATCCCCACAATGCATCATGGTTTCCTCATCTCTGCCCTGGAGACACCCGAGGAGCAATTCAATTATCTCTCAGGACAAAGGGAAATCACCAATACACATGTGGGAACAACAGGACAGGAATCACCACCCAAACACACAATGTCACACCCTAACAGCAAACACAGACATTTAACATATTCCCAGATAGCTCAAGTCTGAGTGCATAATATTAGGTGAATGGCACTCAGACAACATGAATACAAAAAAATGAGCTATCGGGGTACCCTCACATAACATACAATACAATTACACAGACAGATGGTTCTGTCACACACCTCAAAACCCCACATGTCCCCATATGGCTTGGATCTGAGCGCTCAGATGCCACAAACACAGTCAAATCGCCATGGGGTTTAAGTTTTGCATGGGCTGATGAGAGGGCCCATAATCCTGGGGCAAGAGGCTGGCAACCAGGCCCCTCCAAAACCCAGTGGCGAGGTTATTTTCGCCACACATCTCCCCCTCCCAGGGAAGACTAACCAGATACCTGACCTCACGCCGGTCGGTACCTGAGTTAGTCTGGCAGCCCACCCACAACCAAATCCTGGACCTGTTGAATTTGGTAGCCTGTCTCTGTCCAGTGAGTCCACCAAGGTTATATTGGTAGCTGGTACTCCCGGTCTCTGTGTTGCTCCCTGGCTTGGAGTGGAGGTTGCTTTGTGGGCAGGGATCAGTGGTACTCTGCCCTGGTGCCAGCGTTACCATGGAAGAAGCCTGGTTGGAGCCTGGTTGTTGGAGGGGGAGACCGACTGTCTCCCCTTTGGATACCCAGCTCTGCTGCTGGAGGGGGAGACCGACTGTCCCTACCCCCTGTGCTGTAAGTGCAGAGACCACGGTCCCATCTGCACTGTTGTGGGGCTTACTGTCTCCCCCTGGTGCGTTAAGCTGCCGCTGGGGAGAGGGGGTAACAAGCTCCTCTCCCATACATACTTCCAGCCGCTGGGGAGGGCGACCGACCGTCTCCGCTCCCAATACAGTGTCCTGCTGCTGGGGAAAGGAGACTGGGCTCTCTATTCCCTGCTGGACACTCTGCTGCTGGGGGACAGGACCGACTGTCTCTGCCCCCTGTAACTCCGCCTGCCGCTGGGGAATGGAGACTGGGCTCCCAATTCCCAATAAATCACATTGCTGCTGGGGGACAGGACCGACTGTCTCTGCCCCCTGTAACTCAGCCTGCCGCTGGGGAATGGAGACTGGGCTCCCAATTCCCAATAAATCACACCGCCACTGGGGAATGGAGACTGGGCTCCCAATTCCCTGTAAATCACCCAGCCACTGGGGAATGGAGACTGGGCTCCCAATTCCCTGCAATTCACACTGCCAATAGGGAGAGGGGGTAACAAGCTCCTCTCCCATACATACTTCCAGCCTCTGGGGAGGGAGACCGACTGTTTCCACTCCCAATACAGTGTCCTGTTGCTGGGAAAAGGAGACTCGGCTCTCTGTTCCCTGTAGGACACTCTGCCACTGGGGGACAGGACTGACTGTCTCTGCCCCCTGTAACTCAGCCTGCCGCTGGGGAATGGAGACTGGGCTCCTAATTCCCTGCAGGAGCAGTGGAGAGACCTCGGTCCCATCTCCACCGGCCACCTGGGGTTCTTCCCAGTAAACATACACAATATCCTCCCAGCTGAAGGGCTCTGGACCTGGGTCTGACACTCTGCTCTCCTGCTGAGCCTTCTCACTGGAGTGGAACAGCTGCTGGTAGCTCTGTTCTAGCTCCATCTCCCGGGTCACCAGGTGGACCAAATCCTGCTCAATCTCATGAGTGTCGTCCCAGTCATACCTGCTCTCCCGCCACTCAAAGAGGTCCCTGAACCGGGCTTGTGTAGGGCTCCCAAACTCCAGCTCTCAAAAAGTCTCCCATAACAAGCCAGGACCATCAAACTCCTCTCCCTCCGGCTTGTCATGCTCAGCTGTCCTGGGTAGGTACTGTGCCCCATACCACCTGGTAGGCATTTTCCAGCCACAGCTCCTGCCATGCTAGGAGTTCCAATTCCTTTACCCATTCCTCCCGGGGCTGCTCTCCCAGGAAGGGCATCCGCAGGGCTATTCAATTCTGCAACCGCTGGTCTTCCGTGGGGAGTCTCTCGTCCCGCATATACTCCACAATACCCAGTACCTGGTACCAGATGCCTTTGCGGACTGCATCTCGGTCATCCATGACACCCTCATCGTACTCCACTGCTGTTTCCATTCTGGTGCTGTCAGGGTCGCTGTACTAGGACATGCGTTGCCCTCAAATTGTAAAATCCATGGAATGGTGTCTCCTGTAGCTGTCCTTCTGGCTGTGGGAACGATCCCGCCGCTTGCCAACAATGTAACGGATCTCCTGGCACCCCGACCGGGTACCTCCGTTGATAAATGCTCCCAGTGCCTCCCGAGGACTCCAAGCACTCCGCTCGACACCGATACCACCACAGGAACCAGGAACAGGAACAGCTCTTACAAGAGCTAGGAGTAATAGCCAGGGGAGTATACAAGTATAGCAATCCCCACACACATGAGACGAGGCTCTATGTTGAGTGTAAAACAGGAACCCTTTATTGAGGGCTACCCGCCCGTATTTAAGCAGGTCCCCATCTGGTGTACACGCCCCTAGGGAACCAGAAGGAAGACTGTGACACAGGACAGATACGTAGCACTCAGGATACACAGACACAACACATCCCCACAATGCATCATGGTTTCCTCCTCTCTGCCCTGGAGACACCCGAGGAGCAATTCAATTATCTCTCAGGACAAAGGGAAATCACCAATACACATGTGGGAACAACAGGACAGGAATCACCACCCAAACACACAATGTCACACCCTCACAGCAAACACAAACATTTAACATATTCCCAGATAGCTCAAGTCTGAGTGCATAATATTAGGTGAATGGTACAATTACACAGACAGATGGTTCTGTCACACACCTCAAAACCCCACATGTCCCCATATGGCTTGGATCTGAGCGCTCAGATGCGGCAAACACAGTCAAACCACCATGGGGCTTAAGTTTTGCATGGGCTGATGACAGGGCCCATAATCCTGGGGCAAGAGGCTGGCAACCAGGCCCCTCCAAAACCCAGTGGCGAGGTTATTTTCGCCACAACATGTCTTCTTTAACCTCTTGCTGCAACTTTAACGCCGAAAGGCGTCATCGCGACGGCTCCCCCAGGCTACGCTAACGCCGATTGGCGTCATCTCGCGTGAGCCGAGATTTCCTGTGAACGCGCGCACACAGGAACGGAAGGTAAGAGAGTGGATCTCCAGCCTGCCAGCGGCGATCGTTCGCTGGCAGGCTGGAGATGTGATTTTTTTAACCCCTAACAGGTATATTAGACGCTGTTTTGATAACAGCGTCTAATATACCTGCTACCTGGTCCTCTGGTGGTCCCTTTTGTTTGGATCGACCACCAGAGGACACAGGTAGCTCAGTAAAGTAGCACCAAACACCACCACACTACACTACACCCCCCCCTGTCACTTATTAACCCCTTATTAGCCCCTGATCACCCCTGATCACCCCATATAGACTCCCTGATCACCCCCTGTCATTGATTACCCCCCTGTCATTGATCACCACCCTGTAAAGCTCCATTCAGATGTCCGCATGATTTTTACGGATCCACTGATAGATGGATCAGATCCGCAAAACGCATACGGACGTCTGAATGGAGCCTTACAGGGGCGTGATCAATGACTGTGGTGATCACCCCATATAGACTCCCTGATCACCCCCCTGTCATTGATTACCCCCCTGTCATTGATCACCCCCCTGTAAAGCTCCATTCAGACGTCCGCATGATTTTTACGGATCCACTGATAGATGGATCGGATCCGCAAAACGCATACGGACGTCTGAATGGAGCCTTACAGGGGCGTGATCAATGACTGTGGTGATCACCCCATATAGACTCCCTGATCACCCCCCTGTCATTGATTACCCCCCTGTCATTGATCACCCCCTGTAAAGCTCCATTCAGACGTCCGCATGATTTTTACGGATCCACTGATAGATGGATCGGATCCGCAAAACGCATACGGACGTCTGAATGGAGCCTTACAGGGGCGTGATCAATGACTGTGGTGATCACCCCATATAGACTCCCTGATCACCCCCCTGTCATTGATTACCCCCCTGTAAAGCTCCATTCAGACATCCGCATGATTTTTACGGATCCACTGATAGATGGATCGGATCCGCAAAACGCATACGGACATCTGAATGGAGCCTTACAGGGGCGTGATCAATGACTGTGGTGATCACCCCATATAGACTCCCTGATCACCCCCCTGTCATTGATTACCCCCCTGTAAAGCTCCATTCAGACGTCCGCATGATTTTTACGGATCCACTGATAGGTGGATCGGATCCGCAAAACGCATACGGACGTCTGAATGGAGCCTTACAGGGGCGTGATCAATGACTGTGGTAATCACCCCATATAGACTCCCTGATCACCCCCCTGTCATTGATTACCCCCCTGTAAAGCTCCATTCAGACGTCCGCATGATTTTTACGGATCCACTGATAGATGGATCGGATCCGCAAAACGCATACGGACGTCTGAATGGAGCCTTACAGGGGCGTGATCAATGACTGTGGTGATCACCCCATATAGACTCCCTGATCACCCCCCTGTCATTGATCACCCCCCCTGTCATTGATCACCCCCCCTGTCAGGCTGCATTCAGATGTCCGTATGATTTTTACGGATCCACGGATACATGGATCGGATCAGCAAAACACATACGGACATCTGAATAGAGCCTTATAGGGGGGTGATCAATGACAGGGGGGTGATCACCCCATATAGACTTCCTGATCACCCCCTGTCATTGATCACCCCCCTGTCATTGATCACCCCCCTGTCATTGATCACCCCTCTGTAAGGCTCCATTCAGACATTTTTTTGGCCCAAGTTAGCGGAAATTATTATTTTTTTCTTACAAAGTCTCATATTCCACTAACTTGTGTCAAAAAATTAAATCTCACATGAACTCACCATACCCCTCACGGAATCCAAATGCGTAAAAATTTTTAGACATTTATATTCCAGACTTCTTCTCACGCTTTAGGGCCCCTAGAATGCCAGGGCAGTATAAATACCCCACATGTGACCCCATTTCGGAAAGAAGACACCCCCAGGTATTCCGTGAGGGGCATATTGAGTCCATGAAAGATTGAAATTTTTGTCCCAAGTTAGCGGAAAGGGAGACTTTGTGAGAAAAAATAAAATAAAATCAATTTCCGCTAACTTGTGCCAAAAAAAAAAAAATTCTATGAACTCGCCATGCCCCTCATTGAATACCTTGGGGTGTCTTCTTTCCAAAATGGGGTCACATGTGGGGTATTTATACTGCTCTGGCATTTTAGGGGCCCTAAAGCGTGAGAAGAAGTCTGGGATCCAAATGTCTAAAAATGCCCTCATAAAAGGAATGTGGGCCCCTTTGCGCATCTAGGCTGCAAAAAAGTGTCACACATCTGGTATCGCCGTACTCAGGAGAAGTTGGGCAATGTGTTTTGGGGTGTCATTTTAGATATACCCATGCTGGGTGAGATAAATATCTTGGTCAAATGCCAACTTTGTATAAAAAAATGGGAAAAGTTGTTTTTTGCCGAGATATTTCTCTCGCCCAGCATGAGTATATGTAAAAAGACACCCCAGAACACATTGCCCAACTTCTCCTGAATACGGCGATACCACATGTGTGACACTTTTTTGCAGCCTAGGTGGGCAAAGGGGCCCACATTCCAAAGAGCACCTTTAGGATTTCACAGGTCATTTACCTACTTACCACACATTAGGGCCCCTGGAAAATGCCAGGGCAGTATAACTACCCCACAAGTGACCCCATTTTGGAAAGAAGACACCCCAAGGTATTCCGTGAGGGGCATGGCGAGTTCCTAGAATTTTATATTTTTTGTCACAAGTTAGCGGAAAATGATGATTTTTTTTTTTTTTTTTCCTTACAAAGTCTCATATTCCACTAACTTGTGACAAAAAATAAAAACTTCCATGAACTCACTATGCCCATCACGAAATACCTGGGGGCGTCTTCTTTCCAAAATGGGGTCACTTGTGGGGTAGTTAAACTGCCCTGGCATTCTAGGGGCCCAAATGTGTGGTAAGAAGTTTGTAATCAAAATGTGTAATAAATGACCGGTGAAATCCGAAAGATGCTCTTTGGAATATGGGCCCCTTTGCCCACCTAGGCTGCAAAAAAGTGTCACACATGTGGTATCTCCGTACTCAGGAGAAGTTGGGGAATGTGTTTTGGGGTGTCATTTTACATATACCCATGTTTGGTGAGAGAAATATATTGGCAAAAGACAACTTTTCCCATTTTTTTATACAAAGTTGGCATTTGACCAAGATATTTCTCTCACCCAGCATGGGTATATGTAAAATGACACGCCAAAACACATTCCCCAACTTCTCCTGAGTACGGCGATACCACATGTGTGGCACTTTTTTGCAGCCTAGGTGGGCAAAGGGGCCCACATTCCAAAGAGCACCTTTCGGATTTCACCGGTCATTTTTTACACATTTTGATCTCAAAGTGACCCCATTTTGGAAAGAAGACACCCCAAGGTATTCGCTGATGGGCATAGTGAGTTCATAGAAGTTTTTATTTTTTGTCACAAGTTAGTGGAATATGAGACTTTGTAAGAAAAAAATAAAAATAAATCATCATTTTCCACTAACTTGTGACAAAAAATAAAAAGTTCTATGAACTAACTATGCCCATCAGCGAATACCTTAGGGCGTCTACTTTCCGAAATGGGGTCATTTGTGGGGTGTTTGTACTGTCTGGGCATTGTAGAACCTCAGGAAACATGACAGGTGCTCAGAAAGTCAGAGCTGCTTCAAAAAGCGGAAATTCACATTTTTGTACCATAGTTTGTAAACGCTATAACTTTTACCCAAACCATTTTTTTTTACCCAAACATTTTTTTTTATCAAAGACATGTAGAACAATAAATTTAGAGAAAAATGTATATATGGATGTCG
The DNA here is from genome assembly GCF_905171765.1 of Bufo bufo. Classification (NCBI taxonomy): domain Eukaryota; kingdom Metazoa; phylum Chordata; class Amphibia; order Anura; family Bufonidae; genus Bufo; species Bufo bufo. The sequence continues at coordinate 255,666,503 of NC_053392.1, read as the reverse complement.
TTTTTTTGCAAAATTTTGCAACTGAAAGTGAAAAATGTCATTTTTTTACAAAAAAATCGTTAAATTTCGATTAATAACAAAAAAAGTTAAAATGTCAGCAGCAATGAAATACCACCAAATGAAAGCTCTATTAGTGAGAAGAAAAGGAGGTAAAATTCATTTGGGTGGTAAGTTGCATGACCGAGCAATAAACCGCTAAATTTGTGGAGTGCCGATTTGTAAAAAAGGGCCTGGTCTTTAGGGGGGTATAAACCTGTGGTCCTTAAGTGGTTAAGAATTGATTACCTTTGTGTTTATCATCTGATTGTGTAAGTAGTGAGGTGGTTAACTTCACCAACCCTGTTGGTCTAGGAGGATGAAGAGGATAAAAGTAATTTCTCTGGTGGTCTACAGTTATAAATGTGATACAATGTACATTAGAATTATACTTTGTCGCCAGCAATGAGTATAATAAATATCAAAAACCTTGATTTTGAGAATCATATAATTATTACTATGAGTTCGATACAGAAACAATCAGCCTAACTCATCATTTATTTCCCATATGATTGTTTGATCAACATAATTTTTAATGGCACTACTACAGTAAATTCTTCCCTATGTTAAAACACCAAGGGTAGAACGCCAGGAATATTATCATGTACACCTAGATTACTATGAACCCATACTTAGCATTAACCCTTAAATCACTCTAAACCACCAGGAACCTTCATTATTTAATCTTACACAACCTTTGATCAATTTTTAAGTTTGTCAAATATATATTTGGCAATCTTAAATAACTGGTGCAGCACACATTGTTTTCACCTGTCCGACTTCTGTGTAGATTATTTTTTTTTTTGCTTACAGTAATACAGATTTTATGTGTAAGACTAATAATGGACTAACTCTCAGTGTATAAGTGACTTTCATTCTGGTAAGCGCAGCCTCTTCATCAAACAATTCAGCTGCAGTCAGGAGCTCAACAAAGCTGCAAGGGTTGTGCCTGGGGACAGGCTTGCTGATGGTTTCCAATTGCCACCATCAGAATTGTAAATACAGCTCTAAGCTATAACGCAAACCATAAAACCGAATCTATTGTTTGGTCAATTATATTTTTATAGAAGCTACAACATTAATACACTAATGGAAAAACTAAGTGTATTACAATACTAATGATCCCCAGCTAAGCTGTTGGGGATCTATTTAATCACAAGCTTGTTGATTGTTTCCATTAATAACGATTAAAACAGTAAATGCAGCTCTAAACTACAATATAAACCCAAAACATTAATCTGATTTTATACTTTTTTACTTACAATATTTATCCGGATTGGCACTCTCACAATCTGGATGTTCCGTATAGTACAACAAAGAACTAGCAGTTCAAATATATAACTAACAGTAGTGATGGCCGAACATCTGCCGGGACGGTTCGCGAACGCGATCAAATGTTCACGAACCGCAAGTTCGCGGCGGGTCCTATTCATTTTAATGGCAGGCGAACCTGAAAAACCTTCAGATCATATTTGCAGCCAAGAAATAATGACTAGAAGTGCACAAATAGTCCCACAACATGGACAGTGACATACCAGATGTATTATTCAAATTTACGATCTCCATAAAAAATAAATTTCAATGCGAAATATTGGCAATATAATTTTCGCGTACGCGCATGCGCAAATGCACTATACAGTACCCAAATGCACTATAAAGAAAGTATATTGGTATATAACACCCCGCTTCAATCAGTTTTTTTGGGGGGGCGACTGGTATATCACACCAGTACAAATTATTTGTTCCAATAACGCTTGTCCCTCTATATACCTGCAGTATCGCAGCAGAACCGCACACAACTGCCGCACAATACAAATGCACTATAATATACTTTCTAACATAGAAAGTATATTATAATATTGTACAAGGAAGGCAATCCATTAGAATATACATAAAGATAAAACGTAACCTTTAATAATTTTACTATGAGGGTCCATTCACACGTCCGTAAGTGTTTTGCGGATACGCAAAACACGGACACCGGCAATGTGCAAACAGCACATTCCGGCCCCATTGAAAATGAATGGGTCGGCACCCGTTCCGCAAAATTGCGGAATGGATGCAGACCCATTTTGCGGACGTGTAAATGGAAAAGATATCCTTCAAAATGAAAATAAATTAAATGATTAAAGTTAAGCAAAAAGCATAGATGTGGTAGGCAATAACAAGTGCTCGGCGGCACTAAATCAGGTGCTCGGCGGCACCAAATCAGAAACCATATGTCCTACCACAATCCGGGGGGTTCCAGTGCACATCCATGAATCCAGGAGGGAAAGCAAAAAACATCTATCCCTGGGCTAGATGATGATGTGGTATTGAAGGACAGGGTGGGCAAAGAACTGTCCCTGATATTGCCCTACAGGTGGGTGCTATTCTGGCCCTGATAGCCTAACCACAGACCACCCGCCCTGATAAGATCGACCCCGTCCGGAACCTTACCCTATGTAAAAATGGCCCTAGTAAGCCCCTAGGCCCCTGACTTCCAGGTGATCATTATATACAGTCAGGTCCATAAATATTGGGACATCGACACAATTCTAACATTTCTGGCTCTATACACCGCCACAATGGATTTGAAATGACACGAACAAGATGTGCTTTAACTGCAGACTGTCAGCTTTAATTTGAGGGTATTTACATCCAAATCAGGTGAACGGTGTAGGAATTACAACAGTTTGCATATGTGCCTCCTACTTGTTAAGAAACCAAAAGTAATGGGACAATTGTCTTCTCAGCTGTTCCATGGCCCGGTGTGTGTTATTTCCTCATTATCCCAATTACAATGAGCAGATAAAAGGTCCAGAGTTCATTTCAAGTGTGCTATTTGCATTTGGAATCTGTTGCTGTCAACTCTCAAGATGAGATCCAAAGAGCTGTCACTATCAGTGAAGCAAGCCATCATTAGGCTGAAAAAACAAAACAAACCCATCAAAGAGAAAACAAAAACATTAGGCGTGGCCAAAACAACTGTTTGGAACATTCTTAAAAAGAAGGAACACACCAGTGAGCTCAGGAACACCAAAAGACCCGGAAGAACTCGGAAAACAACTGTGGTGGATGACGAAGAACTCTTTCCCTGGTGAAGAAAACACCCTTCACAACAGTTGGCCAGATCAAGAGCACTCTCCAGGAGGTAGGTGTATGTGTGTCAAAGTCAACAATCAAGAGAAGACTTCATCAGAATGAATACAGAGGGTTCACCACAAGATGTAAACGATTGGTGAGCCTTAAAAACAGGAAGGCCAGATTAGAGTTTGCCAAACGACATCTAGAAAAGCCTTCACAGTTCTGGAACAACATCCTATGGACAGATGAGACCAAGATCAACTTGTACCAGAGTGACGGGAAGAGAAGAGTATGGAGAAGGAAAGGAACTGCTCATGATCCTAAGCATACCACCTCATCAGTGAGGCATGGTGGTGGTAGTGTCATGGCGTGGGCATGTATGGCTGCCAATGGAACTGGTTCTCTTGTATTTATTGATGATGTCACTGCTGACAAAAGCAGAAGGATGAATTCTGAAGTGTCAGGCAATATTATTCAGGCAATATTATCTGCTCATATTCAGTCAAATGCTTCAGAACTCATTGGACGGCGCTTCACAGTGCAGATGGACAATGACCCAAAGCATACTGCAAAAGCAACCAAAGAGTTTTTTAAGGGAAAGAAGTGGAATGTTATGCAATGGCCAAGTCAATCACCTGACCTGAATCCGATTGAGCATGCAATTCACTTGCTGAAGACAAAACTGAAGGGAAAATGCCACAAGGACAAGCAGGAACTGAAGACAGTTGCAGTAGAGGCCTGGCAGAGCATCACCAGGGATGAAACCCAGCGTCTGGTGATGTCTATGTGTTCGTCCGAGCCCCAGGCAGCACCTCCTCAACGGCTCATAACCCCGCCCTCCGTGTGCCTCTGCCCGCCCGTTTACTCTCCTCCTCTCTCTTTTTCCACTGCGCTACGAATTTGACCGCGCAGCCGCAGTCGAAAAGGAAAGAGGAGAAGAGTAAACGGGCGGGCAGGAGCACACGGAGGGCGGGGTTATGAGCCGTTGAGGAGGTGCTGCCTGGGGCTCGGACAATTGAGACGCCGCCCTGGGCACTTGAGAGGGCGCATTTACAGAATCTTAAAAGTTCATTTTTGGCTGAAAGAAAACTCCGTTAGATACAACAAGGGTACAGTTTTTAAGTTCTGGGTGGCACATATAACGCTATTTGATCAGTCTAATATGCTCAAATGTGGTGACAGACTCCCTTTAAAATGACTTTTGTGGCCCTATTAGCTAGCGTTTGGTGTCCCTAACAGCCTGTCCCTGCTCCACACAGCAACCTCTCCCTACACTGACAAAACACTGAATGTAAAATGGTGACCAGATCAGGTTTATTTATAAGGTAGGGGGTATGTCCATGTGCTGAAATGTCTCAATTGGCTGTCCTGTACCACCTGATAGATGTGTCATGGGTCAAAGTGCTTCACAACGTAAAAGAATATGGCGGGCGCAAATTTCTCCATATGTTCGCATGTTCGACGAATCGCGAACGCGCAAAGTTCGCCGCGAAACGACCACCGGGCGAACCGCAAGGCCATCTCTAACTAACAGTTGAGCGGACACCTGGATGTTCGGGTTCGACGGGTTTGGCCGAACTTCACAAAAAAGTTTGAGTTCGGGACCCGAACAAGACCCGAACAAGAACCCCATTGAAGTCAATGGGGACCCGTACTTTTGAGCACTAAAATGGCTGTAAAAATGTCATGGAAAGGGCTAGAGGGCTGCAAATGGCATCAAAATGTGGTTAAGAGCATGGCAAATGCTCTGCAAACAAATATGGATAGGGAAATTACTTTAAATAACATAAAATACGTAAAAATAAAAAATAATAATCATGTTCTAGGAGGATGAGGTCCATATGGAGTAGGAGGTTGAGGAGGCGGTGGATGTGCCGGTGTAGGTGGAAGCGGCGGTGGAGGAGGAAGAGGTAGCTACACTACTTTTTGGTTTTAAATTTATTTTTATTTTTTTAAATTAGGGTACACCTCAAAACATTGGGAAATATAACCTGTGATAACCCCCTCCAGTCGTGCTAAAACACATTCAGACAATACACTGGCTGCAGGGCAGGCCAGCACCTCCAAGGGGTAAAGGGCAAGCTCAGGCCATGTGCCCAGTTTGGAGACCCAGAAGTTGCAGGGGCTGACCCCTGTCAGTCAGTTCATGTAGGCGCGTGCACACTTACTGCCCCAACATGTCGCACGTCCCCGTGATGTTCACGATCCAATTTGATATCTGCTCTATCAGCTTTCGATGTTCTTTTATGTGCCTACCATGGTGATCACGGGTGGCGGAGAATCAGGGTTCCACGCCGGAGAGGGAGCGTGAGAAAGAGAGACCACATCCAAGGGAGGATACAATTTTTCAAATTTAAAATTATAAAGCGGAATTATGGGACAAATTATTAAAGCGTAAAAGTGGGACAACTTTTTAAAGTTTAACCATTGAATGAAAGGATGTGGCGCGCATCAATTAATGATGAATTTATTACATTTTATTCCCTGTCACCTATGCAGAGCAGGGGTTTCTATCCGGCAAAATTTGAAAAATGTCACCTGACAATGTAATTGACTGTCACCTACAGTTGCAAGAAAAAGTATGTGAACCCTTTGGAATGATATAGATTTCTGCACAAATTGGTCATAAAATGTGATCTGATCTTCATCTAAGTCACAACAATAGACAATCACAGTCTGCTTAAACTAATAACACACAAAGAATTAAATGTTACCATGTTTTTTTGAACACACCATGTAAACATTCACAGTGCAGGTGGAAAAAGTATGTGATCCCTTGGATTTAATAACTGGTTGAACCTCCTTTGGCAGCAATAACTTCAATCAAACGTTTCCTGTAGTTGCAGATCAGACGTGCACAACGGTCTTGGGATGTCTGGTGTGAATCGCTTTCTTGAGGTCATGCCACAGCATCTCAATCGGGTTGAGGTCAGGACTGGACCACTCCAGAAGGCGTATTTTCTTCTGTTTAAGCCATTCTGTTGTTGATTTACTTCTATGCTTCGTGTTGTTGTCCTGTTGCAACACCCATCTTCTGTTGAGCTTCAGCTGGTGGACAGATGGCCTTAAGTTCTCCTGCAAAATGTCTTGATAAAGTTGGGAATTCATTTTTCCTTCGCTGATAGCAATCCGTCCAGGCCCTGACGCAGCAAAGCAGCGCCAAACCATGATGTCCCCACCATCATACTTCACAGTTGGGATGAGGTTTTGATGTTGGTGTGCTGTGCCTCTTTTTCTCCACATATAGTGTTGTGTGTTTCTTCCAAACAACTCAACTTTGGTTTCATCTGTCCACAGAATATTTTGCCAGTACTGCTGTGGAACATGCAGGTGCTCTTGTGCAAACTGTAAACATGCAGCAATGTTTTTTTTGGACAGCAGTGGCTTCCTCTGTGGTATCCTCCCATGAAATCCATTCTTGTTTAGTGTTTTACATATCGTAGATTCGCTAACAGGGATGTTAGCATATGCCAGAGACTTTTCACCTCATTGAGCAGTCTGCGCTGTGCTCTTGCAGCCATCTTTACAGGATGGCCACTCCTAGGGAGAGTAGCAGCAGTGCTGAACTTTCTCCATTTATAGACAATTTGTCTTACCGTGGACTGATGAACAGCAAAGCTTTTGGAGATACTTTCATAACCCTTTCCAGCTTTATGCAAGTCAACAATTCTTAATCGTAGGTCTTCTAAAAGCTCTTTTGTGGAAGGCATCATTCACATTAGGCAATGCTTCTGTGAAAAGCAAACCCAGAACTGGTGTGTGTTTTTTATAGGGCAGAGCAGCTGTAACCAACCCCTCCAATCTCATCTCATTGATTGGACTCCAGTTGGCTGACACCTCACTCCAATTAGCTTTTAGAGATGTCATTAGTCTAGGGGTTTACATACTTTTTCCACCTGCACTGTGAATGTTTACATGGTGTGTTCAATAAAAACATGGTAACATTTAATTCTTTGTGTGCTATTAGTTTAAGAAGACTGTGATTTTCTATTGTTGTGACTTAGATGAAGATCAGATCACATTTTATGACCAATTTGTGCAGAAATCCATATCATTCCAAAGGGTTCACATACTTTTTCTTGCAACTGTATGTAGGGGTGCCCCGGTGACATCCACCATCCATTTGGATATCTTCTCTATCAACTTTTGATGTTCTTTTCTGAGCCTACCATATTGATCATGGTTATCGGCGAATCAGGGTTCCACGCCGGAGAGGGAGCGTGAGAAAGAGAGACCACATTTAAGGGAGATAAATTTATTTTAAAAAATTGGGATCGAGCAGAAATATGGGAAAAGTTATTGAGGCGCAAATGTGGCACAAATAACAGAAGTGCAAATGTGGGAAAAGTTATTGAAGAGCAAATGTTGTCCAAATTAGTAAAGCAGAGATGTGGGACAAATCATTGAAGCGCAAATGTGGGGCAAATGAGTAAAGCGCAAATGTGGGGCAAATGAGTAAAGCGCAAATGTAGGACAAATTATTGAAGCGCAAATGTGGTACAACTTGTTAAAATTTAAGCATTGAATGAAAGGAGGTGGCACGCATCAATTAAAGAAGAATTTCAGAAATTTTATTCCTTGTCACCTATGTAGAGCAGGGGTTTATTCACGTCTAAAATTGTAAAATGTCAACCCAAGAATGTAACAGAAAAATTACAGAAATGTATTAACCTGTCTACTTGGTAGAGCAGGGGTCTATGACAGAAAAAAATTGTTTATTGTCACCTGAGAATATTAAAGAAAAATTATTGAAATTTATTAAGCTGTCAACTAGGTAGAGGTGGGCTATATTACACCCAAAAATTTGTGAATTTCACCCGAAAATGTAACTGACAATTAATTTTTTTTTTACCTGTCTACTAGGTATAGCAGTGGTACATCACACCCAAAAATTTGTGAATTTCACCCGAAAATCGAACTGACAATTATTATTATTTTTTTACCTGTCCACTAGGTATAGCAGTGGTACTTCACACCCAAAAATTGGTGAATTTCACCAGAGAATGTAACTGACAATTTATTTTATTTTTTCACCGGTCTAATAGGTATAGCAGTGGTACATTACACCCAAAAATTGTAACTGACAAAGTAGTGAAATGACATAAAATAAAATACGCACAAATAAAAAAATAAACATTTCTGAGGTGGAGTTCCATATGGAGTAGGAGTTTGAGGAGGCGGTGGACGTAGCAGTGTAGGTGGAAGCGGCAGTGGAGGAGGACGAGGTAGCAAACTGGTTTTTGGTTTTAATATATATATTTTTTTCATTAGGGTACACTCCAAAAGAGTGTGAAATATCCAAAACACAAGAATGAGCAATTTCGCTGCAGTATAACAATGGCTGGTTAAGGCAGGTATACATGTCTATTCTGCACAAGGTACGGACAAGTCCTGTGGGATCCATGCCTGGTTCATTTTAATGAACGTAAGCTTGTCCACATTGGCTGTGGACAGGCGGCTGCGCTTGTCTGTGATGACGCCCCCTGCCGTGCTAAACACACGTTCAGATAATACACTGGCTGCAGGGCAGGCCAGCACCTCCAAGGCGTAAAGGGCAAGCTCAGGCCATGTGCCCAATTTGGAGACCCAGAAGTTGAAGGGGGCAGACCCATCATTCAGTACGTGTAACGGACCGTTTCAGCAGACAAGGGGTTAAAATCCGTTTAGGCGATATGCCCCTTTCTGAGAGACAGGCCCAGCTACTGCAGAACACCCATGTCCCGAACTAGATACAAAACAGCACTCCAAACTGGAACCTCACGAATAGCTGCTAGCAGACGAACAGGAATCAGCTTACACTCCTGGCAATCAGCCTCTAACAGCATACAGCGGATCCCCCCCAATAACGAGACAAGGCTCCATGTTGAGGGGTCAAGCAGTGGTCTGACTGTACTTCAAGTACAGCCTCCTTTATTCATAAACCACAAACATAGTACTGCCCACAGGGGTTTGAAATACAACCAATCAGTAATTTACAACACATACAATGTAACTACAGCAACCAATCGTTCACACCCCCAGAGGACCAGAATGAAGACTGTGACATAGGACAGATACCACATATCCCCACAATGCATCATGGTCTCCTCCTCTCTGTCCCGGAGACAACCTGAGGAGCAATCCAATTATCTCTGAGGACAAAGGGAGATCGCCAATACACATGTGAGGACAACAGAACAGACATCACCATTTAAACACACAATGGGACAATGGCACAATAGAAACACACCCAGCATTTTCCTCCCAAGCTGACAAGTTACACTTATTATAAATTGTTACAACTTTGTGAGTTTACATTGGCCATACATATATCTAACATCAATTTAAACAGTATAACTTTGGGACAAACCTATCCAAAATTCACTTGAATAGGTTCAGGGGTTTAAAAGTTAGTATATGGCCCATAATCCAGGGGCAAGAGGCCAGCAGCCAGTCCTCTCCAAAACCCAGTGGCGAGGTTGGTTTCGCCACAGTACGTGTATGCGTGTGCACACATACTGTTCTACCATGTTGGTGAAATGCTGCCTCCTGCTAAGACGTTCCATATCAGCTGGTGGTGCTGGTTGTTGTGGCGTGCTGACAAAGCTTTTGCAAGGAGGCATAGAAGTGGGATAGTTACGCTGAGAACTGCGTTATCGTCACTGACCATATTGCTGGAGTACTCGAAACAGCGCAACAAGGAACACAGGTCTCGCATGGAGGCCCAGTCATTAGTGGTGAAGTGGTGCTGTTCCGCAGAGCGACTCACCCGTGCGTGCTACAGCTGAAACTTCACTATCGCCTGCTGCTGCTTGCACAGTCTGGCCAGCATGTGCAAGGTGGAGTTCCACCTTGTGGCATGTCGCATATGAGGCGGTGAGCAGGAAGGCCGAAGTTATGCTGCAGCGCTGACAGTGTGAGAACGCCGAAAGCGCGCACAGACGGCCCGCACTTTATGCAGAAGCTCTGACACATCGGGGTAATTTTTAAGGAATCTCTGCACCACCAAATTCAGCACATGCGCCAGGCAAGAGATGTGCGTCAAACCGGCTAGTCCCAGAGCTGCTACGAGATTTCGCCCATTATCGCACACCACCAGGCCGGGCTTGAGGCTCACTGGCACCAACCACTCATCGGTCTGTTGTTCAAGGCCCGTCCACAGCTCCTGCGCGGTGTGGGGTTTGTCCCCCAAACAGATACGTTTTAAAACTGCCTGCTGTCGTTTACCCCTGGCTGTGCTGAAGTTGGTGGTAAAGGTGTTACGCTGACCGGATGAGGAGCCAGTAGAGGATGAGGAAAAGGAGTAGGAGGAGGAAGCAACAGGAGGCAAACGGAAGCGCCCTGCAATCCTCGGTGGTGGAAGGACATGCGCCAAATTGCTATCTGTCTCAGGCCCAGCCGCCACTGCATTTATCCAGTGTGCTGTTATGGAGATATAACGTCCCTGACCGTGCTTACTGGTCCACGTATCCGTAGTGAGGTGCACCTTGCCACAGATGGCGTTGCGCAGTGCACACCTGATTTTGTCCCCTACTTGGTTGTGCAGGGAAGGGATGGCTCGCCTGGAAAAGTAGTGGTGGCTAGGCACAACGTACCGTGGGACAGCCACCGCCATAAGGCCTTTAAAACTATCCGTAATTTAGACATGCTGGCATTCAGGGCTAGAGATCACGGGTGGGTAGGGGGGTACTTCCTCTTCCTTTCCAGTGTTTGGGAGATGGAGAGCTGAACGCTTCCGCGGGACATTGTGGAGATGCTTGGTGACCCAGCTGGTGTTGTTGCTGGAAGACCCTCTGTTTGCAGGATGGCAGGTGGCACTGTCACTCCAGAGGTGGATGAAGAGGCCGAGACCGGAGCAGAAGAGGAAGCAGGAGGAGCCAGAGGTATCTACTCCACTGCAGCTCGTACTTAGCACTTAAATGCCTGGTCATGCAGGTTGTGCTCAGGTTGAGAATGTTTATGCCTCGCTTCAGGCTCTGATTGCACAGCGTTCAAACCACTTGTGTCTTGTCGTCAGCACATTGTCTGAAGAACTGCCACGCCAGGGAACTCCTTGGAGCTGGCTTTGGTGTGCTCGGTCCCTTGCTGCAATGGGCAGTAGCAGGCGTACTGTCTAGAGGACCTCCGCTTTTGCACCCTGCTCCCTCTTCTGCTGTGCTTGGTGGCTCTGTGCAACCACCGCCTCTTCCTCCGAACTACATAGGTCACTCGCATGACCTTGATTCCATGTGGGGGCGAGGACCTCATCGTCCTCCACATCATCTTCCACCCAGTCTTCACCCCTGCCCTCCTTGTCGGTCTGCACACTTTCGAAAGCACCAGCAGTTGGCACCTGTGTTTCATCATCATCCGAGACGTGCTGCGATGGTCCTCCCATGTACTCATCTTGAAAGATAAGTGGTTAGGCATCGGTGCACTCAATCTCTTCCACTTCTGGGGCAGGGCTAGGTGGATGGCCCTAGGAAACCCTGCTAACAAAGTCATCAAAATGCAGATAAGACTGCTGCATGACTTGGGGCTCAGACTGCTTGGCTGATTTGCAAGGGGGTGAGGTGAAAGACTGATGGACATGGGCTGCAGGTGCCAACTCTGATCTTTCAGCAGGAGACTGGGTAGGAGACAATGTGAAGGAACTGGAGGCACTGTCAGCAACCCAATCTACTATCGCCTGTACTTGTTCAGGCCTCACCATTCGTAGAGCCGCATTAGGCCCAACCAAATACTGCTGCAGGTTCTGTTGCCTACTTGCACATAAGGAAGGGGTTTCACTTGTGCGTGTAGCTGGCACAGATCAACCACGTCCTCTCCCTGCAACAGGAGCTCCACCAGCAGCACAACGACCTGGGACACGTCCCTTATTTGACGCTCTGCTCATATTTCTCGAGTTTAAGATCTTGCCCTAAATGGGTGTTTAATTAATAGTTGAATAGAACGACAGTATGTACAGGGTGTATCTCACACAACCTGAACCAGACTAGGCCTCAATTAAATTTGTTTGCCCAAAATGGCTGTATTTCAAATACCTGAATAGAACCCCTGTATATAAAGAGTGTATCTCAATCGCCCTGATCCAGACTAGGCCTCAATTAAATTTGTTTGCCCAAAATGGCTGTATTTCAAATACCTGAATAGAACCCCTGTATATAAAGGGTGTATCTCAAACGCCCTGACCCACACTAGGCCGCAATTAATGATTTGTGCCCAAAATGGCTGTATATCAAATAACTGAATATAACCCCTGTATTTAAAGGGTGTATCTCACACAGCCTGACCCTCACTAGGCCGCAATTAAAGATTTGTGCACAAAATGGCTGTATTTCAAATAACTGAATATAACCCCTGTATATAAAGGGTGTATCTCACAATGACATTTGCAGCAAAGGCTGCCAAATATATATTTTTTTGCCCAAACTGGTTTTTGTTTAATAACTGAATATGACAGCAGTATATAACCCTGGAATTTCAAACGTCTTGATAGTGCAACAATTGTGTATTTTGCCCAAAAAAGGGTGTTTTATTAATAGAATATAACCCCTGTATATAAAGGGTGTATCTCCCATGCCCTTACCTACACTAGGCCGCAATTAAAGATTTATGCCCAAAATGGCTGTATTTCAAATAACTGAATATAACCCCTGTATATAAAGGGTGTATCTCACACGCCCTGACCCACACTAGGCCGCAATTAAAGATTTGTGCCCAAAATGGCTGTATTTCAAATAACTGAATATAACCCCTGTATATAAAGGGTGTATCTCACACGCCCTGACCCACACTAGGCCGCAATTAAAGATTTATGCCCAAAATAGCTGTATTTATATTAACTGAATATAACCCCTGTATATAAAGGGTGTATCTCACAATGATATCTGCAGCAAAGGCTGCCAAATATATTTTTTTTGCCCAAACGGGTGTTTGTTTATTAGCTGAATATGACAGCAGTATATAACCCTGGAATTTCAAACGTCTTGCTGCTGCAAGGGCGGAAAAATTGTGTATTTTGGCAAAAAAGTGTGTTTTTAAAAACCCAGAAAATTATGGCTGTATTTCTATTGCACACTGACTAATCCAGATGTATATTGCCAAAAAAGTGTGTTTTTTTACTAACAGAATATAAAAGCTGTATATAACGTTTGAATTTCACATGTCCAGATGCAGCTAGGGATGTAAAATAGTGTATTTTGCACAAAAAGGGTGTTTTAAAAAACCCAGAAAATTATGGCTGTATTTCTATTGCACACTTACTAATCCAGATGTATATTGCCCAAAAAAGTGTGTTTTTTTACTAACAGAATATGAAAGCTGTATATAACGTTTGAATTTCACATGTCCAGATGCAGCTAGGGATGTAAAATAGTGTATTTTGCACAAAAAGGGTGTTTTAAAAAACCCAGAAAATTATGGCTGTATTTCTAGCTTAAATTGCACACTGACTAATCCTGCAAATGCACCAGATGTTGTATATTGCCAAAAAAGGGTGATTTTTTACAACAAGATTTTTAGTGCAGTTTTCCAAGATTGGATTTCAATGTCACAAAAGCTCAGATGCAGTGCTGGTGCACTGAGCTTGCATAAAACGGCCGCCGCCGCCCACCTAACTAACAGACGGATAAAAGTTGTTGTTTTTTCGGGCACTGGGCTCAGGGCAGGGTAAAAAGATTGTGCCCTGCACCCACACAACTAAATGTATGTCGATCGCTGAGTTAGATTTGCATTCTGAACCAAAGATTCTCTCCTATTCTCTCCCTGAAATCACAAGTCCAGCAGCATCCTCTCCCTACACTAGTAACAGCAGAGTGATGTGCAGCGCTACGTGACTCCAGCTTATATAGAGGCTGGGTCATATGCTGCACTGGCCAATCACAGCCATGCCATTAGTAGGCATGGCTGTGATTGCTTCTAAGGTTACACAGTTAAACGCTTGCTGATTGGCTGCTCTGCAGCCTTTCAAAAAGCGCCAAGAAAGCGCTGAACACCAAACCCGAACTTTTACAAAAATGTTCGGGTTCGGGTCCGGGGTCCAAAAATCCTAAAGTTCGGGTTCACTCAACCCTATATTTGACCTATTAAAAACCTTACACCCCTAAATTAATCCACAATCGGATAAAAGGATATACCAACATTGAGTTACAGTGTATCACAATAAAAATAGGCAAAAAATTATAAAAATAACTAAAGGAAAAATGTTCCATGTATTAATTACCATGTGCACATGAAATATATAGTTATTCTCTGCGGAACCCACGCGGTATTTAAAGGGAACCTGTCACCGGGATTTTGTGTATAGAGCTGAGGACATGGGTTGCTAGTCAGGGACAGGACTCCTCTCAGGTTAATTTGCATATGGATCAAATCGTTGTTCTTACACAATAAAAGCACACAGAGCTATGGGGACTGGGTATTGCGGATGTGCTAGCGGCCATCTAGCAACCCATGTCTTCAGCTCTATACACAAAATTCCAGTGACAGGTTCCCTTTAATATTTAGAATCACCACCAAGAGCGTGTTGTGACTCAATATTTAAATAAAATGGCTTTCCATGTTCATCAAGAAAAAAGTTTTTCACTTTGATAAAAGAGGGTTTTTCAACAATGTCTTAATATCCTATTCACATATAAAAGTAGCTATAGCAAAAGTCAACGGGGACCATTTATTAAGACTGGCGTCCCCTTCTCCGCCCACACCATGCCCACTTTTTTAGACCGGGTGTGAGCGGAGAAAAGTTGCAGATTGCCCAATATCCTTGTATATTCAGAATTGTGGTTTGCACCTATTGCTTTAGCTGTGGGTTATTGTTCACCACACGTCTTAAATATTCTAATGTTTATTCCTGTTTATACTTCTGTTACAGCCTGATTAACATTATGCATATTATATCTACATTATATAGATATAAATATTCTAATTATTTATTTTATTTATACTACACAATACATTTATTTATTTTATTTTACAAAAACCATTCAAATAAATCATGAAAACTTTAATACATCTTTAGAAGAGTTAGTCCATATACAAATTGACCTACTATATTTTTATTTAAGACACAGAAGGTACAATATGTTAAATCTGCAGACAGAAATACGGAGAACTTAGACTCAACTTTGGTTTCCATGGGAATGGTAAAAAATATCACCATTATTCTCCCACTCTATGAAGCCAAGTTGTATTTTCCACTCAGGATTAACTCTTACATGTAGTTTTATGCAACCAGAATAGATTAATTATACATCATGTGTTTGTTACAGGATTTATTTACATGAAGTAGAGCATATTTCCACAGGTTTGACAAAAGTGTTCACAGTTTGTGTTTTGGGGTTTAAAAGAAAAGTAATTCATTTGTCAGTTAAAAACAAACATAAAACAGATAATTTTCACTCTATATGGGCATACATTAAATTATTTGTCTGCACAGCATGAAGGAAGAAAGCATTATGATTAAATAGGTTTTACAGCTCTGACAACATTGTGTCTAGTAAAATAAATAGTATTCACAAAGTTTTGTTGTTTTTACAATTTTTTTGCCCCATGATACTCCAGCTGCATCCTCTATGTATTCCTAGATAACTACTAGTCTCAGATGTGTCAATAAAAGCTCACATCTCCTTGTTTAACAAACAAAATATACCAAGTATGCCCCTAATAACCTGCCCATTACACTCACTGTACTCCTTAATACCCTCCCACTGCGCAGGCGCTGTAGGTAACACCATTCAAGTCTTATGTCACATCCAAAGGCCTTATCACGATAGCATGCACATGTACAATCTGTTTTGCACATTCATAATCTGTTTGAAAGAGCACTAGACCTGGTCCATGTACATAAAAAAGAGCCAGTGGAAATAATATATCCAAAATAATATCACTTTATTGTATATTAAAATATGAAGAAAAAAGGGCAGGATGGAAAAAGGTATACAGAGAAGCGAAGGGCATTCACTCTACTGGACTACCATGTATCCCCCCAAGGCTAGTAAGCACTTATCGGGTACCAGGCCATACGCTGTGTCTCGCAATAACCCAGGTTATGTACCACCAAAAATGATACAGAGTGTACAGCACCCCTATAGGGGATTATACAACGTGATACGGTTATATCAGAGAGTAATCCCTGGATATTTGTGAGATCCACAGCCTGCGTCCTTGGTAACCATAGGCAGCATGTATATAAATAGCATGGTAATAATATATTCACAGCCTAGTCTATGAGCACAACACAAAGATGGTATATACACAGCCTAGTCAATGATATAGGCCTAATATGAGTATTGTATATGACAAATAGACACACCTAACCCGGGACGTACCTGAAGACATGGTCAAGCCCAGAAAAGATGTGAAAGCCCTAAGCGCAAGACCTCGACGCGCGTTTCACCTCAGCGGCTTCGTCAGGAGGTATGAAAATGTGAACGAGCAGGGTATATATACGGGTAACATTAGTGGGTAAAGTACCTGGATTGTGGACACCTGTGCTCCAACCAAGCGGGCGCGACGCTGCCATGATGCACGACGCCATCTCTCAGCGCGTCCACGCCACCGCACTGCGCACGCGCAGAGTGTAATGACGACAAGGAGCACGTGTCACGGCTGTGTCATGGTCTGGTGTAGTGGACCATGACACTTTTGCCGTGCATGCTTGTTGCTGGTGGCAACATGTGGTTGTTTTGCATGTTTTGACACTTCCCCTTTAAGTTGTGTGTCCCTTCCCATCCTGGTGTGTTCGGGGTTAAGGTGTGGCCTCTGGCTCTTTTATACTGTGTTGTGAGCCTGAAGGTCAGTTTGTTGTTTGCCTGCATATGTGTAGGAGCTCTGTCTATCTTACTTGTGTGAGGGCATCCTAGTTGGACATCGTTTGTCTCCCTGGTCTCCTTTCCCTTCCTTACCTGTTATGTTGTTTGGTGTGGTTCATGTTGGGGTTTAGTTGTTTATGTCATGTCTGGTGTTCCATGTTAGGTCGGTTTGGTGTTGTGATCTGCATGGATGTTTGATATTTTCCCCAGACTGTTGTTGAACCATAAGCCTGTATGCAGCGCTGCCTGGAGCTTCCATGCATCTGGTGTTCACACGGAGATCCGGGTAGATGTTTGGCGCCGTCTTTCCATCTCTGCTGCAGCAGGTAAGTGTTGGTTGTTGCTAGTGTTCTGTCTTTGTACTGTGTACTTACCGGCAGTCCAGTTGCTGCATTTGGTATTTTCCCTTCTGTTACTAGACCTGTGGGAGACTCCAATTTATCCGTATCGTGAATGAATCGGCCGTCTCTTATTCCTGACTTCCATATTGCAGGGACCGATAGGGTCAGTATGGCCCAGGTTCGAGAGTATGAGCCCCCCTACCATCGAGGGCGGCTCATACAGTCAGGAGGTCAGGGATAGGATTAGGGTGACCTGCTCCCTATCCCTGTGTTGTGGCCTAGTATCAGTTCTCAGTTCCCATTATACGGTGGGGGTTTCCCCCACTCCCCACCGTGACAGCACGTTGAGATGGAGCCGGGCAGCGCATGCGTGGAATCGCGACTCAGTGGAACGCATATGACCCGCACGATCATGGCCAGAAGAAGAACAGCTCGTATTGACATAACGACTAGTGTTGAGCGCGAATATTCGAATATCTAATTTTTTTCGCGAATATCGGCCCTTCGCTAATTCGCGAATATTTAGAATATAGTGATATAATTTTTTTTTTATTATTATATTTTTTTCTTTCCCACTTCCCTAAAGTTGTTCTTACCTGTCCTTTGGATTCCTGGCTTCCTGGCTGCTCCAGTCAGTGCCCGTTGCCGCTTCTGCCGACTTCCGTGCTCATGGAGCGTCCCCATCACCATGGGAACGTCTCCATATACTAGAATGTACTGTCGGATTTGAGAATTACGTGAAAAATTGCAATTCGATTATTTCAAGTTATAATCATCAAATTTCGATTTTAACTTAGCACTGCTATATTTAATTCTAGCCTAATATGGAATATAGCAGTGCTAAGTTAAAATCGAAATTCGATTATTATAACTTGAATTAATCGAATTGCGATTTCAACTTGGACCTGGTTTACTATGGTTGGCTTGGTAGAATTAGCGAATATGACTAATGTATTTGTCATATTCCACAAAACGAATATAACGAATGTATTCGTCATATTCCACAAAACTAAGATAACGAAGTATTCTGCATCTTCGTTTTAGCTACCTATTCATCAACTTCGCTAATTCTAGCAATCATATAGGAAAGTTTACTATAGAGACAGCTAAGTTTAATTCGCTATGCGATTATATGACTGCTTTTTTAAAAAAAAAAATAGAATAATTATAATACCTGATAATTATTATAATTATTCTATTTATTAAAAAAAGCTAAGTAATATAATCGCATAGCGAATTAAACTTAGCTGTCTCTATAGTAAACTTTCCTATATGATTGCTAGAATTAGCGAAGTTGATGAATAGGTAGCTAAAACGAAGATGCAGAATACTTCGTTATCTTCGTTTTGTGGAATATGACGAATACATTTGTTATATTCGTTTTGTGGAATATGACGAATACATTCGTCATATTCGCTAATTCTACCAAGCCAACCATAGTAAACCAGGTCCAAGTTGAAATCGCAATTCGATTAATTCAAGTTATAATAATCGAATTTCGATTTTAACTTAGCACTGCTATATTCCATATTAGGCTAGAATTAAATATAGCAGTGCTAAGTTAAAATCGAAATTCGATTATTATAACTTGAAATAATCGAATTGCGATTTTTCACGTAATTCACAAATCCGACAGTACATTCTAGTATATGGAGACGTTCCCATTGTGATGGGGACGCTCCATGAGCACGGAAGTCGGCAGAAGCGGCAACGGGCACTGACTGGAGCAGCCAGGAAGCCAGGAATCCAAAGGACAGGTAAGAACAACTTTAGGGAAGTGGGAAAGAAAAAAATATAACAATAAAAAAAATAATAATAATAATTCAAGTTATAATAATCGAATTTCGATTTTAACTTAGCACTGCAATATTCCATATTAAGCTAGAATTAACAAATATGGAATATAGCAGTGCTAAGTTAAAATCGAAATTCGATTATTATAACTTGAATTAATAGCATTGCTATTTCAATAGGAGAGTAGCCTTTAAGTTAAAATCGCAATACGCGATTATTTAAATCGCATATTAATCGCGTTAACAAGAATAATGACGAATATTCGATTTTGACGAATATAAAACGAATATTCTATCGAATATTCGCGAATTTCGTCGAAATCGAATATGGCACCTGCCGCTCATCACTAATAACGACTATAGTTACATCTAGGGGGTTACTAATGCAGCATAATTAATGCCTCTATAAACAACAATACTCCATATTAGACCCACAATTAATAATATTAAATAGAGCCCACTGGCCAAAACATATTAGATTCCAAATTACCGTCCATACTGGTACTTGAGGAATAGCAATGACAACAATTTTTATACAGTTTATCCATCTAGGAAATTATCTAAAAGTGACAGTGCATATATCAACGAATGTTGTGCTGTCGACTATAGACAGAGGTTTTTGTAGGCTCATAACTGGTCCATGTACATGTCAGCTATGACAACATGTACACTGGGAGAGGCAGCCAGCAAGGAAAACTTCCATATTGAATGTTTTGACTGCAAGGCAATAGCTTAACATGTATTACAATTAGAGTAACTAGGTTAAATGAAATCTTCCTGTGATTTTACAGTGCTACCAAAGATATAAACATCACATGACCATTTTCAGACCCAACAAACTGGACCAGACTTGGTGTGTTCAAAGTGTACTTGTAGATCACAGACCGAATAAGAGCATGCACTGGTGCCTTGCAGCGCTGGGGCCCTAGGTTCGAATCCGACCAAGGGCAACATCTGCATGGAGTTTGTATGTTCTCCTCATGTTTGCGTGGGTTTCTTCCCACACTCCAAAGACATATATACTGATAGGGACCTTAGATTGTGAGCCCCATTGGGGACGGTTCGATGCTAATGTATGTAAAGCGCTGCGGAATTAAGTGCATAAAATAAATAATCAGCTGCTTCTAAGCCTATTGTCATATATTAAACAAGGCAGGGACAGGACAGAGATGTAATTTTGCCACTTTATAAAGCTTAAATGCAGTCTTATCTGGAATATGCAGTTCAATTCTGGGCATCAGTTCATAGAAAGGGTGCCTAGGAGCTTGAAAGGGTAAAAGAAGAGCAATTAAACTGATAAAGGCTTATGGGGGTTATTAGTTTTAAGCATAGATTAAATGAATGAAACTTATTTAGCCTTGAGAAGAATTGTCTAAAAAGGGACATGATTAAAGGGGTTGTTCGGGTTCAGAGCTGAACCCGGACATATCCCCATTTTCACTAAGGCAGGCCCTCTGATATAAGCATCAGAGCATCTCATTCTCCGATGCTCTACCTTGCCCTGTGCTGTATTGCGCAGGGCAAGGGCTGTTTATATTTTTACACTTCTAGGTGTAGGCTTCCGCCTAGCAGTGTTGCCAGTGACGTCACCAGCACTGATGGGCGGGCTTTAGTGCTGCCCATTTTACAGGCTAGGCAGTGCTAAAGCCGGCCCATTAGTGCCGGTGATGTCACCTGGCTAACTGTTAGGTGGAAGCCTCTTCCTAGCTTTACCCATGGAAAGCCCGGTACGTCACCCAATTTTCGAAAAAAGCCTTTGCCCTGCGCGATACAGTGCATGAAATGCTCATGTCAGAGGGGCTGCCTGGGTGAAAATGGGGATATGTCCGGTACAGTTCTGAACCCACACAATCCCTTTAACCTATATAAATATATAAATTGACCATACAAAGAATACAGTGAAAAGCTGTTCCATTTAAAATTCTCTCAAAAGACAAGGGGACACTGCCCCCATCTGGAGAAGAAAAGCTCCAGTCTCCATAGATGGCAGTCTACCTCATGATGTGGTCATAGCAGGAACTATTGATGATTTAAACATCTGGCTTATAGGACATATTCGATCTGATGTCATAATAACCGGCAATTCGATATTCAATATCGCTCCAGTTGATATCAAGTAAAGCGCTTTCAAGCAAAAGTTCCAGTAAGAACGGCAGTGATCGGCACGCTACAGGAAGTAGCAGGAAGCCAGCCCAGCTCCATTACCTGTGCAGGCATCACCGGAGACACGAGGGACGCCAAAGACACAGAGGGGGCCACACCACAAGCCGAGAATCTGGGATCGCTGAAGAGGAGTAGCGAGATACAGCAGTGCCGCGACCACCAGTCACAGCGGACTACATCTGCTACACATCCAATTCATTCATTTTAAGCGAGGTACCATCGCAGCCTTCTATCTTATACTATTGAAGATAAAAGTCAGTGGTAAGCTTACCACATATTTACTCTACGTGGGACGCCACGAACAGGATATTTGTCACGGAACCATGAACCAGACGTACAACAAGGGATAAGTGAAAATAAGAAGGCTTTATTGAAAATAAAGCTGTAAAGCAAAAGTCCAAACGGATGGCGAAACCGAAGCAGAGTCTTTGCGAAGCCAGGGGTCAGGAACCAGAAGGGTAGTCGGACGAAGCCAGGATCAGGAACCAGCAGGGTAGTCGGACGAAACCAGGATCAGGAACAAGCAGGGTAGTCGGACGAAACCAGGATCAGGAACCAGAAGCAGCAGCAGTCTAGAAGCATGTGAACACAGGAGGACCAAGCAAGGAACTGAAGCCACAGACCTCCTATATATATGAGCTAGGCATCCAGCTCCTCCCAGTGGGAAGGAGGAGCCGCAGGGTGGGAGGCTACAAGAAACCCAGAAACCAAGATGGCCGCCAGCACATGTCAAACGAAGGAGAACAGCAAGAAGGTAAGACCATGACAGTACCTCCCCCTCAAGGGCCCCTCCTCCGCGGAGTAAAGAACGGTTTCTGAGGGAAGCGTGCGTGGAAGGCTCGGAGCAAGGCAGGAGCATGGACATCTGCGGAGGGAACCCAGGAACGCTCCTCTGGACCATAACCACGCCAATGGACCAAAAACTGCACCCGACCGCGGACCAGGCGTGAGTCCAGGATATTGCTCACCTCATACTCCTCACGATTACCCACTTGGACCGGACGAGGCCGAGGAACCGAGGAAGTGAAACGATTACACACCAGTGGCTTCAACAGGGAGACATGAAACACGTTGGAGATCCGCATGCCAGGAGGAAGCGCAAGGGCATAGGCTACCGGGTTTACCCTGCGAAGCACTCGGAAGGGACCAACAAAGCGAGGCGCCAGCTTGGGAGTGGGCACTCGAAGGTTGAGGTTGCGGGTGGACAACCATACACGGTCTCCACCTGGTAGGAAGGAGCAGGCGCTCGTCTGCGATCAGCCTGGAGTCTCTGGCGCTGCGCAGAGACCTCAAGGGACTTCTGGATCAGTACCCAAGAAGCACGTAGGACGGAAAGGTGATCCTCCACAGCCGGAATATCCTGGGGAGAGAACACCTCCAGTAACACGGCAGGTTGGAACCCATAATTGGCCATGAAGGGAGACGTCCCAGAGGAAGAGTTCACCGCCGTGTTCCTGGCAAACTCAGCCCAAGGCAGGAGGTCAACCCAATTGTCTTTGTGATCGGAGACATAGCAACGAAGGAATTGCTCCAAGGCCTGATTGGATCGTTCTGCGGCCCCATTGGACTGAGGGTGGTAGGCCGAGGAGAAGGAGAGATGAATCCCCAACTGGGAGCAAAAGGCGCGCCAGAACCTGGACACAAACTGACTCCCCCGATCCGACACAATCTCCTTGGGCAAACCGTGCAACCGGAAGACCTCCCTGGCAAAAATCGTGGCCAACTCTTGTGCAGAGGATAACTTCTTGAGAGGAACACAGTGGCACATTTTGGAAAACCGATCCACAATCATGAGAATGACCGTATGGCCTCGGGATGCAGGGAGGTCCACAATGAAATCCATCCCCAGGTGTGACCATGGGCGCTCCCCGGTGGCTATGGGTTGCAGAAGGCCCAACGGAAGGTGCCGAGGGGACTTACTCTGGGCACAAACGGAGCATGCCGCTACATATGCGGCGATGTCGGAACGTAGGGAAGGCCACCAGAACAGACGTGAAACAGCCCAGGACAGCTGATTCTTTCCAGGATGCCCCGCGGTCTTGGAGTTATGGTAGGTTCGCAACAACCGAGTGCGCAACTCCTCAGGCACAAAACATCTGCCGTTGGGTCTCCCAGAGGGAGCACTAGATTGAGCCGCCAAAATCTGCTCACCCAGGGGAGAGGTCAGGCTGGTGCGAATGGCGGCCAAGATCTGATTCGGAGGTATGACCGAAGTCGGAATCGACTCCTCCCTGGACAGCTCGGAGTACTGCCGTGATAAGGCATCCGCCCTGATGTTCTTGGAACCGGGTAGGTAGGAGACCACGTAATTAAAACGTGACAAGAACAGAGCCCATCTGGCCTGACGTGGTGTCAATCTCTTGGCCTCAGAAAGGTAGGTCAGATTCTTGTGGTCCGTCAGGATGAGGACCGGAACCACCGAACCCTCGAGCAAGTGCCTCCATTCTTTAAGGGCCTGCACGATGGCCAATAACTCCCTGTCACCAATCTGATAGTTGCACTCCGCGGAAGACAGTTTCCGGGAGTAAAACCCACAAGGAAGCAGAGGACCGTCTGGTGTTCTACGCTGAGACAGAAGGGCGCCTACTCCCGTCTCAGACGCGTCCACCTCGAGGACAAAGGGCAACCCAGGGTTGGGATGCGACAGAATCGGAGCCGACACAAAGGCGGACTTTAGAGCCTCAAAAGCTCGGATGGCCTCGAGCGGCCAGACCTGGGAATTACTGCCCTTCCTGGTCAGATCCGTGAGAGGCTTGGCTAGCATGGAAAAGTCCCTGATGAACTTCCGATAATAATTGGCGAAGCCCAAAAAGCGCTGCAGGGAACGAAGACCACTGGGCTGGGGCCACTGTAAGACAGCCGAAACCTTCTCAGGATCCATGGAGAACCCCTCAGCGGAAATGATGTAACCTAAGAAGGTTACCTGGGATCGGTGAAATTCGCATTTCTCAAGCTTACCGAACAGCTTGTTCTCTCGTAACCGTTGCAACACTCGTCTGACATCCAGAATGTGGGCCTCCATGGATTCAGAATATACCAAGATGTCATCCAAATAGACCACCACACACTGCTGCAACAGGTCACGGAAAACATCGTTGATGAATTCCTGAAAGACTGCGGGCGCATTGCACAACCCAAAGGGCATAACCAAGGATTCATAATGACCGGTCCTGGTGTTAAACGCGGTCTTCCACTCATCGCCCGCCTTGATCCTTACCAGGTTATATGCCGCCCTCAGGTCGAGTTTGGTAAAGACCGTGGCCCCTTTAAGGCGATCGAACAGCTCGGAAATCAAGGGTATCGGGTAAGCGTTCTTGATCGTGATGCGATTGAGACCCCTGTAATCGATGCAAGGCCTCAACTCACCTCCCTTCTTTTTCACAAAGAAAAATCCAGCCCCTGCCGGGGACGAGGATTTGCGAATGTGTCCGCGTGAAAGCGCCTCCCTCACGTACTCCTCCATGGCCTCATTCTCCACTACCGACAGTGGATAGACTTTGCCACGAGGAGGAACGGCACCAGATTGTAACTCTATGGCACAATCGTATGGGCGGTGCGGAGGTAGGGCAACCGCGCGCACCTTATCGAATACATCCCGGTACTCCTCGTATTCAGGAGGCAACAGAGAGTCCGAGGAAGTACACAGCAACTTGACAGACCCATGGATGCAACTAGCCCCACACTGCGGTGACCACGAGAGGATCTCGGCCGATCTCCAATCGAAAGTCGGATTATGCTTCCGGAGCCAGGGGTACCCCAAGACCACCGAGTAGTGTGGAGACGAAATAACCTGGAGGCAGACCGACTCTCTGTGAACGGCACCAATGGCTATCCCCACTGGAAGGGTCTCATGAGTCACGTGTGGCGGCAGAAGGGGTCTGCCGTCTATCGCCTCAAGAGCCAGTGGGGAACCTCGAGCCTGCAGAGGAATGGAATTGGCGGCAGCGAACACATTATCAATGAACAAACCACCAGCACCAGAGTCCACCAACGCCTGGGTCGTCACCGAGCCCCCGACCCAGGAGAGGACAACAGTGATCAGTGGTTTGTCAACACGGGAAACCGGGGACGAGGAGACTCCACCCAAGATCTGCCCCCGACAGGATCTCAGGTGCGAGCGTTTCCCGGACGGTTCGGACATGCCAACCGAAAATGCCCACCGAGACCACAGTACATGCATCGGCCCTCGCGTCTCCGGAGTACCCTCTCCCCCTCGGACAGGCGAGCAAACCCCAGCTGCATGGGTTCACCCCCAGACAAGTCATCCCCAGGAGGCGTGGGAGGAGAGGGAGGCACGGGTGGGACAGCAAACGTAGGCGCCAATCTGTTAGAAAACCTCCGCAGGCTCTCCTTAAAGGAAGGTCTGGTGTCAATCAAAATCAGGAAAGAAATAAGAGACTCGAGCTCCACTGGTAGGTCCTTAGCTGCAACCTCATCCTTCAAGGCATCCGAGAGACCATGAGAGAAAGCAGCGACCAGAGCCTCATTATTCCAGCCCACCTCTGCTGCCAGGGTACGAAACTCAATGGCGTATTCAGCTACGGATCGTGAACCCTGTCTGATGGACATAAGGAGCTTCGCAGCAGAGGCAGCACGAGCCGGCACATCGAATACCTTCCGAAGAGAAGCAACAAAACCGGAAAACTCGGCAACCACCGGATTGTTGTTCTCCCATAAAGGGCTGGCCCAGGCCAAGGCCTTGTCCGAGAGCAGCGAGATCAAGAAGCCCACCTTTGATCTCTCAGTAGGAAAGGCATGTGGCAGCAACTCGAAATAAATGCCCACCTGGTTAAGGAAACCTCGGCACTGAGTTGGCTCTCCCCCAAAGCGCTGTGGAAGAGGGGCAGAACCGGTCATACCCCGAAACACCGCAGGTGCAACAACAGGTGTCGGGGTAGACTCTGGCGCAACAACCGGAGCGGCAGTAGGAGCGGGCCCAGGAGCGACAACCGACCCATCGGCAACGGGAGCGAAATGAGCCGTGCGTTCAAGCAGGGTTTGCAACGCCACAGCGAACCGACCCAACAGGTGATCCTGCTGATCAAGTCTGGCAACCAGCGTGGGTAGCGAGGATGGCCCTGTACCGTCAGAATTCATGGCTTGGTCCTAATGTCACGGAACCATGAACCAGACGTACAACAAGGGATAAGTGAAAATAAGAAGGCTTTATTGAAAATAAAGCTGTAAAGCAAAAGTCCAAACGGATGGCGAAACCGAAGCAGAGTCTTTGCGAAGCCAGGTGTCAGGAACCAGAAGGGTAGTTGGACGAAGCCAGGATCAGGAACCAGCAGGGTAGTCGGACGAAACCAGGATCAGGAACAAGCAGGGTAGTCGGACGAAACCAGGATCAGGAACTAGAAGCAGCAGCAGTCTAGAAGCATGTGAACACAGGAGGACCAAGCAAGGAACTGAAGCCACAGACCTCCTATATATATGAGCTAGGCATCCAGCTCCTCCCAGTGGGAAGGAGGAGCCGCAGGGTGGGAGGCTACAAGAAACCCAGAAACCAAGATGGCCGCCAGCACATGTCAAACGAAGGAGAACAGCAAGAAGGTAAGACCATGACAATATTCTCTGCGCATATGTGAGTACCGGAGTAATCTTCTGACAACTGCACTTCTGTTATTGAACTTTGCTATTGAACTTTGAATCGAGATTGCAGCAATATATGAATATTAGTCAATAGGATATACCAAGTTGATAACGTGGTAATCAGCAACTTCTAACTAAAAACTACACTCTCCAGAGAGACCCTAAATGAAAGTGTATCATCACTGTGGATACAACTCTTACAATTGGTAGCGCTTACACATCGCTACTCGGATCACCTCTCCTGACCTACCGTATTTTTCGCCCCATAAGACGCACTTTCCCCCCCAAAAGTGGGGGGAAAGTGCCCCTGCCTCTTATGGGGCGAATGCTGGCAATTTACATCGCAGTCTGCGATGTATTAGTGAGGCGGGTCTGTAGTAGGCGGGGAGAGCGGCGGGGCCGTGCAGGAACTGTACTCTGGCCCGCCGCTCAGTATGTACTGTATACGTAGTGTTAATCATCATATCTAAACTGCGCTCCCCCTGCTCCCAATGTGTACCGTACTAACCGGTACACGTCACGCTCCTGTAGTAAGCACTAGCAGCTAGCAGGCAGGCCAGGCTACAGGCGGCCGTAACTCACTGAGGTCACGTGCCTGCTCCGCCTACTTCATTCATAGGCTTTAGCCTATCTTACTTTCATTTTGAGCTGTCATCTGACTATGTATATGCATTATCTCGGAACTACTAACAGTTCAAAAACAGTTATTTAAGCCATATTCTTATCAGTAAAATAAGAATTAAGCAATAATGAGTGTTTATGAGTTGTCAAGAGATCAGAGATAAGGCTTCACTAGCCATCAGCTGAGTTTCTTGACAGGACACAGTATAACTACTAGAAAATCTCAAGGCTGCACAGAGAAAGGGGGTGACCATTTTTAATAAAGACCAAATGAAAACATGATTTTTAGGTTAAAAAGAGTACTATGCAATAATAAAAAAATGTCCCAAAAGGTGTCTATAGCCTTTAAGATAGGCTGGAAAAAGTAAAGAAGTTATTTTAATTGTTTACTAGTCAATTCATGTAGATGATATTCCACATGGACCTTCAAACACTCAAGTGAACAGGTCTCCGAGAAAAACAACCATACACAGACAAGATCCACATGCATTCCACATAAAAATACATCCATGTTTACATCCGTAACACAGAAGAGTTTTACAATGCTCATCTGGGGAAGCCCTTACATTTAAATATCCAGAAAAGGAGACAATCAGGGTAACAGTTTATAAGGCTGAAAAAAGACATCTGTCCATCCAGTTCAGCCTGTTATCCTGCAAGTTGATCCAGAGATGGGCAAAAAAAAAACTATGAGGTAGAAGCCAATTTTCCTCACTTTAGGGGAACAAAATTCCTTCCCGACTCCAATCAGGCAATCAGAATAACTCCCTGGATCAACAACTCATCTTTAGCTATAGCCTGTAATATTATTACACTCCAGAAATTCATCCATGCCCCTCTTGAACTCTTTTAATAAGTTCACCATCACCACCTCCTTAGGCAGAGTTCCATAGTTCTACAGTCTCACTGCTCTTACCATAAAGAATCTTCTTCTATGTTTGTGTACAAACCTTCTTTCCTCCAGACGCAGAGGATGTCCCCTCTTCACAGTGACAGTCCTGGGGATAAATAGATGATGGGAGAGATCTCTGTACTGACCCCTGATATATTTATACATAGCTATTAGATCTCCCCTCAGTCATCTTTTTTCTAAAGTGAATAACCCTAATTTTGATAATCTTTCAGGATACTATAGTCCACCCATTCCATTTATTACTTTAGTTGCCCTCCTCTGAGCCCTCTCCAGCTTTGCTACAGATGTAGCAGGGTTAGCACTCCAGCTCTTAACTCAAATTTCTTAACTCATCGCGTTATCTTGAGACTAAAGCCATTGAAAAGCAATTGAAGGTGTTTGCTTAGATTAGATAACACAACTCAGATATCTCAGAAAACAGGAGTGTTAAAGGGCTTCTGTCACCCCCCAAACACCAATTTTCAGTTTTTGACTTAATATATTTGCTAATGTTTACAGATTCGATATATACCCCTCTTACCTCAGGCTGTGGTGTAATTTCAGTAAAAATCGGACTTTAGTGATATGTAAATTTCTTCACTACCAGCAAGTTGGGTGGACTTGCTGCTAGCCGCCGCATACCCTGTCTGAAAAAACGCCCCCCTCCTCCACTTGATTGACAGGGCCAGCGAGCGCTCTCATCCTCCAGCTGGCCCTGCCTACAGCTCAAATCCCGCGCCTGCGCCGTACCGGTCGTCATTCGGCGCAGGCGCTCTGAGAGAAGGACGCTCGCTTGGCAGCTCCTTCCTCAGTGCGCCTGCGCCGATGACATCAGCCCTACACCCGGAAGAGAAACCATGATGGAAGTAGGGCCCGCAATCCTTGGCATCGGTAGCACCTGTGCCATCCCAGGGTACGACTCGCTCCCGGCCTCCACAACGTTCACCCAGTGTGCCGTCAGGGAAATGTAGCGTCCCTGGCCAAAAGTACTTGTCCATGTGTCAGTCGTTAAGTGAACCTTCCCAATAACTGCGTTAGTCAGGGCATGGGTGATGTTATGGGACACATGCTGGTGTAAGGCTGGAACTGCACACCGTGAAAAATATTGGTGGCTGGGGACAGAGTACCGCAGGACAGCCGCCGCAATCAGGCTGCGGAAAGCCTCAGTGTCCACAAGCCTAAATGGCAACATTTCCAGGGCCAACTATTTGGAAAGGTGCGCATTTAGTGCTATGGTATGTGGGTGGGTGGCTGGGTATTTGCGCTTTCGTTCAAAGGCCTGGAGTATAGACATCTGTACGCTGCGCTGGGACACAGAAGTGAATGTGCTAGCTGATTGTGCTTGCAAACATCCAGGTGCATGGCGGGAGGCATCCGGGCCTGTGTCTTGGACAGGGGATTGGCCAGCACACAACACAGGGGAAGAGGAGGCAGTGGTGTGACCTGCAGACACTGGTTGTGGACCCAGGCTTTCGGCCCACCTATTACTGTGCTTTGATGCCATGTAGCGGATCATGTTGGTGGTGGTGAGGTTGCTAGTGTTCACGCCCCTGCTAATTTTGGTACGGCACAGGTTGCAAATAACAATTCTTTTATAGTCCGTCTAAAAAAAAAATCGACTGGCAAGGGAGATTCACGCAAGGGGGTGCTCCGGGGAAAAGTTGCGGGCCAGTTTGGTGTGGCCCGCCTTCTCCTTTTTGCCACCCCACTGCCTCTTCCAGCCTGTTGCGGTGCTGCGGATCCCTCCTCTGTACTGCTGTCCTCGCTCGGCTTGCCACCTTCCCAGGTTGAGTCAGTGACTTCATCGTCCAACACCTCCTCTTCCACTTCCTCACTCTGGTGATCCTCGTGACTTGCTGACCTAACAATAACCACAGTTATTGATAACTGTGTCTCATCATCCACCTGGTGAAACACTAATTGCCGTTTCCCACCACCATCTTTTTCTGACTGTGGATGCTCCAGAGTTTGGGAATCAGGGCACAAGATCTCCTCATGTCCCTCTTAAAGCGGGCTTGGCGAGAGGCCCAAATTAAGGAATGGCGATGAAAACAGCTCCTTGGAATATGTGGGAGTGTGGGATCACTTGTTTGCCAAGATTCTCCATGGTGGGTAGGAGTATCAGGGTGAGGATTCTGTTGACCAGACTCTTGGCTACTGAGACTGGACTTTGTGGAAGACAGGGTGGTGCTTAACCGATTGGAAGCATTATCTGCTGCAATCCAACCGACCATCTGGTCGCACTGGTCTGACTTCGAGAGTGGTGTCTTGCGCCGCCCTGAAAACTGGGACATGAAGCTAGGTATCGAGGATGAGTGTGTTTCTTGTGCTCTGGCAAAGAGGCACAGTTTCACCGCACCCAGGGCCACGGCCTCTGTGTGCACCATCAGCAGCACGGCCACTTCCCTGTCCCTTACTGCTCGCCTTGCGCATATTAAATGTTATTGGTAGATATGCTTGCAGGTATGTCACACGTACAGTAGCGCAGGTTTTGTAAGTGTATGCGCAAATAAAGTACACAGAGTGTCACTGATATTTTTAGGATGCGCACACGTTAAACAGGAGGTAAAGCGCAAGTAATGTCGCTGTCACCACCGCCTAATAAAAAATTACACTGAATGAATGTCACTGATATTTAGGATGCGCACACGTTAAACAGGAGGTAAAGCGCAAGTAATGTCGCTGTCACCAGCGGCTAATAAAAAATTACACTGAATGAATGTCACTGATATTTAGGATGCGCACACGTTAAACAGGAGGTATAGCCCAAGTAATGTCGCTGTCACCACCGCCTAATAAAAAATTACACTGAATAAATGTCACTGATATTTAGGATGCGCACACGTTAAACAGGAGGTAAAGCGCAAGTAATGTCGCTGTCACCACACTCTAATAAAAAATTACACTGAATGAATGTCACTGATATTTAGGATGCGCACACGTTAAACAGGAGGTATAGCCCAAGTAATGTCGATGTCACCAGCGGCTAATAAAAAATTACATTGAATTAATGTCACTGATATTTTTAGACTGCGCACATGTTACGCAGGAGATGTAGCGCAGATAATGTGGCTGTCACCAGCGGCTAAAAAAATTACACTGAATGTCACTGATTTTTCCTGATGCGCTAATGGTATACTGGAGATGTAGCGCAGGTAATGTCGCTGCCACCAACAGCAAA
This sequence comes from Bufo bufo, assembly GCF_905171765.1. Lineage (NCBI taxonomy): Eukaryota > Metazoa > Chordata > Amphibia > Anura > Bufonidae > Bufo > Bufo bufo. The sequence continues at coordinate 255,635,049 of NC_053392.1, read as the reverse complement.
AAAATTTGACTGAATGTCACTGATATTTCGGATACGCAAACGTTATACAGGAGATGTAGCGCAGGTAATGTAACTGTCCGCAGCGGACAACGTCTACGGAAAAAGTACACTGGATGTCACAGATATTTTTAGGCTGTGCACACGTTAGACAGGAGATGCAAGCTATTTAGCGCAGGTTGCGTTAAAAATATATATTGCTGGCAGATACAACTATAGTCCTTAAAAGGACTTTTGGGTCTCGAATAAGTTTTAGCAATTTAGTGTAGGTTGCACTAAAAATATATATTGCTGACACACAAAATAGTACTTAAAAGGTCTTTGGATCTCTAACTAGTTTTAGCAATTTAGCACAGGTTGCGCTAAAAATATATATTGCTGCCACACACAATAGTCCTTACAGTGAATGGCAATACTTACCTGCAGCCAACAAACGTGAAGGGAGGAGACTCTAGCATCGCGCTCGAGCACACGCGGTATTCGGCCGAGCATGCTCGCCCAACACTAGTATGTACCTCTCACAATTAGATTTTAGGATGGTTTTGTTACTTGTTAAGCTCCCTAATCTCCCGCTGCCTTTCTTGTGTAGCTCGTGGTACAGGCAGTATTTCGGAAAACACTATCTTTGAGGTCCTTGCCCTAAGCTTGTGAACTAATTCCCTAAAATATTTATTTTTTATTTTTTTTTTTATATTTTTATTGTAACTTTTACAGTATAACAGGAAAGTAACCAGGTGTCAAGGTATAGGCACGCAGGCCATGTCATAATAGTACAATATAGAGTGAGTACAAATGAGATATCATACATCATGCATTACATGGAACATGAGTCGAGGTACAAGCCTGTCTCAGGCGACTTTAAGATACACTTCAAATATCCAAGGTATTTATAAAGCTGGGAATCAAGACCCGAAGTGGGGAGTAAGACCCTGCAGCAAGGTGCTATGGTTTATCATCTGAGATGCCATGGTACCTGAAGACGCAGATGAGGTGGTGTGTGCATGTGCTGAGAGGTTACCTTAGTGATTCAATTAGCGTATGTTTTACGGAGCTAAATTCATGGTTTGGGGGATCTATATTTGAGCCACATTGACCATTTCTTGAGGAAGGTCAAATGCGTGCGGGATTCCCAGGAGGATAATTCCTCAAATCTATGTATCTGGTCAATTTTTTGAATCCATTGGTCCAGGGTTGGTACAGTAGACTGTAACCAAAATTTAGGAAGTTGGAGGCGTGCTGCCACCATCATCTGTGTAAATACAAACGGTGGTTTAGCATTCACCCTCCCTTGATACAGTGAGAGTAAGGCAATTTGCGGGGAAGGCTGAAACGTTGTTCCACAAACGTTATTAGCCGTAGAAAAAACTTCTCTCCACCACTTCTGAATAAGTGGACAAGTCCACCAAATATGGAGGAAAGTTCCTCTCTCTCCAAGGCATCTCCAGCACGTATCAGAAGCAGAACCAGCAAATCTCGCTATCTTGTCTGGTGTATTGTACCATCTTGTAAGGATTTTATAACTGTTTTCCCTGATTCTGACACAGCGAGAGACCCCGTGGGGGAGTTCTAGTAAATTAGGTAGGGATTCATAAGGAAGTGTGACATTGAGATCAGATTCCCATTGCATAATGAAGGATGGTTTGGCTACCATAGGGGGTAGGCGTAGTTTACTATATAACCGTGATATGAGTTTTCTAGGCAGTGTTTGTTGTGAAATCAAAGCTTCCAACCAAACTAGAGGGCGTAGGAGGTCGCCCACCTTGACGTGTTGTTTTATGTAGGCCCTAAGGTAAGTAACAGATAAAAAATCTCGAGGATGAGGGTTAAGTAGGGTGTTTGTGTCTCCTAGGCCCATCCAATCCCCATTAGGGAGAGCTAAGGACATTATTGGTGTTAAAGAAGACTTCAGACCTGTTGAAGTGGAGTCTCTTAATGCAGAAGGGGCCGTGCTTAAAACATCTTTTACAGTCAGAGTGGGCGAGGGGAATGGGATAGAGCCATTTGTGGATGATAACCACCTCCACGTCTCCAGCATTGCTCGAACAATTGGATAGGGGGACATGTGTCCAGGAAAGACCGTCTCCTGGCCCAAGAGAAGCGCTCTGGCTGGTCTGTTCAATATATCAAGCTCTATCTGAACTACAGCTGAAGGTGGAGAGGGGCTCATCCAAGCTAATAAGCGTGAGATGAGAATGGCCTTCCCATATAGCTCCGGACTTGGTAGGCCTATTCCTCCCGCTTGTCTAGGCTTAATGAGGAGAGAAGTAGAGAGTCTCGCCTTCTTTCCATTCCAAATGAAAGACCTAAATTTTTTCATAATGGAGTCATAATAATACTTGGGGACGGGAATGGGTAAAACTTGCTGCATGTAGGTGAGTTTGGGAAGTATTAAGGATGAAAGAAGGTTCTTTCTACCGAACCAAGACAGAGTTGGGCTAGATCTGGCCAGGTTATCTATCGCTTCCATAATGGATTTCCTTAAGGGGATGTAGTTAAGGGAAAAGAGCTCTGTGATATCTGGACTAATTTTGACCCCTAAATATGTAATATTGGGAGAGGACCAATTATATGGGGAATCTAACATTAAATGTTCTTTGGTTGCCCGGGAAATACCTGAACATAAAACCAACGATTTATTCGCGTTGATTTTAAAATCTGACAATATGCTGTATGTGTTTAGGTGGGACTGGATTCGGGGTAGAGATGCTTTTGGGTTTATCGTCATTATGAGAACATCGTCCGCGAATGCTGCAATTTTCTGTTCCCTGCCTCCCAAACGTAGACCCAATACCTCCCGGTCCAATCTTATATTTGCTAAAAGTGGTTCAAGAGCTAGTATAAATAGAAGAGGCGAGAGAGGGCATCCCTGCCGAGTCCCATTTCTAATAGCAAAGGAGGGGGATATAGTACCATTAACTAGTACTGAGGCTGTAGCTTGTTCGTACATCGAAAAAACTGCTTTGATGTAGGGATCAGGTAGGCCGAATCCACGCAGCACTTGTTTTAAAAATGACCAGTTGACCCTGTCAAATGCTTTCTCAGCATCTGTACTGAGTAAAAGCAAAGGAGAGGAAGTCTTTTTAGCATGACAAAGAACATTAATCACTCTTGTGGTATTATCCTTGCCTTCTCTGTTGCGGACAAAACCCACCTGATCCCCGTGAACAAGCTGAGGTAAAAGAGTGGCTAATCTATTAGCCAACATCTTGGCTAGGAGCTTTAGGTCTACGTTTAGGAGGGAAATGGGTCTGTAATTAGAGCAAAGTTTAACGTCTTTCCCTTCTTTAGGGATGAGAGTAATGTGGGCCGCCGTCATGTCTCTTGAGAGGGGGGTTCCCTTAAGTGTCTGATTACAAACTTCTAACAGGTGAGGGAGAAGGATTTCTTGGAACGTTTTGTAGTATGCTAATGGAAGGCCATCAGGGCCAGGACTTTTACCTGTCGGCATTTGGTTCATAGCTTTCTTTAATTCGTTTAAGGAGAAAGGTGCTGAAAGCATTGACTTCTGTTCCAAATCAATTGCGGGAAGTTTCGCTGTTTCCAAAAAGGAAGATATTGGTGTGACAAGGGTTTTTGGGTCTGGAGTAGGGGGAAGATTATATAAATCGTTATAGAACGAACGGAATTGAGCAGCAATTTGATTGACCGCAAAAATAGGGGTGTCATCCTGCGAGGATAATTGGTGAACATAATTAGTGGATCTCCTTCCCTTGACCCTATTCATTGCGAATTTGGTAGCTTTATCTCCGTGTGCGAAGAATTTGTGCTGGGAGCTCATGTAGTATTTAGCTGACCTGTTAGCTAATAGTGATCTGAATTTGGCCCTATATTCTGATAACTTTTTGAGTTGAGAGTCAGAGGGATTGGCTTTGTGGCCAGACTCAAGCGCCTGGATATTTTTTAGGGTGTCATCTATTTCTCTATCTCTCTCTCTTTTTTGGTATGTGCCAATGTTAATAAATTGTCCTCTAATAACTGGTTTATGGGCATCCCAGAGGGTGTTGGCAGCTATGTCTGGACTTTTATTAAGTGAGAAATATTCTTTTAGGTTCCTAGAGATCCGCTCCACTGAATCTTGGTACCCCAGAAGGGTCTCATTTAATCGCCAATTGAAACTCGAGGGTGTCTCACTTGGGGCCAATACCGTAATATATATTGGGGAATGATCTGATAGGTGGATAGCACCGATAGATGCCTCTCTGCAGAGATGTATGTGTTCCTTGGAGATGAACAAGTAGTCTATTCTATGATAGGTTTTATGCACAGGTGAAAAGAAAGTGAAATCCACGGCACTAGGGTGGAGGGATCGCCAGACATCAATCAGGTGCAGATCCCAAAAAGTATTTTTTATAGCTTTAAGGGCTCGTCTGGATTGGGATGACTTTTGGGTGGAAGTATCAAGTTGAGGGACTAGAGCTACATTTAAGTCTCCTCCAGTGATCACTATACCCTCCTTAAATGACTCAATAATAGGGAAAATGTCAGAGAACCAGCGTGACTGGTTGGAATTGGGGGCATATAAGTTAATGAAGGTGTATGTTTGTGGCCCTATTGTACCCTTAATTAATATATACCTGCCCTCTGGGTCTAAACATTGACTGACTAATTTGAATGGGATTTTCCTCTGCAGCCCAATACTAACCCCACTAGAGGCTGAGGAGTTGGACCCACAGTGGTACCAATTGGAGAAATGGGAGAACCGCATATCTGGATATCGGTTGAAGCGGAAATGTGTCTCCTGAAGGAATATCACACTAGCCCCAGCTTTTCTTAGAATGGCAAAGATTTGGCTCCGTTTGGAAGGGGAGTGAAAACCCTTGACATTATAAGAGGCTACTGACAAGTCAGTCATTATTTGTGTTGTGTATGAGTTTACCTTGGTGCTGTTGTGGTCCCTTTTTAGAAGAGATGTCAGGTTCACTGAGGTCTTGTGTCCCATGTATCGTGGTGATTATGCGTGGATAGGAGTCACTCCAATTCAATAAAAGAGGCATATACCTTGAGTCAGGGGTAGGGGAAAAAAACAACGCATAACTTGTTAAACCAACAATAAGAACAAGCATAGACAAATTGTAGATTGTCGAAATCAGGGGGGGGTTAATTGGTCTGTAGACCATTTGGGAGATCGTATAACGCCCATAATAAGGCCGTTGTAAGGCAAAGATGGGTAAGGAACATCAAAAGACTTTTGATCAAACTGTCAGGAAGACATATAGGCAGCAATGACGCATATATAAAGCAAAATACGTGTGGCAACTTTGGATATTAGCATAACATAGGACTACCATATTATGTACAAAGCAAGGTCTTTTACTGCTCTTGTGAAAGACTTCTTGGAGTGAGCTGGAGACCTCTTTTCTTAGATCTGGAGGACTTCGGTGTACGTGGTAATTCAAATGGAGCCACTTTAGGGATATCTGGCAGAGCACGTAAGTCCTGAAATAGTTCCCAGTTTTCGATCGGCAGTGGCGGTATGTTTAATAGCTCAAAGGTTGATATGAGGTCTGTGAACGATGATATATTGGCCCTTTTGCCCTCATATGAGAAGGTTAAACCGAAGGGGTAAGACCAGCGATACAGAATTTTCTTGGAGCGTAGCCAATCTGTCAACGGTTTGAGGGATCTACGTTTCTTCAGAGTTGAGGGAGCAAGGTCCTGGTATATGTCAATTTTGGAATCTTCATATGTTATATCCGGGTGGTTTCTAGCAGCTTCCAAGATGGCGTTTTTCACTTGAAAATTCAGGAACCTACAAATTATATCCCTAGGGGGTTCAGCCGGCTTGGGTTTAGGCCTGAGGGCTCTGTGCGCCCTTTCTATAATTATATCTTGGGGGAAATCAGGGCCCAATAAAGTCCCGCATATTTCAATAATGGAGGCCTGGACGTCTCCAGGGGGTACCGATTCTGGCATGCCCCTGAATCTCAAATTATTTCGGCGCCCCCTGTTTTCCTGGTCTTCAAGCGAGTTATGTAAATCATTTAGATATAGGGCACAGCGGCTAAAAGAGTCTGTCACCGCAGTCTGGTGTTTTAATATTTCTGCTTGATGCGACTCCAGGTTTTCTACCCGGTCCCCAATCTGCCTCACCTCGTTCCTGCATGCTGTCAACTCTGCCAGGATCGGCTCCATTATTCTGTTCAGAGCGCGGTCGAGGTATTTTCTTGTGACCGGGGGGTCTGGTCTGGTGTGTGCGTCATCCGAATCGCTGTCCCCATCTGACTGTGTCGGGGCGCGCTTCTGTGACTTGGCTTGCGGTGCCGGCGCCATCTTAGGTTCTCTGGTTGCTACCGTTGCGGCAGCTTTCCTCAAGAATTTCTCCATGTCACCTCCAGCAATCTGGTTTTTGGAAGGAGTAGGAGTGTCACCATGCCTGGCGTTCCCGATCTTCACCATCTTCGCCTCAGTAAGCTGATTTTAGCTGACGTTAGTGACGATCTCTACATAGAGCTCAGAGCTATGCGACCATCTTCATCCGGCGCAAGCTCCGCCCCCCCCTAAAATAATTTTTAAGGGTAAATCACAGTTCTGTTTTTACTTTGTTATGCAGTTCTTGAAGCCAAAATCAGGTGTAAATCATAATAGAGAATGTATAATGGAAAGATATGACTTCTTCTCTTTTTTTTTTTATAAGCACTGGATTACCAGCATGTTTATATATCTTTACCAGAATTTTATTATAGTGCTTATTATTATTACGACATATAAAGTACATATATATACAACCAGAAAATACTGAAAATCTCTATAAAAAGAGGCATAACTATGCTGCTACACATATCACATTTAAAAATATCTGTATGAAATTGTATCTGAGAGATTAATATTGTGTACATATGTAATATTATACCATAGCAAAGATTTATGCTGCCTTTAGACTAAAGTATTGCTCATGTGGTGGCACCTTATAATCTACTACAATTTCACTACTAATCATTTCAAAGTAGAGGTTTGCACAAGCTATTAAGTGTCAGAAAAAAGCTTTGAAGTGATATATTTATATAAATTGTGATTTCAAGATTACAGTGCTTTTCTGAACCTGCAGTGCCATGGATTCATTTGCAGAATCTAAGTACTGATTGACATTCAAAACTCGTTCACAAACAGCAGTTAATGCTCCCAAATCCCAATTACCGCACAAAATCTAAAACTTGCTCTCAGAAGACTTGTATTTCACTGCAAACATTTGTCTGGTTTTATTGCTTGTAAAATCAGATCTTTCCTAAAGATATAAAGCATGATTCAATCTTGTTGAGTTTTATTTGCGTAGATGACTGTCAGAAATAAACTCATAATCCACCTATCATATATTTCCTCCTTCTGTACTAAGAGCGCCCTGTTACACCACTTTATTGTCCTGCAGTATCAATTCAACGTATAATGTTTATCATCTTGTCAAATGGCATAATGTGGCATTGGTTATGTGTTGTTATACACCTCCCTGCCTTTTATGCTTCAAATGGCCTTCTCTGTGGGCTCAGATTTGCCAGGAACACTTGGACATGTTTAGTTCACTTTATTTTTCTGCTGTGGCGATACCACAATAGTCTTTTATCTTCAGTTTCATGTATTCTTTTGGCTTGGGTAAAAGGATTTCAACTGAACATCTAACAATATGTGAATATTTACCGGTACCTGGTTTTCTGGATATATTTTGAAATCACACCTGCCCTAGCTCTTTACCTTCCCTTTTATTTGAAGTTTTAGCACAGCAAATGACATCACTTGATTTTCTCAGTCAGACTCTCACTGCAGCCAGAGAGGGAAGGGATGGCATTAAGTGGTTTTAGAGAGTGGGAGCTCCCTTTGTCATCCTTCAGCGCCACAGCAAATAAGATTGCAAGGTGCCAATGCTTTCACGTGGCAGCTGAGGGTCCAGTGAAGGCCACTAGCTCTGCCCTCTATGTATACCTATCACTTCAGCAAATGGCATTTATCATGTATACAAAGTTATTACAAGGCACTTACTAATGTATTGTGATTGTCCCTATTGCCTCATTTTCTGGCTTGATTCATTTTTCCATTGAATTACACACTACTCGTTTCCAGGAGTTATGGCCACCGCTGCAGAGCAGATATAAGGTGGCTGGGACAGGAGCTGCTGCGCATGCGTGCCTATGCACCTACCCATAATCCAGGCTGCCAGAGAGGTCATCGATTTTTCTTATAGTGTCATGGCCACCACTACTGCATTGCAAGTAGTGTATAATGTGATTGAAAAATGAACCAAGCCAGCAAAGGAGGCGATATGGACAATCACAACAAGATAAATGCCATTTGATGAAGTGAGACAACCCCTTTAAGCTGTGCCAGAAGCACTGCCTAATGGATTGCAGGTCAAATTCCAACTGACGCATATCTGCCACAAAAAAAATGGAATAAAAACCAATCTAAAAGTCTTATGTCATGATGATTACTGGAGCATTTTCTATTGAAGCAAAAAAAAAAATCCTTTCAATCTGGCTTTTATGCCCCTCCCACATGCCACAGATTGGAGCTAGGTGCTTGGAAATTTGATTATCTGCAGATCTTAGATACACCCACTACTTATTCAATATGCATTAACCTTACGGATGGTCCTTCTTTGTGTTGCAATTTTAATGTTGAGGAGTGTATTTATATGCTGATTGTAATGATATACTAAATGTTTGGTGCGGGTGTATTTGGAATGTCGGTATTATAAGAAGAGAAACATTTGCGAATACTATGCTCAACCTCTTGGGTACATAGGGCTTACAGGTACGCCCTGATGTCCCGGTACTTAAAGACACAGGGCGTACCTGTAAGCCCTGTGTATTTCTGATCACCGCCGCGTGGCGGGTGGTGATCGGAACTGGGTGCCTACTGAAATCAATCAGCAGGCACCCTGGGACAATGCCGAGGGGGGTCCTGTGACCCCCCCGTATCGGCGATCGCTGCAGATTAACCCCTTCTGTGTCGCTGACCGTCGCATAGAAGGGGTGTGTGTTTGAGTGAGCCCATCGAGTCCCCGCGCTGCTGTGGCGGGGACTCGATGTCTCAGAAGGCAGCCCAATGCCGAGCAGAGGCTGCCCAGTGCCTTGCACGGCATCGGGACCTACCTTCTACGGAAGCCGAGGACACTAACAGGCAATGCATTACAATACAGATGTATTGTAATGCATTGCAGAGGGGATCAGACCCCCAAAAGTGAACATCAGAAATAAATTAAAGATAAAAAACTTTAATAAAATTAAAGTAATAAAATTAATAAAGGAAAAAAAGAAAAAAAGAACACCCCTTTCCCCTTATTTTATAATAAAAAACAGGAAAAAAAACAACACACACATATTAAGTATCGCCGCGTCCGTAATAACCGGCTCTATAAATATAGCACATGATCCACCCTGTCCGATAAATACCATAAAAAAATAAAATAAAAACGGTGTAAAAAAAATGCCATTTTTCTCACCTTACATCACAAAAAGTGCAACACCGAGTGATCAAAAAGGTGCATGCCCAGCAAAATAGTACCAATCTAACCGTCACCTCATCCCGCAAAAAATGAGCCACTACCTAAGACAATCACCTAAAAAATAAAAAAAACTATGGTTCAGAATATGGAGACACTAAAACATCATTTTTTTGTTTAAAAAATGCTGGTATTGTGTAAAACTTAAGTAAATAAAAAAAAGTATACATTTTAGGTATCGCCGCGTCCGTAAGAACATGCTCTATAGAAATATCACATGACCTAACCCCTCAGGTGAATACCATAATAAAAACAGTGTAAAAAAGCGATTTTTTTTTTTTGTCACCTTACATCACAAAAAGTGTAATAGCAAGCGATCAAAAAGTCACACGCACCACAAAATAGTACCAATCAAACCGTCATCTCATCCTGAAAAAATGAGCCCCTACACAAGACAGTCGCCCAAAAAATAAATAAAACTATGGCTTTCAGAATGTGGAGACATTAAAAAATATTTTTTTTTTTTTCAAAAATGCTTTGTTATGTAAAACTATTTTCCATTAATTCTTGTGGAACACCTAAAGAGTTAGCAAAGTTTGTAAAATCAGTTTTCAATACCTTGAGGGGTGCCGTTTGTAAAATGGGGTCATTTTTTGGGTGGTTTTTATTAGGTAAGCCTCACAAAGTGACTTCAGACCTGAACTGGTCCTGAAAAAGTGGGTTTTAGAAATTTTCAGAAAAATTTCAAGATTTGCTTCTAAACTTCTAAGCCTTGTAACGCCCCCCAAAAAATAAAATGGCATTCACAAAATGATCCAAACATGAAGTAGACATATGGGGAATGTAAAGTAATAACTATTTTTGGAGGTATTACTATCTATTATAAAAGTAGAGAAATTAACATTTGGAAATTTGCTAATTTTTCTAAATATTTGGTAAATTTAGAATTTTTTGATAATTTTTTATTTATTTTTTTTACTCTATTTTACCACTGCCATGAAGTACAATATGTGACGAGAAAACAATCTCAGAATGGCCTGGATAAGTAAAAGCGTTTTAAAGTTATCACCACATAAAGCGACACATGTCAGATTTGCAAAAAATGGCCTGGTCCTTAACCCCTTAAGGACACAGCCTTTTTACACCTTAGGACCAGGCCATTTTTTGCAAATCTGACCAGCGTCCCTTTAAGTGCTGATAACTTTAAAACGCTTTGACTTATCCAGGCCGTTCTGAGATTGTTTTTTCGTCACATATTGTACTTCATGACACTGGTAAAATGAAGTCAAAAAAATATTTTTTTTTGCACCATAAAATACCTAATTTAACAAAAATTTGGAAAAATTTGAAAATTTCAAAGTTTCAGTTTCTCTACTTCCGTAATACATAGTAATACCCCCAAAAATTGTGATGACTTTACATTCCCCATATGTCTACTTCATGTTTGAATTGTTTTGGGAATGATATTTTATTTTTTGGGGATGTTATAAGGCTTAGAAGTTTAGAAGCAAATCTTGAAATTTTTCAGAAATTTACAAAAACTCCATTTTTAGGGACCAGTTCAGGTCTCAAGTCACTTTGCGAGGCTTACATAATAGAAACCACCCAAAAATGACCCAATCTAAGAAACTACACCCCTCAAGGTATTCAAAACTGATTTTGCATACGTTGTTAACCCTTTAGGTGTTGCACAAGAGTTATTGGCAAATGGGGAGGAAATTTGAGAATTTAATTTTTTTGTCTAATTTTTCATTTTAACCCATTTTTTCCACTAACAAAGCAAGGGTTAACAGCCAAACAAGACTGTATCTTTATTGCCCTGACTCTGCCGTTTACAGAAACACTCAATATGTGGCCGTAAACTACTGTACGGCCACACAGCGGGGCGTAGAGTGAAAGGTGCGCCGTATGGTTTTTGGAAGGCTGATTTTTATGGACTGGTTTATTTACACCATGTCCCATTTGAAGCCCCCTGATGCACCCCTAGAGGAGAAACTCCCTAAAAGTGACCCCATCTAAGAAACTACACCCCTCAAGGTATTCAAAACTGATTTTACATACGTCGTTAACCCTTTAGGTGTTGCACAAGAGTTATTGGCAAATGGCGATGAAATTTGAGAATTTCATTTTTTTGTCTAATTTTCCATTTTAACCCATTTTTTCCACTAACAAAGCAAGGGTTAACAGCCAAACAAGACTGTATCTTTATTGCCCTGACTCTGCCGTTTACAGAAACACCCAATATGTGGCCGTAAACTACTGTACGGCCACACAGCGGGGCGTAGAGTGAAAGGTGCGCCGTTTGGTTTTTTTAAGGGCTGATTTTTATGGACTGGTTTATTTACACCATGTCCCATTTGAAGCCCCCTGATGCACCCCTAGAGTAGAAACTCCCTAAAAGTGACCCCATCTAAGAAACTACACCCCTCAAGGTATTCAAAACTGATTTTACATACGTCGTTAACCCTTTATGTGTTGCACAAGAGTTATTGGCAAATGGGGATGAAATTTGAAAATTTCATTTATTTGCCTTATTTTCCATTTTAACCCATTTTTTCCACTAACAAAGCAAGGGTTAACAGCCAAACAAGACTGTATCTTTATTGCCCTGACTCTGCCGTTTACAGAAACACCCAATATGTGGCCGTAAACTACTGTACGGCCACACAGCGGGGCGTAGAGTGAAAGGTGCGCCGTTTGGTTTTTGGAGGGCTGATTTTTATGGACCGGTTTATTTATACTGTGTCCTGTTTCAACCCCTCTGATGCACCCCTGGAGTAGAAACTCCCTAAAAGTGACCCCATTTTGGAAACTACGGGATAAGGTGGCATTTTTTTGGGGACTATTTTTAGGGTAAATATGATTTTTGGTTGCTCTATATTACATTTTTGTGAGGCAAGGTTACCAAAAATTGAAATTCTGAAATTTCATCTCCATTTGCCATTAACTGTTGAGGAACACCTAAAGGGTTAATAAAGTTTGTATAATCAGTTTTGAATACCTTGAGGGGTGTAGTTTCTTAGATGGGGTCAGTTTTGGGGAGTTTTTACTCTAGAGTGCATCAGGGGGGCTTCAAAAGGGACATGGTGTCAATAAAAAAGGCCATCAAAATCGGAATTTCAGAAACCATGTCGGTCCTTTCCTTTTGCGGCCTCCCTTTTACTGATACAGCAGTTTACGACCACAAATGGTGTTTCTGTAAACTGCAGTATTAGGGTAATAAATATTAAGTTTTGTTTGGTTGTTAACCCTTGTTTTGTTACCGTAAAAAACGGATTGAAATGGAAAAGTGCCAAAAATAGCGGTTTTGGCACCGTTTTTTTTTTTTTTTTTAACAGTGTTAATCTGGGGGGTTAGGTAATGGGATATTTTTATAGAGGAGATTCTTACGGACGCGGCAATACCTAATAAGTCTACTTTTTTTTACAATTATTTAGGTTTTAGACTATATTATCTTTTTTGATACAAATTATTTTTTGGGTATCTCTAAATTCTAAGAGTCATTTTTTGAAAAAAATTTTTATCCAATTATCTCATGTGGGGGCTCATTTTTTGCGGGATGAGCGGACGGTTTTATTGGCACTATTTTGGGGGCTATATGACTTTTTTATCGCTTGCTATTAAACTTATTGTTATTTAAGGTGACAAAAAAATTCTTTTTTTGCACCTATTTTTTTTTTGACCGTGTTAATCTGGGGGGTTGGGTAATGGGGTATTTTTATAGAGGAGATTCTTACGGACGCGGCAATACCTAATAAGTCTTTTTTTTTACAATTGTTTAGGTTTTAGACTATATTATCTTTTTTGATACAAAATATTTTCTGGGTATCTCTAAAGTCTAAGGGTCATTTTTTTTTATTTTTTATCCAATTATCTCATGTGGGGGCTCATTTTTTTCCGGGATGAGCGGACGGTTTTATTGGCACTATTTTGGGGGCTATATGACTTTTTGATCGCTTGCTATTAAACTTTTTATTATGTAAGGTGACAAAAAAAAAACTTTTTTTGCACTTTTTTTTTTCTTTCTCTTGACCGTGTTAATCTGGGGGGTTAGGTCATGGGGTAGTTTTATAGAGGAGATTATTACCAACGCGGCGATACCTAATATGTCTACTTTTAGTAAATTTTTTTTTTTTTTTTGGGTGTCTCAAGTCTGAGAACCATTTTTTTTTATCCGATGACAGTGCTAAATTAGGATATAAATTTAGTACTCCATGGAAGTGTGATACTCCCTGAAGCAACCGTCAATGCAGAGGCCCGGATGATCGAGGCACGTGTCGCACTGAGTAGTCGTGTCCTTCCGTATCCCCCTCCTGTGACACACTCTGCACTTTTTTTGGGTTCGTCCCTTCTTTCCAGTATGGGGGACCACACCTGGAAAGTGTTGGCCAGGGACGATCCGGGCACCTACAGTTCCCGAGGTACTCCGGCCTGCTCTTTCCCGGTCCGAAAAGATCAGGGCCTTGAGGACTGCCTCATAGAACTGGAGGAATGTCCCTGTGCTGCCAGCGCTTTGGGATAGTACAAAAGAGTTGTACATGGCAACCTGCACCAAGTAGACCGCAACTTTTTTGTACCATGCCCGGGTTTTGTGCATGGCATTATATGGCTTGAGGACTTGATCCGAGAGATCAACTCCTCCCATATACCGATTGTAGGCGACGATACAATCGGGCTTGAGGACCGTTGCCGCGGTACCTCGCACAGGGACAGGGGTGATGCCGTTACCATGAATTGTGGACAGCATAAGGACATCCCTCTTGTCCTTATACCTGACCAGCAACAGGTTTCCAGTGGTAAGGGCACGGGTCTCACCCCTGGGGATAGGTACCTGGAGGGGGTGGGCAGGGAGGCCGCGTTGATTTTTCCGCACGGTCCCACAAGCGGACGTGGATCTGGCGGCAAGGGACTGGAACAAGGGGATACTGGTATAAAAGTTATCCACGTAAAGGTGGTAACCCTTATCCAGCAGTGGGTACATAAGGTCCCACACAAGTTTCCCGGTAACACCCAGAGTGGGGGGACATTCTGGGGGTTGAATCCGGGAATCTCGCCCCTCGTACACACGAAATTTGTAAGTGTACCCTGAGGTACTCTCACAAATTTTGTATAGCTTCACGCCATACCTCGCCCACTTGGAGGGCACATACTGGCGGAAAATGAGTCTCCCCTTGAACGCAATGAGAGACTCATCAACCGCGACCTCCCTTCCAGGTACATAGGCCTCCATGAATTTGGCCCCAAAGTGATCGATGACCGGCCGTATCTTATACAGACGGTCATGGGCAGGATCACCTCGGGGGGGACATGCTGCATTATCGGAATAATTCAGACATTTCCGGATGGCCTCAAACCGGGAGCGTGTCATGGCTGTACTGTAAAGTGGGGCCTGGTATAGGACGTCCCCACTCCAGTACAGCCTGACACTGGGTTTTTTGACCAGGCCCATATGCAGCACGAGGCCCCAAAATATCCTCATTTCGGCTGCACTGACCGGCGTCCAGCCACCGGGCCTGGCCAAAAAGGAGCCCGGGTGTTGAGCGACGAACTGTTGGGCGTACAGATTCGTCTGCTCCACCATCAGATTTACCAGTGGGTCACTGAAAAAATGACAAAAAAAGTCATATTCAGTGTAGCCCACTGTGGAAATCTGGATTCCTGATTGGCCTACAAAATCAGGAATCACGGGCTCGTATCGCTCTGGGCTACACCAGACAAGTTCACCGGCAGGGGGCTCCGGTGGATTTAACTGGTGGGCCGGGAAACCAGTACGAGCCCCAGAGCTGCTCGTACTAGTGTGGGCCACAGGGTCCCTAACATGGCGGTCCCCTTGCTCCGCCTGGTGGCGTCTCCGCAGCCTTGGGGGCTCATCATCATCGCTAGATGATGAGGAGGATGCGGATGACAACAGGAATGTGGGGTCATCCTCATCCTCACTGGGACTCTCGGAGTCGGAGGCAAGCTGGGCGTATGCCTCCTCGGCCGAGAACGTCCGGCGGGCCATAGGGGAGTGTGTGTCTGCGTGTATATGTGCGTGTGTGTAACTCTTTATTTTGTGTGCGTGTGTGTGGGGGCACGGGTGTTCGCGGACTTAACCCTAAAACTAACAGAAAAAAAATAAATAAACTAACTAAAAAAAGGGCAAAAGAACTGGGGAAAAAAAATTCAAAACCGCTGATCAACCGTCCGAAGTTGATCAGCGGTGGGGTGTGCGATGCGCTAACAGTGGCCAGACACTAAGTGCCGGCCACAGTCAGCGTACACAAAAAAAATAAAAAAATGCACCCCAAAAAAGGTGGGGGGGGCAGGGGGTGGGGGGGGGGGTCAAGTGGCAGCACCCCTGGGGGGTCTAGGGTCACACAGCTGTGCTGTGGACCCCAGACACCCTAACCTAGGGTGATGCAACCAAAGTTTAGAAAAGTTCAGAAACTAACTTTCCCTTTTTTTTCCCTGCCTAAACCAAACTTTCCCTGTGCTGTCCCTATGTACCTGATGGGGGGTCCTGGGGGCACAGATCGGGTCCTGGGGGCACAGATCGGGTCCTGGGGGTGCTGGCAGCGATTGCAGACACACGTGCAGGCAGCTCCTCTCTCCTCCGGCTCCGGAACACAAAAGGAGGAGGAGAGGAGCGCCTGCCTCTTTTGAATCTGCCGCCGGACCGCCTACAGACCAATCAGAAAGCGATCCTGAGTGGTGATGTCACCATCACCACTCAGGATCGCTGGATGGTGATTGGTGGGGTGAAATCACACCACCATCACCATCCTGTTCCGGGTTATCGGGTCTTCAGAGACCCGAACAACCCGGAAACGCAGAAAACCGCAGGTCTGAATTGACCTGCGGTTTTCTGCGATCGCATACATGGGGGGGGGTCACCGGACCCCCCGACGCATTTGCCCCAAGTGCCTGCTCAATGATTTGAGCAGGCACGGGGTTCCGATCACCGCCCGCAGCACGGCGGTGATCGAAAATACACAGGGCGTACAGGTACGCCCTGTGTCCTTAAGTACCAGGGCACAAGGGCGTACCTGTACGCCCTATGTCCTTAAGAGGTTAAGGTGAAAAATGGCCCGGTCCATAAGGGGTTAAAGGGAGATTATGTTTTTTACTGTTTGTAAGCCTATTAGATCTCTTTGTTCTTTTCCTGGGCACCAGGCAAAAGCTTAAATCATGACAGGTACTGTCAACCTTCTAAGAAAACATTTATACTTTGTTTCTGTCAAAATGTCCTATTTGCCTTCTGGGGACTTATATATTCAGTAATAATGAAATGCTGAGTTTAAAGAGACTTTCTCGTTCCAGGATTTGTAATTCTGATGTGAAAGTAAAATTATCAATTTCTTGAAATATATCAACTGAATACATGTATTAAAAATGTCTCCACGATAAGGAGATCTCTTTCAAGGCATCTGCAAGCATGATTAGCAGCATGAAAACTGTTCATTACTGTTAATATTTTATTATTATTGCTGCTATTATTATAAGAGGTGATCCACCTAAATTGATTATACAATAATGTTGCAAATTAAAAGGGTTGTCTGATTTATGTCAAAAGGTCCAAAAAAGTCACTAAATATAATAAAATAATAAAAGATTGTATACTCAGCATTTTAATCACTTGCCATTTACAGCTGAAGCTGTGCGCTTGCAAAAGCATAAGTTAATAAGTTCTAATATTCAAAGGACACAACTCTAACCACCTCACCACTGCTGAATTTCGTATTTTTTTCCTACAGAAAGCAGCAGCAGGGGTCAGGGATAGCTTGGTGCTTTATGAACATAAGCACTTTGTTATAAGACCAATTGTTCAAAAGACTACAGAACTGGTCTTCACCTATAACACTCCTAGAGATGAACAAAGTTTTGAAAAATTCTATTCAGACGATTCAAAATTCTTCAAAAAATTTGATTTGTTACGAATTATTTGTCACGAGTCATGATAAATCTGGCATACCCAGGCCACTCAGCCTAATCATATGCATCCCACTTGATGGCCCAATGTCAGTGTGAAAGCTTGGAATTTAAACTGCAGAGACATGGAGAGGATATCGTTGTGTGCATTATGTTCTAGTGCACCCACATTCATAGTTAATTTGTTCATTAGGTACTGTGCAGTCAATATTACAGGCAGTTGTAATTTATCGCTGTGTACATAACTGTGCAAGGCACCAAGATTTTTAGATAATCCCTTCTGTTAGCTGTGGAATTACTGTGCGTCAGTATTACATGTCAATAAAAGCGTCAGATCTCATTTATCACCATGGACTTAACCGTGCAGTCTCCCAAGAATCAAGTAGTGGCCCCATGACAGAGTGGGGATGGTGGTGGCAGCAGTAACAGTTACCATAACACAAGTGGCCCTACGACAGAGTGGGGACGGTGGCAGCAGCAGTAGCAGTAACCATGACAAAACTTGCGTCACGACATAGTGGGGACGGTGCAAGCAGCAGGAGTGACAATAGTGACCCCATGACAAAGTGGGGAGGGGGGCAGCAGCAGTGGCAGTAAGGCTATGTCAACATTGCAGTTTATGTTTCCATTCTTCTGATCCATCAGAAGGGGGGGGGAACAATCCTGAATTTTGAAAATCCATAAAGCCTCTTTCAGACGGTCAGTATTTTGCATCAGTATTTGATCAGTAATTGTAAGGCAAAAACATGAGTGCGTCCAAATTATTTGCATCTCATCTGTGTTTTGGACCCACTTTTGCTTTTGGCTTACAAATTATGATAAAATACTGATGCAAAACGGTGATCAAACAGT
The DNA here is from genome assembly GCF_905171765.1 of Bufo bufo. Lineage (NCBI taxonomy): Eukaryota > Metazoa > Chordata > Amphibia > Anura > Bufonidae > Bufo > Bufo bufo. The sequence goes on along the minus strand of NC_053392.1, from coordinate 255,616,859 downwards.
GACTAAAAGAACATATTAGCTACAATGAATTTGGGTCAAGTTGGTGGAATAATTTGTGTGGTTTATTCAGATAACCAACGACACTCCTCCTTATGGCAATAATCCAGCTGCCAGGTTTCACCCAACCTGCAAATTCGGCTCATCTGGTTTTAATGCAAATATATATTGAAAGCAAAGGGGGTTATCCAACAACTATAATGCCCCCCAAAATGCCTTGACACCTCATACAGGTTATACTTATCCTGCTTCTCGGCACCTGCGTCGTTCCTGATGCCCGCACGGCCACCACTGCAGCTCCCTATCATGCGGATCAAAACATCTTGCGACGGGGCAAGGGGGCAGCCAATAGCAGGCTGCGACAGGACAAGCCTCCCTAGCATTGCAGGTAACAGTAGGGAGGATTGTTCACTTCGGGGCCTACTATTGGCTGCCCCCTACGATCCTCCCCACCCTACCAGTTGCTGGATGGTTTGATCCGCACAAAGGGCAGGTGCCAGCGAACGGGGTAAGCATAACCTGTATGAGGTGCCCTGGCATTTTGGGGGTGCCTGCGCCTCTTCATAACTATGGTGGATCAAATTCTAGTTTAGGGCTTTATTAAGACCTAAAAAAATTATTTTTCCATGGGCAACTCTGCTGTGTGCAGAACCAATTTATTTGCACTGCCCATACTGTATTAAATAAAAACGGTCTGTAACACTAAATCACAAAAACTGTGTAACAGAAGCAGTTAAATATCAATGTGGACAAACCACAAACAGTAGAATAAGACAGGTGTATCACCCCACTTTGTGAATCAGGGCCTAATAGAATTGCTTATCTATTAATTAATGTGCCTATCCATGACACAACATATTAAGTATTAATAGGCCAGCAGGAGAACTAGATAAATGCACCTATATATTAGACCGCCTGTTGAGACTGAGTTTGATTCACAGTAAGCCTATGTATAACAGATTAAGTATTAATGGCGCATTAGGTGAAGTAGATAAACACACCTACATATTAGACCTCCTATTGACAATGAGTCTGAAACACAGTAAGTCTATGTATAATAGAATATATTAAGTATGAATGGCGCAGCAGTTGAACAAGATGCACAGGACGAATACACTCAGCCTGCACTTTCCCTGCAGTCTCCCTATGCTCTTTTTACAGTGTCTAAAAATTCTCCCTACAATCTCCCTATACTGTCCCTGCACTCTCGCTATCCAATATACTACAATTGTCTGAAACACAGTCCCTAGCACTTGCCACGTCTCTCCCTATGCTCAGATCACTGTGAAATTGTGGAGACTGTGCGGGATGAGACTTTTATAGGGCTGTGACATTGTTATCATGAATTGCAAGGAAATTTGGATTAGTTGTGAATCAAATTTTTCCTAAACTTCGGATGCTTCGATTCGCTCATCTCACAATTCCCAAGTACTAACAGAGTCTCTTGGTACTCCGATACCCCCAGACCTACAGTAAGAAAGAACTGCTTAATATTCAGAGGGTCACAAGAAAATATATGAAGCATATATTGACACTGGAAGCCAACAAATACATAGTAATAACTCACCAATAGATAACAACAACTGAATAATGATCACAACGGATGGAGATAGAAGTCCAGAATATGGTAATATGATTTAGATAGACAGAAGTGAATGACAGAAGAAATAAAGACTCTGCTGAACTGACTCTTCTCTCCAATATGACCCAGCAAGACAGCCAAGACAAATAAAAACTAAACAGCTGGCAAAAAACTGAATCCACAACAAACACAGCTACTATGTTAGCAGCAGTGAAAGACGGTAGAGCTACAGGATCTACAGTAAGATACACTGATACAATACATACTGATGAAAGAAATTGGAAAGAAATGCACAGATCTTTGGTTACACCAGCAAAGAAGCACAGCAACTCTAAATATTTAAAGGATTCATAACCAATGAAACAGTAAATTGAAAAAATGTCCCAGGTGTAAGGCAGCTACACACAAATTGCCTAAAACACTGTTATTAAATTGGCAAGGATGAGGCAGCAAAATGGCTACATCATTTAAAGAAAGTGATGCAGTGTTTTCCTAAGGGTACCTGTCACTACATGTCACGGAGGGGAGTGGGGCGAAACTTCACACCGTACAATGTAGGTTGGCGGGATATGCCACAAGGCCTGGAAACAGGAATAAACTGAGCAGGTCCCCTTCTAACACATCCCTAAATCCTAGCCCTGACCTCCTAACTGTATGGGTGAACCCTAATGATGGGAGGGCTCATACCTGGAACCTCGGGCCCTACTAACCCTAGAGATCCCTGGTAATAATGTCAGGGCAAGGAGACAACCTGTTCATCCCTTTATTACGGTTTCCAGGACTAGTGGCATATCCCGCCAACCTACATTGTACGGTGTGGAGTTTCCCCCCACTCCCCTCCGTGACAGTCTATATCCAACAAGTTGGCCCTCAAACTGGACAGATGGTAAGGTCCAGGATGGCAGCATAACTCCAGCTCCACAAGAAGCTGAAGTCCCACTAACCTCAGTCTCCAAGCCTAAGTACTATAAGAGCCCACACCCAGCTCCACCTTGCTCACACTTTAACCCCATACCCACCAGAATGGGAAGGGACAACAACCTTAAAGGGGAAGTGTGAAAACATGCTAAAAACTACACGTTGCCACCAGCAACAAGCATGCATGGCTAAAGTGTCACGGTCCACTACCACGAGACCATGACACAGCCGTGACACTATAGTAGTTTATTCTGCCCTTAGTTAGAACAGCAAATAACTGGTGACAGCTTTCCTTTAAAAAAAAATGTAAGGTTTTTATTTTCAGCTTTGGAATAAAAAAAATGTCAGTGCAACAGCTGTGCTCTAGAATGTGTGCACATATATATTAGATAAAATTTTATCAGCAAATTTACTGGTAGAAAAAGAATGTAAATGCATCTGCTAAAGTAGTGCAGTATAACATTTAAGCCAATCTTACAGAAAATGAGTCTAAGCAATGAAGTGTTACTTGAAGTGTTATGTTATTTGCAGCTTAGTAAATCTCCTTAAAGGGATACTTTTTGCAAAAAGGGATATTTTTAGTGTTGAATCTATTTTTATTATATAGAAAAAACAGAACAATCATACATAGCAACCATGACATTGTATGAAAAAGATATCTCCATTTCCGAGTCCATGTGAGACATATACAGGGAGTGCAGAATTATTAGGCAAGTTGTATTTTTGAGGATTAATTTTATTATTGAACAACAACCATGTTCTCAATGAACCCAAAAAACTCATTAATATCAAAGCTGAATATTTTTGGAAGTAGTTTTTAGTTTGTTTTTAGTTTTAGCTATTTTAGGGGGATATCTGTGTGTGCAGGTGACTATTACTGTGCATAATTATTAGGCAACTTAACAAAAAACAAATATATACCCATTTCAATTATTTATTTTTACCAGTGAAACCAATATAACATCTCAACATTCACAAATATACATTTCTGACATTCAAAAACAAAACAAAAACAAATCAGTGACCAATATAGCCACCTTTCTTTGCAAGGACACTCAAAAGCCTGCCATCCATGGATTCTGTCAGTGTTTTGATCTGTTCACCATGAACATTGCGTGCAGCAGCAACCACAGCCTCCCAGACACTGTTCAGTGAGGTGTACTGTTTTCCCTCCTTGTAAATCTCACATTTGATGATGGACCACAGGTTCTCAATGGGGTTCAGATCAGGTGAACAAGGAGGCCATGTCATTAGATTTTCTTCTTTTATACCCTTTCTTGCCAGCCACGCTGTGGAGTACTTGGACGCGTGTGATGGAGCATTGTCCTGCATGAAAATCATGTTTTTCTTGAAGGATGCAGACTTCTTCCTGTACCACTGCTTGAAGAAGGTGTCTTCCAGAAACTGGCAGTAGGACTGGGAGTTGAGCTTGACTCCATCCTCAACCCGAAAAGGCCCCACAAGCTCATCTTTGATGATACCAGCCCAAACTAGTACTCCACCTCCACCTTGCTGGCGTCTGAGTCGGACTGGAGCTCTCTGCCCTTTACCAATCCAGCCACGGGCCCATCCATCTGGCCCATCAAGACTCACTCTCATTTCATCAGTCCATAAAACCTTAGAAAAATCAGTCTTGAGATATTTCTTGGCCCAGTCTTGACGTTTCAGCTTGTGTGTCTTGTTCAGTGGTGGTCGTCTTTCAGCCTTTCTTACCTTGGCCATGTCTGTGAGTATTGCACACCTTGTCCTTTTGGGCACTCCAGTGATGTTGCAGCTCTGAAATATGGCCAAACTGGTGGCAAGTGGCATCTTGGCAGCTGCACGCTTGACTTTTCTCAGTTCATGGGCAGTTATTTTGCGCCTTGGTTTTTCCACACGCTTCTTGCGACCCTGTTGACTATTTTGAATGAAACGCTTGATTGTTCAATGATCACGCTTCAGAAGCTTTGCAATTTTAAGAGTGCTGCATCCCTCTGCAAGATATCTCACTATTTTTGACTTTTCTGAGCCTGTCAAGTCCTTCTTTTGACCCATTTTGCCAAAGGAAAGGAAGTTGCCTAATAATTATGCACACCTAATATAGGGTGTTGATGTCATTAGACCACACCCCTTCTCATTACAGAGATGCACATCACCTAATGTGCTTAATTGGTAGTAGGCTTTCGAGCCTATACAGCTTGGAGTAAGACAACATGCATAAAGAGGATGATGTGGTCAAAATACTCATTTGCCTAATAATTCTGCACACAGTGTAATAAAGTGCACAGATGGATTGAGAGAACAACATAACTCCCTGGGCCGCAACAATGTGGACCAAAGAAGACAATTACCACAAAATAAAAAAAGGGATATTTTTAAATGCAATATTCATTCATAGGAAACATTTTTTTAAAAGAATTCTCGGCTGTTTTTCTTATTTGTTTCAGCAGCACTGCCACTAAAAAAGAAATACAAAATATTGTCCTTCTGTAGCAGTCACCACAGAGAGATGAAATTCCTATATAGATAGGTAATCTATTATTTACTACTGCCAAAGAAAGATTTTATCCGTTAGTAATATAGTAGATTTGTAGAACTGGGATGACAATTTGACAGCTCTATTGTTCTCTTCATAGGCCTTGATAAAGATGCCCACAGAAGAGCATTGCTCTTATCAGTGTAATGAGTGAGAGAGTGAAGTTTGTTGTGCTAAAACTCCAAACAAAGGAGGAAGTGAAGAGCCAAGGCAGAAAGTGGAATACATGAGTATGACTTAAAAAAATGATATATAGAAAACCACACACCTGTTTGTTTGTTTGTTTGTTTTTGGAAAATAAAATAAATAAAACAGTTACATAGAATATTCACATACAGACGGCTGATATGAGATTAAAGAAAACTTGACCATGTTTTAATCCAGGCATCCTCAAACTGCGGCTCTCTAGCTGTTGCAAAACTACAACTCCCAACATGCCCGAACAGCCTACGCTCATCACATGGTCAGTCACATGATCCATCACCATGGTAGTGACGTCATCAAAGGTCCTATTCCTCACAGAACAAGACAGAAGAGATGCCGGCTGCGCGAACAAGTGGATTAAGGTGAGTACATTTTTTATAAAAAAATTTTTTTAACCCCTCCAGCCCTATTGTACTATGCATTCTGTAGTCAAAATGCTATTATTTTCCCTTATAACCATGTTATAAGGGGAAATAATAATGATCGGGTACCCATCCCGATCATCACCTAGCAACCGTGCGTGGAAATCGCACCACATCCGCACTTGCTTGCGGATGCTTGCAATTTTCACGCAACCCCATTAATTTCTATGGGGCCTGCGTTACATGAAGAGGAGCATGCTGCGATTTTCACGCAACGGACAAGTGATGCGTGAAAATCACTGCTCATGTGCACAGTCCCATAGAAATGAATAGGTCCGGATTCAGTGCGGGTGCAATGCGTTCACCTCACGCATTGCACCCGCGCGGAAATCTCGCCCGTGTGAAAGGGGCCTAATAGTGAGCCAAAGGCTGCACTAGTATCTAAAAGATGATTTTCTCTACAGAATCACTTAGATAATAGTATTCTTCTTTAAAGCATAAATTTCCAATATCTGCTTACATTCTAGCACATTATAAAATGAAAAGCAAAAGTTATAGTGTTGTTTTTTTTCTTTTAATATTAGTTATTAGCCTTAGGATAGATTAAATGCTATGTAGCTTCCTTTGTTCTATTCTAGTATACGAAGAGAACAAAAAAATAAAAATCACTGGATCCAGCAAATGGCTCCCTATTGGTACCCAAAGGCCCCACTGATTATAACGGAATGCTTTGGGATATGTTTTACACTTTTACGTAATTTTTCCAGACAAAATACTTCTGCATGCAGGGTATTTTGTTCCACTTTTTTTTGCCAAAATCTGCAACTGAGACTCCTAACTGAACCTCTGGCAAAGATGTGAATCTAGCCTTACTAAATAAAAATAAAACTTAATAGGATAAAACAATTACAATATATATCTATTATATTTTGTGCATAAAATATTTGATTTTGAAGTATACAATGATTTAATAAAATAACATAACATAACATAACATAAGATGTGAGTTCAGTGTAATCATTAAAGGGAGTCTGTCACCACATTTGGACATTATAGACCGCTTACATAGCATTCTGGCATAACTTTAGATGAATCAAATGGTACCTTTGTTTCTTTCTTCTGCGGTTCACCTGCGGCAAAAACTGGCATTGATTCATATGTAAATTAGGGCTCGCAAGAGCCCAAGGGCGGTGTTAACTCCTATGGAGCCCAGGCTGCTCATCCTCTTTTGTTAATATCCTCGCCCCAGCCTCTGCCTCTGCCCGCCCTTCGCTTGCGTCCTCCTCCTCTCCCAGTGGAATCCCGCGCCTGCGCTCTGCCTCGCTTGGCCGGGGCGTGCGCACTGCGATGCCCTCCTCTTCTCCTGCGTGACTCTGATCCGCCTCCTTGCAGCTGGGTTCACGCCGTTGGCCGGAGCATGCGCAGTCGCTACAGTGATGCCGTGCCCACAGTGGGCATCGCAGTGCGCATGCCCCGGCCAAGCGAGGCAGAGCGCAGGCGCAGGATTTTGCTGGGAGAGGAGGAGCACGCAAGGGAAGAGAAGGGCGGGCAGAGGCTGGGGCGGGGATATTAACAAAAGAGGATGAGCAGCCTGGGGTCCAAACAAGTTAACGCCGCCCCTGGGCTCTTGCAAGCCCTCATTTACATATGAATAAAAGCCAATTTTTGCCGCAGGTGAACCGCAGAAGAACGCAACAAAGGTACCATTTGATTCATCTAAAGTTATGCCAGAACGCTATGTAAGCGGTCTATAATGTCCAAATGTGGTGACAGACTCCCTTTAAGTGAACGCCAACCAAAATATTATATGTTTGCAAGGCAACCTAAGTGTGGAGCTTAACATAAGGTGTGAGACAAGATAAGGTCGATGACATTATTCAACAATCACTGTACTTTTTTGTCTGATGCCTCATATAGACTGCCCGATTGTCAGGCAGATTATTGTGAATGAACATGTCTACAAACATTCGCCCCTGATAATCCGCCTCTGTATAGGTGTCACAGATCACCCAATGAATGAGTAAAGCGCAGACATGTCAATCATTGTTTCTGGTCAGTAGATTGTGCTGTGTGAACAGAACTCTGCCGCCCAGAAACAATGAATTTGTATAGGCATGAGTGCTGGCATACATACAGTTGAAGTGATCGCTGCATGTAGATGCAGCTCTTCATTTCCACTGACGAGCATGCAATTGTTGGGAAGGAACGTTTATCTGCTCATCAATGCAGTGTAAATGCAATTTAAATAGTAGGTAAGTAAATAACAGCTAGAGATAAGCGAATTTTAAAAAAATTCGATTCGCCGGTTTGCCGAATTTTTCAGGAAAAATTTGGTTCAATCCGAATATATTTGCAGCAAATTACGTAAAAAAAAACAGCTATTTCCTGGCTGCTGAGAGCCTTTATAGTAGTGTATAACACTGTGACTTGCAGTAACATGCATAGGGAGTCTGCTTTGGTAGTGAAAAAATCCTTATGACATGCAGATGACAGGCGTTGCTCTTAGAATCACTGCACACTTCACTTATTTGGGCAGTCACGGGGCCAAAACTGACAAAATAACTCAATTATGAAATCAACCTTACAGGTCAAAGTTAGTGTCAAGGAAAGCAAACTTCTTTTACACCGTCGCCAGCTGATTCCACATAGATGTTATCAGAACCTGTTTGATTAAAAGCTTATACAAGTAGAGCCGCCCCAACAGAGTGGAGAAGGTGTCAGCGGTAAGTTTATGTTGACATCACAGATTAATTTGCCCTTCCTCTGATCCGTTAGAACAATAACCCACAAAAAACGGATTCTGTCTGTGAAGCAGACGCCTTCACTCAGTCAGGATTTGCTCAATAATCCATCAGTATTGCTAATGCCCAAAAAAACAGGAGTGGATCTAAAACAGAGATGACACGTGAATGGAATATTTGCATGTCTTCTGTGTTTGGCTACCAAATCATAAGCATACTCTGATGGGACCATACAGGCCTTACAGCTGCTACACAGACAGGATCCGTTGTGCGTCTCATTTTTCCTTCCTTCTGACAGATCAGAAGAAGAGTCAAGGACGAAAGGTAAAATAGTGGCCCAGTCATGAAGTGGGGAGGGTGGGAACAGCATGAGGAGACCACATAGTTACATAGTTAATACCACAGAGTGGCCCAAAGACAGGTTCTGGAGGTTGCAGCAGCATCAGGAGGACACATAGTGGCACAATTACAGAGTCTGGATGTGGCGGCAGCAGCAGTAGCAGCATCAGAAGAAGGCCACCAAGTGGCACAATGAGAGAGTCTGGAGGTGGCGGCAGTATGAGGAGGCAACAGAGTGGCACAATGAAGGAGTCTGGAGGTGGCGGCAGCATGAGGAGGCCACAGAATGGCACAATGACAGAGTGTGGAGGTGGCAGCAGTATTAGGAAGCCACAGAGTGGCACAATGACAGAGTCTAGAGGTGGTAGCAGTATGAGGAAGCCACCGAGTGGCACAATGACAGAGTCTGGAGGTGGTGGCAGCAGCAACATCAAGAGGAGGCCACAGAGTGGCACAATGACAGAGTGTGGAGGTGGCAGCAGTATGAGGAAGCCACCGAGTGGCACAATGACAGGGTCTGGAGGTGGCGGCAGCAGCAACATCAGGAGGAGGCCTCAGAGTGACACAATGACAGAATCTGGCGGTGGTGGCAGCAGCCGTAGCAGCATCAGGAGAAGGCCACCAAGTGGCACAATGACAGAGTCTGGAGGTGGCAGCAGAATCAGTAGGAGGCCACAGAGTGGCACAATGACATAGCGTGGAGGTGGTTACGGCAGCAGCATCAGGAGGAGGCCGCAGGGTGGCACAATGACAGAGCGCGGAGGTGGCGGCAGCAGCAGCAGCATCAGGAGGAGGCCACAGGGTGGCACAATGACCAAGTGTGGAAGTGGTGGCAGCATCCGGAGACCACACAGTGGCAAGGTGACATAGTGTGGAGGTGGCAGCAGCATGAGGAGGCCACAGAGTGGCAAGGTGACATAGTGAGGAGGTTGCAGCAGCATGAGGAGGCCACAGCATAAGGAGGCCACAGAGTGGCACGACGACGAGAGACTGTGGAAGTGGCAGCAGCATGAGGAGGCCACAGAGTGGCCGCTTCGGCTATTCATTTATAGGGAATATGGAACAGAAGGTTAAAATTTCTCAACTTTATAAAGTGTTGCTTAAAACACGATTTAATAATACACGTTCTCCGGCACAAAAGGCTTGGCAAATTGATTATCCGTGAATTTCCCTTGAAGATTGGGATAATATATTGGCGAATTTAAGTTTACTTTCTAAAATTTTAATCAAGTTTTGGGTCAATTTAATATTCAATATTTAATAAATTTTATAATAAAAATTAAGTGTTGCCTAAGACATGAGAGAATCCATCAGTCTTTTGTTTATTCAAAAACGTGGTTACGATGGAGAAAGCATTCCAAAAAACAATTTCTCTCCACCTGGAGATGAATCCTGTCAAGATTGATGCAAGTGCTCCTCGACCCAGATACTTCTGGGGGAACCTGCCTGGCATGAACAGGCCTCTAGTAGCTACAGACAATGAGAAGACAAAGCGTCAAGATAGCTTTGAGCCCAGAAGAGTCGCAAAGTTTATCAAGATAATTCAATAAAGATTTTACCGCATATAACTGCAGCGCTGAACGGTGAATAAAATTTATTTTTCGACCGAAATACATCAATGAAAATTTTACCACAAATATTACTGCAGCGCTGAACACTGAATATATTTTGTTTTTCGACCGAGATACGACACTAAAGGTTTTGCCACATATAACTGCAACAGTGAACGCTGAATATATATTTTTTTTCACTGAAATACGTCACTAAAGGTTTTACCACATATAACTGCAAAAGTTAACACTGAATATATTTAGTTTTTGTAGTGAAATAATAACTGCAGAAGTGAAATGCGTATATATTTTTTCTTTTTATACTGAAAAAGGCCAGTAAACGCTTTTAGCAGAAATAAATGCACCAGTGAAGTGCATATATTTTTTTCTTTTTGTACTGAAATAGGACACTGAACGCTTTCACCACATATAACTGCAGAAGTGAAATGCGTATATATTTTTCATTTTTGTACTGACATAGGCCACTAAACACTTTTAAGACATATAACCGCCGCCGATGTGAACAGAGAATATATTTTTATTTTTGTACTGAGATGGGGCTCTAAATAATTTCAAGACATATAACCGCCGCAGACGTGAACTGAGAATATATTTTTCTTTTTGTACTGAAATAGGCCACTAAACGCTTTCAACACAAATAACCGCCGAAGTGAACTGAGAATATATTTTTCTTTTTGTACTGAAATGCAAAATAACACATATAACCGCCGCACTGACTGATGACTGCTACCGCCGCTACTTCCGTGAACCACTGCACCACTACTTCCCGGGTAAGTAGGCTGCTGCGAAGTAAGTGGTCCACTACGGGCACGTTTGGCTCCCGACCTCCCACTGCTGCCACCCTGCTGACTCCCAGCCAACCTTTCAAGACATCTAATCGCCACCGACGTGAACTGAGAATGTATTTTTCTTTTTGTACTGAAATAGGCCACTAAACGCTTTCAAGACATATAACTGCCGCCGACGTGACCTGAGACTATATTTTTCTTTTTGTACTGAAATAGGCCACTAAACGCTTTTGCCACAAGTAAGTGCACCAATGAAGTGCGTATATATATTTTTTCTATAATGAAATAGGCCACTAAACCCTTTTGCCACAAATAACTGCACCAGTGAAGTGTGCCTATTTTTTTCTTTCTATAATGAAATAGGCCACTAAACACATTTGCCACAAATAAGTGCACCAGTGAAGTGCGTATTTTTTTTCTTTCTGTAAGCTTTCAACACATATCACCGCCGACGTGAACTGAGAATATATTTTTCTTTTTGTACTGAAATAGGCCACTAAACGCTTTTAGCAGAAATAAATGCACCAGTGAAGTGCATATATATTTTTCCTTCTGTGCTGAAATAGGCCACTAAACCCTTTTGCCACAAATAACTGCACCAGTAAAGTGTGTATATTTTTTTCTTTCTATAATGAAATAGGCCACTGAACGCTTTGTGATCCAATGATTTCATTAACAAAATGGGAGGAGTCAATAGAGTAATGAAGTTGTTACTAGAGGAGGAAAGGGTGGTGTTATCCACCACTGAAACTGAACTAAAAGAGAATATTGAGCAGGTCAAAAAGTTCAACACACATAGTGAGTTCAGCAAAAAAGAGTCCAACCTCCAATTGACAACTGAAAGATATACTGCATAGCTTAAAGAAAAAAAGCACTTGCTCTTTAATAGGGACATAAAGGACTTCAAAGAGGGGAGGCTCTTTGATTATAGCTCCAAGCATACTGACACTCTCGAATTAGACACAGATGTGTCTTCATCCGAGTGTGAGACAGAATCGGAGCAGAAAACATCTGGCAGGGGGATGGACCCCCAGTAATCAGGAAGAGTATGTCCGCCTCTGTATTCTTCCTTCCTCAGGAGATATTGCAAACCACTGATCTGTAGCTCCCAGTTTCCCCAGTCACTGGACGAGACTCAGTGTAGGTGAAAAAAATTCTGCTCCACTGCAACATCCATCCCTGGGCCCCGGACACCCGGTTCAACCAAACAAGTGGGGGTCTCCAAATTCCTAGGCCCGTAGTCGCTAGGAAGGAGGCTGGCCATCAGCTCCCTCCAGGAGCCCAGGTCACTGTGGGTTCCGTGACAGGGGGCAAAGTACTTACCCTATATGCGACCATATAGTGCTAGAGGTCGGGGTAGGTGTGGACGTGGAGGCATGGGTGCTAGGGGGGTTAGACAATACCCCCCAGGTTTCCCAATACATGCTCCGGAACAATAACTATCCATGACCCGATTTTCACCACTAGGGACGATTTACAGGTGGTGAACCTGTCATCCCGAGTTCTGTCCGGTCTTGAGATGCAGGTTCTTTGAAAAGGCCTCTCCTTTCTGCCCATCCAGAGGTTTAAACTCTTTGGGTGGGTAAAAGATTTAAACCTCTTCGCACGAAAACAAAAATGGTGTAAATTTTTCATGACTAATGATCGCCGGAAGTGCAAGGAGTTGGGGATCGAGGAACAAGATCTCTCTGATGTACAACTGTTAGCGGACCTCTACTCTGAGGGTTTGCGAAACATGGGAGATGATCCTTTCACCACCTTAAGACTCCCCTCCAGAAAACTCCCTCCCATTGGTGACACCACGCCAGTGGATATGTTTGTGTCAATAGTCACCAATAGACTTCGCACCCTAGATATGCATGTGAGTGGGTCAGATAACTTAAAAGCGGCTGAAAGAGAGGCATTGAGGAGGCTTCAACAGGACAGTGACATTGTAATAAAACCATCAGACAAGGGCGGTAACATTGTGATCTTGGGGCATGACCAATATCAAAATATGTGTTACAGGATTCTCAGTGATAAACAAACATATAAGAAGTTACCATCTGATCCTACACTGATCTTTAGAAATGAACTTTCGCTGATCCTACAGAAGGCCTTGGATACAAATCTGATTAACAAATCAGAATTTGCTTATCTTCTTCCTGAGTTTCCCATTTTAGGCGCTTTTTATAGCCTTCCGAAATTGCATAAGAGAGTGGACCCCTTAAAAGGCAGACCTATTGTGTCAGGCATAGGAAGCTTGACTGCCAACATTGGCACCTATGTCAACACTATTTTAAGGCCCTTTGTCATCAGCTTGCCTTCAAATGTAAGGGACACAATGAATTTCCTTCGTCAACTTAATGAAATCCACTGTGAGGAGGGTACGTATTTGGCAAGCCTAGATGTTGAGGCGCTTTACAGTTCGATCCCGCACGAGTTGGGATTCAAAGCGGTACTTACCTTTTTACAGCAAAGGGGTCAACACCTTGAGCGACACAATCTGCTCCTTATGGAATTGTTGGAATTTGTCTTGATGCATAATGTTTTAATTTGTTATTCTCAGATCTTCCACCAGCTCAGGGGAATGGCAATGGGAAGTCCATGTGCCCCAACTTTTGCCAATCTCTACCTGTGCTGGTGGGAGAGAGAATATGTGTTTAGTGATGCCTGTGAACAATTTACATCGTTCATCCCATTATGGATCAGGTATATCGATGATGTGCTGATCCTGTGGCGAGGGACCAAAGTGCAGTTTCAGGATTTTGTTGAAGCCCTCAATGTGAACCAGTTGGGCCTTTTTTTCACATCAGAAATTCATGAGAAACACATTTTGTTTCTGGACCTCTCAATATCCATCAATGATTCCGGACAGATTGTCAAAAATATCTTCCAGAAGCATATTGCCACAAATAATCTCCTGAGATGGGAGAGTATGCATTCTGTGACCTTAAAAAAGGGAATACCCAAAGGGCAGTATTTGAGGGTCCGGAGAAATTGTTCTTGTTTATCTGATTTTAGGTCCGCTGCTAGAGAATTACAGCAGAGATTTGTCAATCGAAGTTATCCGCAAAGTGTTTTGAAAGAGGCGTTCCAATATTCTCTGAGTGCTAATAGGGACTCTGTCCCAGGGTGCGGGAAAAACAAGATACCACGCTTAAGAATATTGGGACCTATGACAAAGCCCATAAGGAAGCAAGACGAATTCTGTCTGAAAATTGGGATATCCTAACTGATCCTGATATTGGCAGCATCATTCCAGTACAGCCTGCAATTACATATCGCCATAGTCAGAACCTATGTGACTGTCTCGTTCACAGTTTTTATCAAGGTGTTAAAAGCAGTCAACAGACGTGGCTACAGAATACCTTGGTGGGCACCATCCCATGTGGATAATGCAAATTTTGCAGATATATCAAAAGGGGAAAGTCCTTTTTTGGCAGCTCCACCGATAGATCTTATTGGGGGTGGTTTACCTTATGTCATGTATCTGTGGAGGTAAGTATGTTGGTAAAACCAAGCGTGAACTGAGACGACGCATTGGTCAGCACATTTCGGATATAGCCAAATTTAATGATACACCTAAAGCACGTCATGTGGGAGAGTACCATGATGGAAGAGTGGAATTTGTGACTTTTCAGGGTATCGAACAGATTAAAAGATCACCAAGGGGTGGTAATTGGGACCTTTTGTTACACCAAAAGGAGGCTCAGTGGATATTTAGACTTAACACAATTAAGCCCACTGGCCTCAACGATGCTATTTCATTTGCATCCTTCATCTGAATGTCCCCCGCTCACTATTAAGTGGTGGACCTGATCCTTCCTCTGCCTTCCATGGCAACATCTTCCCCATGATCTCAATACTGAGGATATGGCTGAGGACGGATTTCATTATTTTGTGCTATGCAGATCTGTCCCGTATATACACAGTTGAGCATTGACCAGTGCTTGTCAATAATACATTATGTTCTGTTACAGTGTGAACAATATGTATCATGTGTCCTTGATTTAGTGACACATGGTTCTTCTTTGTGTTCTCCTCTAACAGGTTATAATCGGCATGTCATTCGATACAGATACATGCAGTTTGCAGTCATCAGTACGGCACCTTTAATGTGGAGCTTTTCCCTGTACCACCTTGTTATCCCCTATGTAAATATGTTCCCTTATTCCGGGCGCGTAAATGTTTCCCCATTGTACATCTGTGCCATTGGCACTTCTCCTGTGGCCTGGACTGTTTCTCCGGGTGTTCCTGCTGGCGGATTATTATGGAGCTTGTCTCCCATCCGGTTGGCAGGCCGCTCGTGGCCACACCTATTTGAGGTTTAAATTCCCTTTAAATTTCAGCATTTATGTGGCCGCTTGCGGCCATCCTAGCGCCGATACTCTCATCTGAGTGTCACTGATCGCATCAGGCAGTGATTAACATGTAAGGCTACTTTCACACTGGCGTTTTGGTTTCCGTTTGTGAGATCCGTTCAGGGATCTTGTAAGCGGTCCAAAACGGATCAGTTTTGGCCTTAATGCATTCTGAATGGATAAGGATCTGCTCAGAATGCATCAGTTTGGCTCCATTCCGCCTCCATTCCGCTTTGGAGGCGGACACCAAAACGCTGCTTGCATCTGACGAAACTGAGCCAAACCGAGACAATAGAAAATGGATCCATCCCCCATTGACTTTCAATGGTGTTCAAGACGGATCCGTTTTGGCTATGTTAAAGATAATACAAACGGATCCGTTCTGAACGCATGCATGCGGTTGTATTATCTGAACCGATGCGTTTGTACAGATCCATGACGGATCCGCACCAAACGGATCCGCACCTAAACAGCGTCTCTTTCTGTAGGCTTCTGATAATGTGCCAGCGAAACTTAGGCACAGAAAAGCACAGAAACGCGTTGAGCCAGGGTCACGCACATGAAGTGTCTCTCAATGCTAGGAACAGATATAATGAATGGCTGCAGTAGCCGTAAGTGAGGGTATCTGGGAGACTGTCATTGTAAGTCATAGGCAGCATATACTGTACACTAATTAGCCCTGTGACGCTCATCTGTATGTTGCGAATCAAATTTTTCCTGAAATTCGGATCGAATTCCATTTCATCTGATTTGATTCGCTCATCTCTAATAACAGCCCTCTTATCTGGACATTTACTACTGGAGAAAAAAAAAAGAATGTAAGAGGTTAAGAGATGAAGAAAAGACTAGGGTAATAAGGTTGCACAAGAGTGGACTAAAAAAGGAAAATAAGAACAAAAAAGCAGGGGTAAGGAAGGAGAGCAACGGAAGGGAAAAATGCCTAATTATTAAGAACACAGCTGTAACACATGGGTTATAAAGGGTGATTCAAACTGAATGATGAAAAATTATAGACTCGGTACTCAGAACAGAGAGAACATAACACAAATGTATTAACATGAAAAGAAAAACGATTTAACCGCATTTTATCTATAATGTGATAATGTGAGCGCCACTGGTAACACAGCAGACGTCCAGGCGGTATTCCAAATCTGTCCAGACATAAGCAAGCATATCCACGGATATGGATTCTGGACTTTTCCAATGATGCGCCGTCTCAGGTCTTTGGCTGGGGGGCAGATACACTCAGTTCTAGATGTAGCCCCACAGAAAGAAGTTGCAGTAAGATCTGGTGATTGTGTAGGCCAGCGCAACATTAGTGAATAGTTTTTTCCAGTGTGGACAACCCAGCTGATAGACTACAGATCTTTATCTATGTGTGGCATAAACCATTGTCTTAACATTTCCGAGTAGGAGTGGTTTCCGCTCAAGAAAAATGTGTAATCTGTGTGGCTTACAATGCAGACATTTTCGTAAAATATACCATATAATGGTTTGTGGCACTTGTAGTACCATACTAGTAACCTTATCAACATTCTAGGACTATGCTCGCACACGGCTTGAATACTGTTCACCATTTTTTCCAAAGTCTTTGGACGTCCTGGACATTTCCCATGACAAACAGACAGTGCTTTCAAATTGCTCCACCCATTGCAAAATGAAGTTTCAATGTGGAGCACATTTATCAAATTTATTTTGAAATCTCACATATGTACCAGCAACATTTCCATTGGTGCATGCGCAGTTCAGACCTCAGGGGTGGGGGACAGCTGAATGAGATCTACTGTGCGTGCACCTAGAGTTTATATGTGGTACAGTGTTATTAAAAAGTTTTTTCCATCAAAAAAGTTATAGCACATTGTTAGGATGTGCTATGACTTCTAACTGATGGGGGTCAGACTAAAGGTAGCCCTACACCTTTGACAGCAATTTTTCCCAAACCTTAGTGTGCATGTGTTCTCAATAGGGAAACAGTAATAAGCTGCAGGTAGGTACCTTTGTGCTTGAAAACAAAAGGATCAAGTATGTTGATATCCAAACATGCCCAATAGCTCTTTCCTAAAACATCTGCTGTACGGGGAGAGTCAGGGCACTCCTACAATGGTATGCATAACTTTGGGCACCCCTGTGAACAGTTAAGTAAGTTGAAGATTTAATGATCTCGGAGAGGCATATAGTTAAAGATAAAACCTAATTTTCAAATTTTAAGCAATATCAGTGTATTAATTTGGTTTTGTACAATTTTAGACTGAAAAAAAAAAGGAAATGAGTACCTTGTAAAAGTACAGTGCCTTAAAAAAGTATGCATACCCCTTGGACTATTCCACACTTGTACACGTTACACCAAGAAAGTTAAATGTATTTTATTCAGTTTTATGTGATAGACCAAGGCAATGTAGCATGTATGTGTCAAGTAAAAAGAAAATAATGCACGGTTTTCAAAATATTTAATAAATAAAAATCTGAAAAGTGTGGCGTGCATTGTCCCCCTGTAATCCAATACCTATAAATAAAATAATGTGTGACCAACTGCCTTCAGAAGTCACCTAATTAATAGAGTCCACCTGTGTGTAATTTATTCTCAGTATAACTACAGCTGTTCTGTGAAGGCCTCAGAGGTTTGTTAGAGAACATTAATGATCAAACAGCATCCTGAAAACCAAGGAACACACCAGACAAATCAGGGATAAAGTTGTAGAGTGTAAAGCAGAGTTAAGTTATAAAAAATATCCCAGCTCTGAACATCTTATGGAGCTCTGTTCAATACATCATTCGAAATGGACGGTGTATGGCACAACTGCAAGACATGGCTGCCCAACTGACAGCCCAGGCAAGTAGTGCACTATTTAGAGAAGCAGCCAAGAGATATATGATCACTCTGGAGAAGCTGCTGAGATCCACAGCTCAGGTAGGAGAATCTGTCCACAGGACAACGATTAGTCGTATGGAAGAGTAGCAAAAAGAAAGACATTTTTGAAAACAAGCCATAAGATGTCCCGTTTACAGTTTGCAACAAGCCATGTAGGGGACACAGCAAACATGTGGAAGAAGGTGCTCTGGTCAGAAGAGACTAAAGTTAAACTTTTTGGCCCAAATGCAAAATGCTGTGTGTGGCGGAAAACTAACATTGCACATCACTCTGAACACACTATCCCTACCATAAAACACGGTGGTGGCAGCATCATGCTGTGGGGATTAGTGTTGAGCGTGAATATTCTAATCACAAATTTTTATCGCGAATATCGGCACTTCGAGAATTCGCGAAAATATTTTTTTCATCAGTACTACTGCTTCTTGCTTGTGGGTCAATGAGAAGGCTGCAATATCTTTGTCAGAGCTTAGCAACATCCCTAGCAACCAACTACCTACAAGGAAATACCAGACCGCTTACAAATCAATATAAATTTTATTATATAATCCAATACATAATTAAAAACATTAGTGCTGGGAAAGGCGACATCAACAGGAGGAAGACACAGTGGATACAAAGTTCAAAAAATGTCCACATGCTTCTATAAAGAAACAATAAAATAAAGTGCAAGTGCAAAGAATTGTGTATAAAACACATAAAAAGGACCAAAAACAGTTACCCATGCTGTGTCTCCACCAGGATGGCCCCAGCACGTTTCGGCGAACCTTCTTTATACTTTCTTTATAGAAGTATGTGGACATTTTTTGAACTTTGTATCCAGTGTGTCTTCCTCCAGTTGATGTCACCTTTCCCTGCACTAATGTTTTTAATTATGTATTGGATTATACAGTATAATAAAATTTATATTGATTTGTAAGCGGTCTGGTATTTCCTTGTAGGTAGTTATTTAAAGGGAACCTGTCACCGGGATTTTGTGTATAGAGCTGAGGACATGGGTTGCTAGATGGCCGCTAGCACATCCGCAATACCCAGTCCCCATAGCTCTGTGTGCTTTTATTGTGTAAATAAAAAACGATTTGGTACATATGCAAATTAATCTGAGATGAGTCCTGTCCCTGACTCATCTCACGTACAGGACTCATCTCAGGTTAATTTGCATATGTATCAAATCATTTTAGACTCACATCTCGACATCTTAGATATGAAGTCCCCTCCCCTCCAGTCTTTCCTGACCGATCAGATTGCTGCTATAACATATATATATATATATATATATATATATAGAGAGAGAGAGAGAGTTCAAAAAAAGGGGCCACAGCAGCACAAGACCAGTGCAAGTGGGTGCAAATATCCTCAAAGCCGCAGGCTCACACGGCTATCATAAGCATAGCATCAAAGGATGAGGCAGCACTCCAAATACAGTGAAAGAAATGGTGGATCTTTATTCCCCTTGCAAACGTTTCAACCGCTCGATGCGGTTGCTTGAGAAAGACCGCATCGAGCGGTTGAAACGTTGCAAGGGGAATAAAGATCCACCATTTCTTTCACTGTATTTGGAGTGCTGCCTCATCCTTTGATGCTATATATATATATATATATATATATATATTTATGTATGTATCTATTTTATTTATTTTTTATTTCTTGATTTTTTTTTTTTTTTTTTTTATTTATTTTTTATCTTTTATGTATTTTTGTGTATTTATATTATTATTTATATCATTATATACTAAGATTATTTAGGAACAAGGAAATAATATACACTGCTCAAAAAAATAAAGGGAACCCAAAAATAACACATCCTAGATCTGAATTAATTAAATATTCTTATGAAATACTTTGTTCTTTACATAGTTGAATGTGCTGACAACAAAATCACACAAAAATAAAAAAATGGAAATCAAATTTTTCAACCCAGGGAGGTCTGGATTTGCAGTCACACTCAAAATTAAAGTGGAAAAACACACTACAGGCTGATCCAACTTTGATGTAATGTCCTTAAAACAAGTCAAAATGAGGCTCAGTAGTGTGTGTGGCATCCACGTGCCTGTATGACCTCCCTACAACACCTGTGCATGCTCCTGATGAGGTGGCGGACGGTCTCCTGAGGGATCTCCTCCCAGACCTGGACTAAAGCATCTGCCAACTCCGGGACAGTCTGTGGTGCAACATGACGTTGGTGGATAGAGCGAGACATGATGTCCCAGATGTGCTCAATTGGATTCAGGTCTGGGGAACGGGCGGGCCAGTCCATAGCATTAATGCCTTCGTCTTGCAGGAACTGCTGACACACTCCAGCCACATGAGGTCTAGCATTGTCTTGCATTAGGAGGAACCCAGGGCCAACCGCACCAGCATATGGTCTCACAAGGGGTCTGAGGATCTCATCTCGGTACCTAATGGCAGTCAGGCTACCTCTGGCGAGCACATGGAGGGCTGTGCGGCCCTCCAAAGAAATGCCACCCCACACCATTACTGACCCAATGCCAAACCGGTCATGCTGGAGGATGTTGCAGGCAGCAGAATATTCTCCACGGCGTCTCCAGACTCTGTCACGTCTGTCACATGTGCTCAGTGTGAACCTGCTTTCATCTGTGAAGAGCACAGGGCACCAGTGGCGAATTTGCCAATCTTGGTGTTCTCTGGCAAATGCCAAACGTCCTGCACGGTGTTGGGCTGTAAGCACAACCCCCACCTGTGGACGTCGGGCCCTCATATCACCCTCATGGAGTCTGTTTCTGACCGTTTGAGCAGATACATGCACATTTGTGGCCTGCTGGAGGTCATTTTGCAGGGCTCTGGCAGTGCTCCTCCTGTTCCTCCTTGCACAAAGGCGGAGGTAGCGGTCCTGCTGCTGGGTTGTTGCCCTCCTACGGCCTCCTCCACGTCTCCTGATGTACTGGCCTGTCTCCTGGTAGCGCCTCCATGCTCTGGACACTACGCTGACAGACACAGCAAACCTTCTTGCCACAGCTCGCATTGATCTGCCATCCTGGATAAGCTGCACTACCTGAGCCACTTGTGTGGGTTGTAGACTCCGTCTCATGCTACCACTAGTGAAAGCACCGCCAGCATTCAAAAGTGACCAAAACATCAGCCAGGAAGCATAGGAACTGAGAAGTGGTCTGTGGTCACCACCTGCAGAACCACTCCTTTATTGGGGGTGTCTTGCTAATTGCCTATAATTTCCACCTGTTGTCTATCCCATTTGCACAACAGCATGTGAAATTGATTATCACTCAGTGTTGCTTCCTAAGTGGACAGTTTGATTTCACAGAAGTGTGATTGACTTGGAGTTACATTGTGTTGTTTAAGTGTTCCCTTTATTTTTTTGAGCAGTGTATAATGGTGGTATAGAAAGGGTAGATATACCGCAACATGTACTTAGGAGGCAAGCAGTAACTCATAGTTTCGGTCCAAGTTTTAGCGATCACATTAGCTCTATATAAAGAGTAACCTGTCCCTCATTTTACATTATATTTTTTCCACTGAGGAAGAAACTATTTGAGTTTTGAAACGCGTCTGGCAAAGATCCATAAAAGACAAGGTGCTGTATCGAAAAGAGAGATTGTTTATCAAAAGCACGAGATACATACTGCAAAGTGAATGAATGGCAGAGCTTGGCGTCCCGATATTTTCAATACGCATGCGCTAACTAAAGTGCCGGCACAAGTGCGGTTGACGGACCGCAAGGCTCAGAGATCCCGGAGTAATAGAAGGAGTTTAAACAGTCCGCATTGATAAAGCCACATATGTATCAATCTATCTATTGCTAGTGGCCGACTGTACAATAAGACAGGTACACCGGGATACTGGTAAAAAACGCAAGACGGCAACATACTCCGCTTAACCATATATGACACTCTACATTGTCATCAATAGGAAAACGCAGTATGAAACTACAATGAGACTGAACTTTATATATTAACTCGAAATGATAATAGAGATATGCTACATATGAATATATAATATAGAGGAGTATCTAACTTTATATACTGCAGCATATGAACTTGGTTCCATAACTGCGTGAGCTCCGCAACTGGATCTAAAAGAGGGATCGTGACTACAATTAACTATAAATACTAATATATCACAATATACTGTATATATTTCAACATTTTATATCCTTGTCTTACATTAAATGTCATTTTTTATTTTTATATTTTATAATTGTTGTTTTGATTCTTATATGAATTGTATTTTAAAATAAATGTTATATTAATTACTTAGAGCTGGCCATTGGTTGAATGGTAGAGACATATGCCAAAAGAGTTGCAGTTGTAATTGCAGAAAAAGGTAGCCCTACACGGTATTGACTCCTGATGGTTGAATACAAATGCATGCCACACTTTCCAGATTTTTATTTCTTAAATTTTTTTAAAACCATGTTTCATTTTCTTTTCACTTTACACATACTTACTACTTTGTGTTGGTCTATGACATAAAATCCCCAAAAACACATTAAGGATTGTCAGTGTAACATGAAACAATATGGAAAACTTCAAGGGTGTGAATACTTTTTCAGGGCACTGTATGGGAACCCAAAGAGATTTCAGTGCATAGATCACTTTGTCCGAGGTCTTAGATCTTAAATAGCCATAGGTTCTCCTAACCAGGAGCGTAGCACTCTGAAAATGAAAATGGTTGAGGCCCACAAAGCAGGAGAAGAAAGTAAAACATTTTCAGACTCCCTTTTCCTCAGGTTGAAATGGAATTAAGAAATGGCAATTAAAGGGGGTTTCTGAGAGTATAAAAAGCCCCCCCCCCCATTAAATATACTTACCTGGCTCCCCGCTCCCTGCGCCACTCCTGGTCCCCGGACCGCCGCTGCAGCTTCTCCCCGTGCACAGATGAAAACATCCGGTGGCAGGGGGCAGCAGCCAATAGCAGGCGGGGATGGTGACAAGCCTCCACCCCCCCCCCCGCCTGCCATTCGCTAACCCCTTCCCCCCCCGACACCAGATGTTTTCATCTGCACACCGGGAGAAGCTGCAGCGGCGGTGCGGGGACCATGAGCGGCGCAGGGAGCAGGGAGACAGGTAAGTATATTCAGTGTGGGGGGCTCGGCATTTGGGGGGGAATTTTATACTCTCAGAGAACCCCTTTAACAGAAACAGTGGAGGTCATAAGAAGGTCAAAAAATTTCAGAGACAGCTGCTTACAGGATTGCTCGAAAGGCAAATCAGAGCTTCTGCTTGACTGCAGAAACCTTCCGAAATATTTAGCAGACTCTACTGTTCATCAACACCTGCACAAATATGGCCTTCATCGAAGAAAACATTTCCTACAGTACATCCTCACCAAAAAATTCAGCATCAGAAGTTTGCAAAAGAACATATAAACAAGCCTGATGCATTTTGGAAACACGTCCTGTAGACTGATGAGGTTAAAATAGAACTCTTTGGCTACAATGAGCAAAAGTATGTTTGGAGAAAAAACGGCACAGAATGTCATCAAAAAGAACACATCTCCAACTATTAGACATGGGGTTGGATCAGTCATGCTTTGGGGTTGTGTTGCAGCCAATGGTAAGGGGAATATTTCATGGGTAGATGGAAGAGTGAATTCAATGAAATTCCAGAAAATTCTGTAAGCAAGTAAAAAGCTGAATGATCCTAAATAGAGTTGAGCGAACTCGAACTGTAAAGTTCGGGTTCGTACCGAACTTTAGGGTTTTCAGCACCTGGACCCGAACATTTACATAAAAGTTCGGGTTTGGTGTTCGGCGATTTTTATGGCGCTTTTTGAAAGGCTGCAAAGCAGCCAATCAACAAGCGTCATACTACTTGCCCCAAAAGGCCATCACAGCCATGCCTACTATTGGCATGGCTGTGATTGGCCAACTGCAGCATGTGACCCAGCCTCTATTTAAGCTGGAGTCACGTAGCGCCGCCCGTCACTCTGCTCGGATTAGTGTAGGGAGAGGATACAGCTGCTGTGAGGGAGAGATCAGGGAGAAATCTTATCAAGAACTGGATTATGTACTCAGCGATCTACAGAAAAAGTGTTTTGTGGGTGCAGTGCACAATTCTTTTACGCCTGCCCTGGACCAACTACTGCTGAAAACGAACTTTTTTTTCTTCAGTTATTCAATATGAATACATGATGGGCAGCCATTTGATGCAACGATAGTGCACCAGCATAGGCTATCAGCAAGTCCAGAAATACAGCTTCGGCATACTGGCGGTGAAAAAACCCTCTAATATACTGCACATCTGGGAATAGACAAGCATAAGTGACTGTCACATTTAGGACAGAAATACAGCTTTTTGGTTAGAGTGAAAAAACCCTCTAATATACTGCACATCTGGGATTACAAGTGCATAAGTCACTGTCACATTTAGGACAGAAATACAGCTTTTTGGTTACTGGGGTGAAAAAACCCTCTAATATACTGCACATCTGTGATTACACGTGCATAAGTCACTGTCACATTTAGGACAGAAATACAGCTTTTTGGTTAGGGTGAAAAAAGCCTCTAATATACTGCACATCTGTGATTACACGTGCATAAGTCACTGTCACATTTAGGCCATAAATACGGCTTTGGCATACTGGGGTGAAAAAAGCCTCTAATATACTGCACATCTGTGATTACACGTGCATAAGTCACTGTCACATTTAGGACAGAAATACAGCTTTTTGGTTACTGGGGTGAAAAAGGCCTCTAATATACTGCACATCTGTGATTACACGTGCATAAGTCACTGTCACATTTAGGACAGAAATACAGCTTTTTGGTTAGGGTGAAAAAAGCCTCTAATATACTGCACATCTGTGATTACACGTGCATAAGTCACTGTCACATTTAGGCCATAAATACGGCTTTGGCATACTGGGGTGAAAAAAGCCTCTAATATACTGCACATCTGTGATTACACGTGCATAAGTCACTGTCACATTTAGGACAGAAATACAGCTTTTTGGTTACTGGGGTGAAAAAGGCCTCTAATATACTGCACATCTGTGATTACACGTGCATAAGTCACTGTCACATTTAGGATAGAAATACAACTTTTTGGTTACGGTGAAAAAAACCTCTAATATACTGCACATCTGGGATTACACATGCATAAGTCATTGTCACATTTAGGCCATAAATATGGCTTTGGCATACTGGGGTGAAAAAAGTCTCTAATATACTGCACATCTGTGATTACACGTGTATAAGTCACTGTCACATTTAGACCATAAATACGGATTTGGCATACTGGGGTGAAAAAAGCCTCTAATATACTGCACATCTGTGATTACACGTTCATAAGTCACTGTCACATTTAGGACAGAAATACAGCTTTTTGGTTACTGGGGTGAAAAAGGCCTCTAATATACTGCACATCTGTGATTACACGTGCATAAGTCACTGTCACATTTAGGACAGAAATACAGCTTTTTGGTTACGGTGAAAAAACCCTCTAATATACTGCACATCTTGGATTACACATGCATAAGTCATTGTCACATTTAGGCCATAAATATGGCTTTGGCATACTGGGGTGAAAAAAGCCTCTAATATACTGCACATCTGTGATTACACGTGCATAAGTCACTGTCACATTTAGACCATAAATATACGGATTTGGCATACTGGGGTGAAAAAAGCCTCTAATATACTGCACATCTGTGATTACACGTGCATAAGTCACTGTCACATTTAGGACAGAAATACAGCTTTTTGGTTACTGTGCTGTTCCTTTCATATTGAATTTCTGCACTGTATTATTTCTTGTTTTTACCTATGTTGTTTAAATCTATTGTTCTCTGCTGCCATCTGCTGGCCGGAATTTGTATGCTGCACGCTTCGTTCGTTGTCTATAAAGTTTTCTCTGGGCGTGGTTTTAGCAGCCTTGGGCCTGGTCACTTCCTGTAGCCTTTTTCAGTGCTGCATCCTTTGTGACTGGAGACACACACCTCGGCTTGTGAAGGCATCAGTTTTTGATCAGCAGTTGCCTCAGCAGTTAGCCTCAGGAAAGACATCCACATGACAGCATCTACTGCATTCCTGTATTCCATCACTGTATGTCATCACTGTATGTCACTGCTCTGGATCAAATAAACCCACGTTTGATTGCATCCTCATGTCTACGTCTGGATCCATCTAACCTGAGCATCTGCCGGTCCGGTCTGCTCCACTGCTTGGATACGAAGGTAGGCCAGTCACAAAGCCATTATCAGTTACACCTTCAATCGCCTTCATGTGGGGACAGAACAGTCAAAAACTGCCTTAAAGCCTTGTACCCCAATCAATATCCGTCTGAATGTCCAATGCCCGGCTACAGGTTCCCTCAGAGCCCAGCGCCACACTCAGGAACCTCCCCTGCAACAGGCCCACTCCCAGCAAATCTGCCCGGCAACAGTGCACGTCCCATAAGTCTAAGGGGAAGCACGGCGTGTCCGCAGTAGATATACTCTCGCCTGGAAGTCCTCCACTACTCGCCAAGCCACTTTCTACATCCTATATTAACCCTTGCTTGCACGATATAAGGACTGTTCACACTCGCGGGGCCTCCCTCAAACCAAAACCCCGCCATTCACTTAAAACACCTTGGGAAACTCATCGGGGTGCCTCATCTGAGCCGCACAGCAATTTTCAGCCCCCAATTCAAAAGTTCATTTTCTTAAAGAGACAGCGCACCTTAAATAAAAATGGCCGAAAAGGACCTCGTACAGTTCCCCAGTGATGAAACAAAACAAATGCTACCTGATACTGATCATTATGAAGAGCTCGAGGTAGAACCCACACTTCCAGCAGACCAAGTCACGCGACCAAGGCGCTCTCTCAAACCAACTATAAAGGTCACGGAAAACTATCACACCAGGAAAGATGAGCTATGTGACAACCTGGAAGAGCTATGGGAACGAGTTTCCTCCCTCATATCAGGACTTAAGTCCTCCTCAGGCGATGCCACCAGCTTACAAGTTGCCGTCGGGCGGCTGAACGCAGCCCATGAAAGATACAAGAGACTGTCCACAAGGTATATAACCTTTCTAAAAGACTCTAATATTGAAGAAGCCCCGTCAGAATTGTGCAAGGCAGAATCAATAGACAGACAAAGAGACGCCATGGTGCTGGATGCTAAAGATAAAGTGGAACTCCGTATCTCTCATTTGCAAGAAACTAGATCACACAGATCGCATTCATCCAAACATTCCTCGCGGTCCTACAGATCATCATGCTCTAGAAGCTCCACCCTGAGCGAAAGATTACTAGAGGCCCGCATAAATGCAGAGCAATCCAAAGTGAGGCGTTCCTTCACCGAAAAAGAAGTCCTTGCGAGGGCAGAGGCACAGACGGCGGCCAAGAGGGCTGAAGCGGAGGCAGAAGCCAAGAGGGCAGAAGCAGAGGCGGCGGCCAAGAGGGCTGA
Source organism: Bufo bufo (assembly GCF_905171765.1). Lineage (NCBI taxonomy): Eukaryota > Metazoa > Chordata > Amphibia > Anura > Bufonidae > Bufo > Bufo bufo. Next base: position 255,589,262 of record NC_053392.1, on the reverse strand, counting down.
AGCGGAGGCAGAAGCCAAGAGGGCTGAAGCGGAGGCGGCGGCCAAGAGGGCTGAAGCAGAGGCGGCGGCCAAGAGGGCTGAAGCGGAGGCAGAAGCCAAGAGGGCAGAAGCAGAGGCAGAAGCCAAGAGGGCAGAAGCAGAGGCTCGAATAAAGATCCTTGAATCAGAGAGGGAAGAGGAAATTGCATTAGCAAAAGTAAGACTACTTGAGCAAGCATTGAGCCAAGGCCTTGATTCAGTCTGCTTACCACCAGAGGAGATAGACGATCCAGCTGATCGCACCAGCGACTACATACTGAAACAGTTATCTGCACCACCCCCAGTGTGCAGTACTGTCCAAGCCAACAACACTGAAACCTCCAAGTCAGCTCTACCTGCAGGGCCAGTGACACCCACAGCACCCGAGCAATCCAATAACAGTTGCCCAGACGCGCTCTCTCAAGGGCAGTTATTACAGCAAGATGGCTACCAGGTGTTTCCTGGCCTACCTCCACAGCTCAAGCAGCAGTCATCAGAATCTACAGAGGCTAGACCACAGCTCAACCCTGCAGCAACATCATTCTACCCGGAAGCATCTCACCCTTTCACGCCACGCAGCCTATACGCCCCAGGGGCATCACAAGTTGTCATGGCAACAAGCAGTGAGAAATCAGATATGTCTGAGTTTGCCAGGTTTATGGTGAGCAGAGAGCTAATTAACACCAGTCTTTCAAAATTTGATGACCGTGCGGAGAGCTACAGAGCCTGGAAGGCAACCTTCAAAGCCGCCATCGCCAACCTCAACCTAACTGCAGAGCAGGAGCTCGACCTCTTGATCAACTGGCTGGGCCCAGGCTCCACAAATCGCATCAAGAGCCTTAGAACTGTCTATGTAGGACAAGCAGAAGCAGGTCTCGCTGCAGCCTGGCAGAGACTCGAACGCACCTTTGGCAGGGCAGAAGCAATAGAGAAGGCACTATTCAGGAGACTGCAGAACGTCCCCAAGATCAGTCTCAAGGATGTCCATAAGCTTCAGGATTTAAGTGATTTGCTCATGGAACTGGAGCTTGCCAAAAGAGACCCTCGTCTGTCCGGGCTGTGCTACCTCGATACAGCCCATGGGGTGAACCCAATTGTCGTGAAGTTACCATACAGCCTGCAAGAGAAGTGGGCGGCATCAGTCTCAAGGTACAAAAGAGTGCATGACGTCACTTTTCCCCCATTTATTCATTTCTGTAGGTTCATCGATGAACAGTCCCAGATGAGGAATGACCCCAGCCTCGACTTCCTGGAGTTCAATACTACAGCCTCAGTGACACCATCATCAAGGTATGAAAGTATTGTACATAAACACAGAGACTTTAAGAGCAGCGTGAATGTTAGAAAGACTAACCTACCATCATCTGCAGTACCCACTGGTAGACAGTACACTACCTCATCAGGAGACAAGGCCTTCAATCGTGAATGTCCCATTCATAAAAAACCACACTCACTGAACAAATGCAGAGGATTTAGATCCAAAACAATACAGGAGCGCAGGAAAGTCCTGACCGAGCTTGGGGTATGTTTCAAGTGCTGCGCTTCATTGGAGCACATGGCTAAGGACTGCAAATCCATTATCAAGTGTGAGGAGTGTCATAGTGATAGACATGCCTCAGCTATGCACCCAACTCCACTCACAAGGGATTCACCTGCTGCCGTCACCACCAGTCCTGCTCCAAGTCATGGCGGGGAGCCCCAGAACCACGCTAACACAGCCACTGCTGTTTCCTGCTCATGCTTGGACGTATGTGGGGAGGGCCAGAGTGAGAAATGTTGTGCCCGCATATGCCTAATCAAGGTCTACCCGGAGGGGCTACCAGAAAAGGCAGTAAAAATGTATGCCATCATTGACGACCAAAGCAACCGCTCCCTAGCAGGACCTAAATTCTTTGAAGCCTTTGGAATAAAGGGACCGTCAGAACCCTACATCTTAAACACCTGCTCGGGTCGCATAGAGACTAGCGGCAGGAGGGCACAAGGATTCATCGCTTGTTCCGTCAGTGGAAATACAGAAATACCTCTACCGACGCTGATCGAATGCGATCAAATACCCAACCATAGGGATGAAATTCCTACCCCGGAAGCTGCATTTCACCATCCACACCTAAGGCACCTAGCCAACGTTATCCCACCTATGGACAACAACGCCGAGATTCTACTCCTGCTTGGCAGAGACAATCTAAGGGTACACAAGGTGCGTCAACAGTGTAATGGTCCCGACTATGCACCATATGCCCAGAGACTGGACTTGGGATGGGTAGTCATAGGAAATGTATGCTTGGATCAACCAAAAATCCGCTCATTCAAAACGTATGTGCGTGGAGATGGACGCACGACTTGCATTAAGCCTTGCCCTCATCACTATGAGGTGAAAGAGAAGCCTCCAGACCTCATACAACCACCTGACGACATTCCTCCCTTTGCTGACAACTTGGGAAGATTAGTCTTTCACACAAGCAAGGACGATGATAAAGTAGCTTTGTCAGTAGAGGACAGAGAATTTATCAAGATAATGGACAATGAGTTCCTTAAAGACGAAACCAATCACTGGGTTTCTCCATTACCCTTCCGAGCTACCAGGGTGAGACTCCCGAACAATAGGGAACAAGCTCTGTCTAGATTTAACTCTCTTCAGCGTACCATGAACAGCAAGCCTGAGATGAGAGAACACATCGTTGCCTTTATCGACAAAATATTTCGCAACAACCATGCAGAACCAGCTCCATCCTTAGGGAAGAACGACGAGTGCTGGTACTTGCCTTCATTTGGAGTGTATCACCCACGGAAACCTAATCAAATTAGGGTTGTTTTCGACTCAAGTGCCAAACATCAAGGTGTATCGCTTAATGATGTCCTTCTCACAGGTCCTAATCTGACGAATAACCTAGTTGGAGTGCTGATGAGGTTCAGAAAAGAGCTCGTTGCCATCACCGCTGACATTGAACAGATGTTCCACTGTTTCGTAGTCAGAGAGGACCACCGGAATTTCCTCAGGTTTCTGTGGTACAAGAATAATGACACCAACGCAGAGATGGCAGAATATCGTATGAGGGTACACGTATTTGGAAACAGCCCTTCACCTGCCGTGGCAACTTACGGCCTTCGGCGCACTGCATTAGAGGGAGAATTCGAGTACGGTAAAGACGCCAGAGACTTTGTAGAAAAGGACTTCTACGTAGACGATGGACTCAAATCACTACCCACTGAAGAAGCGGCTATCGATCTGCTCAAAAGGACTCAAAGTATGTTGTACCAAGCTAAACTTAGAATGTAAAAATCAGAGGTTTGAGCAGCTCTCACCTGCCAGGGATTCCACTGGTATAGCACGGACCGGCTCCTTCACCCGAAGTAGGAGAAATATAAGTATGAAGAAAATGAGTTGGATGGTCCAGCTTGTATTCGTGGTAATCCAAAAGCTTTATTCAGTATTCAATAAAATCCAGGTACAGGAGTGCAGGTCTACATGTTTCGGGCACAATACAATCTTAGCCCTTACTCATGACGAAGGGCTAAGATTGTATTGTGCCCGAAACATGTAGACCTGCACTCCTGTACCTGGATTTTATTGAATACTGAATAAAGCTTTTGGATTACCACGAATACAAGCTGGACCATCCAACTCATTTTCTTCAAGCTAAACTTAGACTACACAAAATTGCTTCAAACAGCCTGGCCGTTATGAGGGCCTTCGAATCAGGCGATCATGCACCAGGTTTCAAGGACATTAACTTGGGACTGGACAGTCCACCTGTGCAGAGAAGCTTGGGCCTCAGATGGGATCTCTCGGCTGACTCCTTCGGTTTTCAGATAAGTTGTGCAGACAAACCATTCACAAAGCGAGGAGTCCTATCAGTAGTAAACAGCCTATTCGATCCGCTGGGATTTGTAGCGCCCATCACCATACAAGGTAAATCTCTACTGAGACAGTTTTCTGAAACAGTCAAGGATTGGGATACCCCACTTCCCTTCGAGAAAGAGCAAAAATGGGAAACCTGGAAGCGATCCTTGTGTGCCTTGGATGAGATCCACATCCCGAGATGCTATATTAAAACCTCACTTTCCTCTAGCATAAAGAAAGAACTCCACGTGTTCTCAGACGCTTCCACGGAGGCCATTGCAGCGGTTGCCTATCTGAAGGTGACAGAACCCAACAACCAAAACCACGTTGGATTCGTCTTTGGTAAGGCTAAGTTAGCCCCCAAGCCCGATCATACTATTCCCAGACTCGAACTTTGTGGGACCGTGTTGGCAGTGGAGATTGCGGATTTCATACAACAAGAACTGGCTGTCGACATAGCTGAAGTCCAGTATTACACCGACAGTAAGGTCGTTTTAGGTTACATCCACAATCGGACCAAGCGATTCTATGTGTACGTTAGTAACCGCATAGAGAGAATCAGGAGGTCCTCCAAACCTGAACAATGGCACTACGTACCATCCGAACTTAATCCAGCAGATCACGCCACTAGGCCTATGTCTATAGGTTCCTTTATTAACTCTACTTGGCTTACAGGTCCAGAGTTTCTGCTTGAAGAGGCGGACGAATGTGTACAGGAAGTTTTCAGCATCCAGGATCCGGATAATGATCCAGAAATCCGCGCTGAAGTTAGTGCATTAGTCACTGGGACAAAGCAAACCGCCAGCTTCGGTTGTCAGCGCTTTGAACGTTTCTCCAGTTGGATGAGACCCATCGAGAACGTCCCTGATGGGTGAACAGGACTAATCTGTGTTTGCATTCTAACATGTTTTCTTTTACAGGTTGTTTATATTTCATGGACATTCGTCATAGTGAAATCCCCAAAGTGAATTTCAGACGGGGAGTGTGCTGTTCCTTTCATATTGAATTTCTGCACTGTATTATTTCTTGTTTTTACCTATGTTGTTTAAATCTATTGTTCTCTGCTGCCATCTGCTGGCCGGAATTTGTATGCTGCACGCTTCGTTCGTTGTCTATAAAGTTTTCTCTGGGCGTGGTTTTAGCAGCCTTGGGCCTGGTCACTTCCTGTAGCCTTTTTCAGTGCTGCATCCTTTGTGACTGGAGACACACACCTCGGCTTGTGAAGGCATCAGTTTTTGATCAGCAGTTGCCTCAGCAGTTAGCCTCAGGAAAGACATCCACATGACAGCATCTACTGCATTCCTGTATTCCATCACTGTATGTCATCACTGTATGTCACTGCTCTGGATCAAAAAAACCCACGTTTGATTGCATCCTCATGTCTACGTCTGGATCCATCTAACCTGAGCATCTGCCGGTCCGGTCTGCTCCACTGCTTGGATACGAAGGTAGGCCAGTCACAAAGCCATTATCAGTTACACCTTCAATCGCCTTCATGTGGGGACAGAACAGTTACTGGGGTGAAAAAAGCCTCTAATATACTGCACATCTGTGATTACACGTGCATAAGTCACTGTCACATTTAGGACAGAAATACAGCTTTTTGGTTACGTGAAAAAACCCTCTAATATACTGCACATCTGTGATTTCCTGTGCATAAGTCACTGTCACATTTTGGACAGAAATACAGCTTTTTGGTTACTGGGGTGAAAAAACCCTCTAATATACTGCAAAACTGTGATTACGCGTGCATAAGTCACTGTCACATTTAGGCCATAAATATGGCTTTGGCATACTAGGGTGAAAAAGCCTCTAATATACTGCACATCTGTGATTACACGTGCATAAGTCACTGTCACATTTAGGCCATAAATACGGCTTTGGCATACTGGGGTGAAAAAAGCCTCTAATATACTGCACATCTGTGATTACATGTGCATAAGTCACTGTCACATTTAGGACAGAAATACTGATTTTTGGTTACTGGGGTGAAAAAACCCTCTAATATACTGCACATCTGTGATTACACGTGCATAAGTCACTGTCACATTTAGGACAGAAATACAGCTTTTTGATTACTGGGGTGAAAAAACCCTCTAATATACTGCACATCTGTGATTTCATGTGCATAAGTCACTGTCACATTTAGGACAGAAATACAGCTTTTTGGTTAGGGTGAAAAAAGCCTCTAATATACTGCACATCTGTGATTACACGTGCATAAGTCACTGTCACATTTAGGCCATAAATACGGCTTTGGCATACTGGGGTGAAAAAAGCCTCTAATATACTGCACATCTGTGATTACACGTGCATAAGTCACTGTCACATTTAGGCCATAAATACGGCTTTGGCATACTGGGGTGAAAAAAGCCTCTAATATACTGCACATCTGTGATTACACGTGCATAAGTCACTGTCACATTTAGGACAGAAATACAGCTTTTTGGTTACTGGGGTGAAAAAAGCCTCTAATATACTGCACATCTGTGATTTCATGTGCATAAGTGACTGTCACATTTAGGACAGAAATACAGCTTTTTGGTTAGGGTGAAAAAAGCCTCTAATATACTGCACATCTGTGATTACACAAGCATAAGTCACTGTCACATTTAGGCCATAAATACGGCTTTGGCATACTGGGGTGAAAAAAGCCTCTAATATACTGCACATCTGGGATTACACATGCATAAGTCACTGTCACATTTAGGCCATAAATACGGCTTTGGCATACTGGGGTGAAAAAAGCCTCTGATATACTGCACATCTGGGATAAGACGTGCATAAGTGAGTGTCACATTTAGGCCACAAATACCGCTGTCATATAGAGTTAAAAAATAAATAAAATAGAGTGCAATACCCTACATCAGGGTTTATATTGGCGGTTAATTATTTTTAACATACTTAACCACTTTTTACTTTGCTTTGTGAACGCTAACTATGAGGCAAACATCTAATAAGGGACGCGGTCATGGTCGTGGTGGTGGTGTTGGTGGAGCCTCTGGTGCAGGGAGAGGACGTGGCCGTTCTGCCACAGCTACAGGTCCTACTGAACCTACTACCTCAGGTCCCAGTAGCCAGCAGAATCTACAGCGATATTTGGTCGGGCCTAATGCCGTTCTAAGGATGGTAAGGCCTGAGCAAGTACAGGCGCTAGTCAATTGGGTGGCCGACAGTGGATCCAGCACGTTCACATTATCTCCCACCCAGTCTTCTCCAGAAAGTGCACAGGTGGCGCCTGAAACCCATGCCCATCAGTCTGTCACATCATCCCCGTGCATATCAGGGAACCTGAGCCTCAAGTCATGCAGCAGTCTCTTATGCTGTTTGAAGACTTTGCTGGCAGAGTTTCCTAAGGGCATCCACCTAGCCATTCCCCAGGGGTGGAAGAAATAGAATGCACTGACGCACAACCACTTATGTTTACTGATGAGGACATGGGAATACCACCTCAGCACGTCTCTGATGATGACGAAACACAGGTGCACACTGCTGCGTCTTTCTGCAGTGTGCAGACCGAAAAGGAGGTCAGGGAGGAAGACTGGGTGGAAGACGATGCAGGGGACGATGAGGTCCTAGAGCCGACATGGAATAAAGGTCGTGTCGCTGACTTTCAGAGTTCGGAGGAAGAGGCAGTGGTGAGACAGAGCCAACAGCGCAGCAAAAGCGGGAGCAGGGTGCAAAAGCAGAGCAGCCGTCGCCAAAACAGTTCGCCTGCTACTGGCCAACGTCAACAGGGACCGAGCACACCAAAGGCAGCTTCAAGGAGTTCCCTGACATGGCACTTCTTCACACAGTGTGCTGACGACAAGACCCGAGTGGTTTGCACGCTGTGCCATCAGAGCCTGAAGCGAGGCATTAACGTTCTGAACCTTAGCACAACCTGCATGACCAGGCATCTACATGCGAGACACGGGCTGCAGTGGAGTAAGCACCTTCAAAACCAAGAAAGGGCTCAGGCCCCTCCTGCTCCCTCTTCTGCTGCTGCCTCGGCCTCTTCCTCCGCCTCTGGAGGAACGTTGGCACCTGCCGCCCAGCAAACAGAGGATGTGCCACCAACAACACCACCTCCGTCACCAAGCATCTCCACCATGTCACATGGGTTCATATCTCCATCTCACAAACCTTTGAGAGAAAGCGTAAATTCCCACCTAGCCATCCTCGATCCCTTGCCCTGAATGCCAGCATTTCTAAACTGCTGGCCTTTGAAATGCTGTCATTCAGGCTGGTGGAGACGGCCAGCTTAAAACAGCTCATGTCGCTTGCTGTCCCACAGTACGTCGTTCCCAGCCACCACTACTTCTCCAGGAGAGCCGTGCCCTCCCTGCACAGCCAAGTATCGGATAAAATCAAGTGTGCACTGCGCAACGCCATCTGTGGCAAGGTCCACCTAACCACAGATACGTGGACCAGTAAGCATGGCCAGGGACGCTATATCTCCCTAACTGCACACTGGGTAAATGTAGTGGCGGCTGGGCCCCAGGCGGAGAGCTGTTTGGCGCACGTCCTTCCGCCACCAAGGATCGCATCATTCTTTGCCTCCTCTTCCTACTCAGCTTCCTCCTCCTCTTCTACCACCTCCTCATCTGGTCAGCGACAGACCTTCACCACCAACTTCAGCACAGCCAGGGGTAAATGTTAGCAGGCCATTCTGAAACTGATGTGTTTGGGGGACAGGCCCCACATCACGCAGGAGTTGTGGCGGGGTATAGAACAACAGACCGACGAGTGGTTGCTGCCAGTGGGCCTCAAGCCCGGCCTGGTGGTGTGCGATAATGGGTGAAATCTCGTTGCAGCTCTGGGACTAGCCGGTTTGACGCACATCCCTTGCCTGGCACATGTGCTGAATTTGGTGGTGCAGAAATTCATTCACAACTACCCCGACATGTCTGAGCTGCTGCATAAAGTGCGGGCCGTCTGTGCGCGCTTCTGGCATTCTCATCCTGCCGCCGCTCGGCTGTCTGCTCTACAGCGTAACTTCGGCCTTCCCGCTCACCGCCTCATATGCGACGTGCCCACCAGGTGGAACTCCACCCTGCACATGCTGGAGAGACTGTGCGAGCAGCAGCAGCAGGTCATAGTAGAGTTTCAGCTGCAGCACGCACGGGTGAGTCGCACAGCACCACTTCAGCAGCAATGACTGGGCCTCCATGCGAGACCTGTATGCCCTGTTTCGAGTACTCCACCAACATGGCCAGTGGCGATGACGCCATTATCAGCGTTACAATACCACTTCTATGTCTTATTGAGAAAACACTTAGGGCGATGATGGAAGAGGATGTGGCCCAGGACGAGGAGGAGGAAGAGGGGTCATCTCTAACACTTTCAGGCCAGTCTTTTAGAAGTGGCTCAGAAAGAGGAATTTTGCAACAGCAGAGGCCAGGTACAAACTTGGCCAGCCAGGGCCCACTACTGGAGGAGGAGGAGGATGAGGAGGAGGAGGAGGATGGAGATGAAGCATGTTCACAGCTGGGTGGTATCCAACACAGCTCGGGCCCATCACTGGTGCGTGGCTGGGGGGATACGGAGGACGCATACGATACGCCTCCCACAGAGGACAGCTTGTCCTTACCTCTGGGCAGCCTTGCACACATGAGCGACTACATGCTGCAGTGTCTGCGCAACGACTGCAGAGTTGCCCACATTTTAACGTGTGCTGACTACTGGGTGGCTACCCTGCTGGATCCCCGTTACAAAGACAATGTGTCGTCCTTAATTTCCTCACTGGAGTGTGATCGGAAGATGCGCAACTACAGGTGCACGCTGGTAGACGCGCTTCTGAGAGCATTCCCGACTGATGCTGGGGGACAAGTGGAAGCACAAGGCGAAGGCAGGGGAGGAGGAAGTGGTCGCCAACACAGCTGTGTCAGCGTCAGCACCTCAGAAGGCAGGGTTAGCATGGCCGACATGTGGAAAAGCTTTGTCACCTCGCCGCAACAATCGGCCCCAACTGCCGATATGGAGCGTGTTAGCAGGAGGCAGTATTTGAACAACATGGTGGAACAGTACCTGTGCACACGACTACACGTACTGACTGATGGTTCTGCCCCATTCAACTTCTGGGTCTCCAAATTGTCCACATGGCCAGAGCTTGCCCTGTATGCCTTGGAGGTGCTGGCCTGCCCTGCACCCAGTGTACTCTCTGAACGTATATTTAGCACGGCAGGAGGCGTCATTACAGACAGACGCAGCCGCCTGTCCACAGCCAACGTGGACAAGCTCACGTTCATTAAAATGAACCAGGCTTGGATCCCACAAGACTTGTCTGTACCTTGTGCAGAATAGACATTTATACCACCATCAAACATACATTCTTGTACTCAAGTCAAGTGCAATGATTCTTTGTTTTCTTTTTTTTTTATTTGTCCCAATATTTTGGGGGCTACCTACCCCAATAAAAAAAAAAAAAAAAAAACATTGTTGGCTACCTGTTCCTCCTCCATTGCTGCCTCCACCTACAACACCACATTCACCGCCTCCTCAACCTCCGACTCCATATCCACCTCCTTCTCTGAGTTGCAGGTTAATAATTTGTAATTTTTAGTTATTTTATTTCATTTTAAGTTATTTCTCAAACCACATTTGTTTGCAGAGCAGTTGCCATGCTCTTAAGCAATTTTACTGCCTTTTACATCCCTCTAGCCTTTTCAAGAACTATTTTAGAGGCATTTTAATAAAAAAAAGGTGACATGAACCCCCTTTTGCCGTGAATGAACCCCTGCTCTGCATTGCTGACAGGGGCCTAAATCTCTCAAAATCCTCTGTTGTATTGCTGGGTGACATGATCCCCCTTTTGCCGTGAATGAACCCCTGCTCTGCATTGCTGACAGGGGCTTAAATCTCTCAAAATCCTCTGTTCTATTGATGGGTGACATTAACCCCCTTTTGCCTTGAATGAACCCCTGCTCTGCATTGCTGACAAAGGCCAAAATCTCTCAAAATCCTCTGTTCTATTGCTGGGTGACATGAACCCTTTTTGCTGTGAATGAACCCCTGCTCTCCATTGCTGACAGGGGCCTAAATCTCTCAAAATCCTCTGTTGTGTTGCTGGGTGACATGATCCCCCTTTTGCCGTGAATGAACCCCTGCTGTGCCTGGGTGACAGGGGCCTAAATCTCTCAAAATCCTCTGTTCTATTGCTGGGTGACATGAACCCCTTTTGCTGTGAATGAACCCCTGCTCTGCATTGCTGACAGGGGCCTAAATCTCTCAAAATCCTCTGTTGTATTGCTGGGTGACATGAACCCCCTTTTGCCGTGAATGAACCCCTGCTCTGCATTGCTGACAGGGGCCTAAATCTCTCAAAATCCTCTGTTCTATTGCTGGGTGACATGAACCCCCTTTTGCCGTGAATGAACCCCTGCTCTGCATTGCTGACAGGGGCCTAAATCTCTCAAAATCCTCTGTTCTATTGCTGGGTGACATGAACCCCCTTTTGCTGTGAATGAACCCCTGCTCTGCATTGCTGACAGGGGCATAAATCTCTCAAAATCCTCTGTTCTATTGCTGGGTGACATGAACCCCTTTTGCTGTGAATGAACCCCTGCTCTGCATTGCTGACAGGGGCCTAAATCTCTCAAAATCCTCTGTTGTATTGCTGGGTGACATGAACCCCCTTTTGCCGTGAATGAACCCTTGCTCTGCATTGCTGACAGGGGCCTAAATCTCTCAAAATCCTCTGTTCTATTGCTAAGAATCATGGAAAATCCCTCAAACAAAAATTAGAAGACTCTTGGCTGACTACAAAAAGCGTTTACAAGCTGTGATACTTGCCAAAGGGGGTGCTACTAAGTACCAGGCAATTTTTTTTTATTTTGAAAATGTAAAATATGACAATCAAAAAATTGTTTGTGCTTAAAATACAAAGGGAATGTGTCGTCTTTAACTTTATGCCTTTTGGAGATATTTCATATTCAACTTGTGAACCATTTACAGTAACAGTCATTTTAACCAGGGTCGCCTAAACTTTTGCATGCCAATGTATACATATTAGATGGTCAGTCAATCCTGATGGGTTTAGCCGAAATCCATAGCCACCTTTAAACCGAGCTGCAGGTCCTTTGCAGTTTTTGCCTGCACAGCAGTGTTCCCTACCATCTGCAACACAGCTTTTACCAGAAAAAGTGTACATTTCTATGTAAAGAAATAAAAAAAGTCTCTCATGATATATAATCAAAATTGAGCCTTGCATACAATTCCACATTTACATAGAATATTACAGGAATAGCATTGCTATCATAGTAAATAAGATGTAATTTGTGTTTTCTAAGGACTATAGAAACATCTTTGCCAAGCATCTGGCATCCATGGTGGTTTAGGCCATATGCTTACCATTTGTATTTGACTACTAAGAATATTGTTAAATATTACTTCAACATTTCTAAATCCACAGAGGAAATCCACAGAGGAAAATAACTTTCTGAACATTTTAAATTAAGCTATTACAAATAAAATGCATTTTTCAATTTGACCTACTTTAAAGGGGTTGTCCCGCAAAAAATATTCTATATTTTTCAAACCAGCACCTGGATCTGAATACTTTGCTGATTGCATGTAATGAAACATTTTGTATAGCAGATGAGGTATTCAATAAAATCTGTATGTATAGCACCACCTGCTGTTTGCTCTTTTCCTTATTTCTATGTCTACCTCACTACAGTGGACACACATACTTTAGTGCTACACATTGCATCTGAGGGAGAGAGCTACAGCAGGATAGTATAAGATCGGCGGTGGTCCAACTCCCCACCAATCAGCTGTTTGGGGATACAGTACTTCAGCGCTCCAGTGAGCACCGCAGCCTCCTTGTAGCACAGCATTGTGCATTGTATGGTAGCTGTGCTTGGTATTGCAGATTGGCTCCACTGGGGCTGAGCAGTGTCTAGGACAATTACAGAGCGCCGCGGTCTCTTCATATAGCTGACTGGCGGAGGCCCCGGGAGTCAGACCCTCGCCAATCTCATATTGATGACCTATTCTGAGGAGAGGCTACCAATATTTAGATCTCGGAAAGCCCCTTTTTACTTGTCATTCTGTGAGTACAATAAAACCCTTGTGGAGGATTTATCCTGCTGCAGTAGTGTTTGACTATTCGAAGCCCATGTCTCTTGCTTTCTTTACAGGATTGTAAGAGATGTGGACGAAGGATGTTTAGCCATTACCAATGATCTGATTGAAAGCAACAGGGAAACAATACAAGCTTACTACGAACTAACAAGTACTGGAAAAACTGTGATGTTTTAGGAACATTTTTGACAGTTTTTTCTGAAAGAGCAGTGCAAGATTTATTCTTATCTTGTGTGTATTTGTAGAAGTCACAGCTTCTAACAAACTCTGCAACGCTCTCACTGACATTATTGCCATGGATTGTTCAAATGAGCCATTGTTTTTATTTGTGTTTTTATTTTTCAAGTGGCATCAAAAAGCAAAATAAGTCATCGATCCCGCGCTGAATCCGTTCTGACATTCAATTAGTCCCCACTGGTCTCCACTACCTGGTGCGTCTTAACACAAAGACAGGTAAGTATAAACATCAGAAACAATATGGCGCTGTCAACCAAGCTTTTTGTTTGATTTCATTAATCCACAGTGCATTAAGTACGGTATTTGTTATCTATAACGTAAAGGCAACGCGTTTCAAGGGTGATTCATTCGTCAGGCACAAAGTTAAACATACAGAAGACATTCTATTAATTTTAAAACCTTACCTCTTAAGGTGCAAAAACACAGTCAGGGGTCAAAGTTTAACATGGGGGGGGGTTTGTGTTTAAAAAAAATAAAACTGCTACATTTATACACAGATAACCCATGTTAAAAAAAATACATGGAACAAGTCAAACATTTTGGACTTGGCTAAAATAGTTAAATAATCAGTAGTGTGTGATAGTCCAACTTGTAGTGAATGACTAAATTAATATTTAAAAATCATAACAATAATTAGATAAATAAGGAGAATAATAAAATTAATTAATAAAAAGGAGTAATTACAGTACTTAGATCCACGTTTGCCTGAAATAAACTAATAGTTCCTTGAGTTCATACCATTTAAGATTTATCAAAACTGGTGTAAAGAAAAACTGGCTTAGTTGCATAGCAATCAATCAGATTCCCCATTTTTCAGAGCTCCTTTGGAAATGAAAGATTGAATATGATTGGTTGCTATGGGGAACTAAGCTGATATTACTTTACGTCAGTTCTGATAAATCTCCCCCTGTATTTTTACAGTGCTATGTTCTTGTCTACTGTTGCATGCTACTGCTTCTATTTGGGTTAGCGTTGATAAATTGTGAGCTTTGGCTACTGTAACTTTTAATTATTAAATTATATATTTATTTCTGCGAATGGAATTGGCTACATCCAGATATATAATTATACTGGGTGGGCCATTTATATGGATACACCTTAATAAAATGGGAATGGTTGGTGATATTAACTTCCTGTTTGTGGTACATTAGTATATGTGAGGGGGGGAAACTTTTCAAGATGGGTGGTGATCATGGCGGCCATTTTGAAGTTGGCCATTTTGAATCCAACTTTTGTTTTTTCAATAGGAAGAGGGTCATGTGACACATCAAACTTATTTGGAATTTCACACGAAAAACAATGGTGTGCTTGGTTTTAACGTAACTTTATTGTTTCATGAGTTATTTACAAGTTTCTCTTTGTTTACAGGCATTGACATGTCGCCGAGGTTAACACGTGAGGAGCGGATAGAAATTGTGTTGATGTCTGGTGAACGCAGTAACCGGGTCATTGCAGCAGATTTCAATGCAAGACACTCTACGAGACCACCCATCTCCTATGCTACAGTTAGCAAACTGCTTGCTAAGTTTCGTGAAACTGGTTCAGTGTTGGATTTGCCAAAATGTGGACGCATGAAATCTGTCTCTAATGAAGAAACATCAGTGGCTGTCCTAGCTTCATTCAGCAAGAGCCCACAGCGTAGCACTCGCCGCTTGTCACTGGAGAGTGGCATTAGTCGAACATCCCCTCGGCGGATATTAGCTACTCACAAATGGCACCCTTACAAACTCCAGCTACTGCAGCATCTCAACGAGGATGACACAGATCGGCCACTGAATTTGCAGAATGGGCAAAACAAAAATTGGAACAGGACCCTCAGTTTACGCAGAAAATTTTGTTCAGTGATGAGGCTAACTTTTATGTGAATGGTGAAGTTAACAAACAAAACCACCTCTATTGGTCTGACACTAACCCACATTGCATAGATCCCTCCAAGACCAGGACAAAAAAAATGATGGTATGGTGTGGTATATGGGGTACAAAGATAGTGGGGCCATTCTTCATCAATGGAAACCTCAAGGCCACTGGATATGCGAAATTGCTACATGATGATGTGTTTCCCTCTTTATGCACTGAAGCTGGCACGTTCCCTGAGTTTTTCCAGCAAGATGGTGCACCACCACATTATGGGTGTCAGGTCCGAGCATTCCTAGATGAAAAGTTTCCTGGAAAGGGGATTGGTCATCGTGGGCCAGTTGAATGGCCCCCAAGGTCTCCCGATCTGACCCCCTTAGACTTTTATCTTTGGGGTCATCTGAAGGCAATTGTCTATGCTGTGAAGATACGAAATGTGCAGCACCTGAAACTACGGATACTGGAAGCCTGTGCTAGCATTTCTCCTGCGGTGTTGCTATCAGTGTGTGAAGAGTGGGAGAAGAGGGTTGCATTGACAATCCAACACAATGGGCAGCACATTGAACACATTTTATAAGTGGTCAGAAACTTGTAAATAACTCATGAAAGAATAAAGTTACGTTAAAACCAAGCACACCATTGTTTTTCTTGTGAAATTCCCAAAAAGTTTGATGTGTCACATGACCCTCTTCCTATTGAAAAAACAAAAGTTGGATTCAAAATGGCCGACTTCAAAATGGCCGCCATTGTCACCACCCATCTTGAAAAGTTTCCCCCCTCACATATACTAATGTGCCACAAACAGGAAGTTAATATCACCAACCATTCCCATTTTATTAAGGTGTATCCATATAAATGGCCCACCCTGTACACTATTGCAAGTAAAACTTAGCTTGTGTTTTGGTTTCGATTGGGGTACAAACAGTAAATGATTAATTTATAGTATAAGGATGAACTGATTATTTATTTGTGAAGTGGATGAAACTAACTGCATACAATAGATAGCTGTGCATACTACGTTACACAGTCCGACAGATATCGCAGTCAGTTCTATTTTAAAAGCTGCTACACCTCTCTTTAAACACTAGATGTCAGGATAATACTATTGTGGCTACAGTCAGGAGCCCCCCTGGCGTAGACTTCCGTTTCTGGCGCACGGCAGAGATGCAACTAATTTAAGAGGCAACTGCACTAAACTAAATTACTAACTAAATTAGGCACATGTCATGCCAATGCAGAGAGATTAAGGCTGGTATATGGGTTTTGATAATAGTCCCCCAATGACCCCAAAAAACGTGATACCAAACATGAAGAAAAATGGCACAAACGAAAAAAAAAAGCATTGTTTGTATTGTGTTTTTATTACCCCATTTAGTAAACATCTGAAACCAGCTGGGAAGATTGTCCGGAAAAATGCTTAAATAAACACAATGAGGGACATTTATCAAGACTGGAGTACAGTACCCATACGCCAGTCTTGATCTCCTTGCACTGGCGTGATGAAGATGCCACTTAACAAGTCAGGCGCATCTCTGCTGTGCCGTGCGCCAGAAACTGAAATCTACGCCAGCCAGGGGCTGACACAGACTTCAGCAATAACTTCCGCCACTTTTTGGTGAAAGTTATAATAAATCATTAGGCCACGCTAAACCCGACCCTCCTGCTAAGCCCCACCCCTTCTTGCGATACATCAAAAAAGTGCCAAGAAGCTTAAAAAGCTTTTTTACACACCGTTATTGTGGCGTAAATACGTTGATAAATGTCCCCCAATGTATTAGATTGATTTTTATGCCAAATAGGGGATTATAAGAGATCTCTCAAAAGTAAGGAAACACCCATATAAAATTAAAGGGTTTGGAAGACAATGATCCAATTTTATATATAAGCTGTTGGGGAAGAGGAAAACCTGTTATTCCAAGTCACCAATATGGTAGCCATCTTGAATACCACCATCTTGGATTGAACTTCAGTTTTTTTTAATGGGGAAGTAGGTGTGTAAGCAGAATTTTGCGATAAATACAATGGTGTGCTTCATGTTAACATGGTGTACCTGAAAGTTGGATTAGGAGTTAATTATTTTTCCCAGAGGTTGTCAGCAAAGGACGAGCCCAACCCCCCTGGGCTTGGCTTTATTTGGTGGAAGTCGGAGTAATGCTGGTAGCTGAAGTGTAAGAAGTTAAAACAGACACTCCAGCAGCCACAGTTAGTTTCCAAGGGAATCCAAGAAAAAAGACAGGGCAGCATTCTACAGAGAGAGAAAAGTACGGTACATCATTATAACACACAGAGGGTAGAGTGGCCACATAAAGAGAGTTTGTGCATGGAAATGGCCAGTGGATGTCTATCACTTCTAGACTCCATGGCCTAAGCTGAGTTTAAATGTCATACCCGTGGGACAGATAGAGTTTCTGTGTTGAGGTCTACACCCCACATTTGGGCATTAAAGACGAAAGTTTTGAGAGAATTTTACCCCTCGATATGATTGGGACACTAAGGGAGCTCCTGGAACCTGCATCATAAATCAGTCTCAGGTCAGTTTTGAAACATTTAAAATCAAGGGTTGAGATATTTTTTATTTTTACATTTTCTTTTTATACTCTATGTCTCCTCTGAACCATACCTTATTTATCTTTCCATTTATATAGCTAGCTGTATGAAGGCTTTTTTTTGGGGGGGGGGGGGGATTGGAAAAAAAAAATTACGCCATAGTTTTATATATTTCGCTTTTACAGAGTTTTGTATGCAGAGTTCTGTGAGGGTTTATTTTTACGAGGTGATCCATAGTTTTTATTGATACCATTATGGAGTGGGTATGACTTTTTGATCACTTTTTATAACATTTATTTGGTTAGGTGAAAAGACGAAAAACAGTGAATCAATCAGCATTTACCATACAGGATAAATTTGTTTATATTTTAATAGTTCTGACATTTTGAAATGTGATGATGCCTATAATCTTTATTTTTTTATTTTTAAACTGAAGATTTTTATCGATATATAGTGTAAAACATTACAAAAACAGATCATAGCCATAGCAAAGATCAAATGCCCCCTATGCACCCAAAGTGGTATTTGTAATACGGTATGAGCAAAAGGGTGTGATTTGAATTTTTATACAGTACAGACCAAAAGATTGGACACACCTTCTCATTTAAAGAGTTTTCTTTATTTTCATGACTATGAAAGCATCAAAACTATGAATTAACACATGTGAATTATATACATAACAAACAAGTGTGAAACAACTGAAAATATGTCATATTCTAGATTCTTCAAAGTAGCCACCTTTTGCTTTGATTACTGCTTTGCACACTTTTGGCATTCTCTTGATGAGCTTCAAGAGGTAGTCCCCTGAAATGGTTTTCACTTCACAGGTGTACCCTGTCAGGTTTAATAAGTTGGATTTCTTGCCTTATAAATGGGGTTGGGACCATCAGTTGCGTTGAGGAGAAGTCAGGTGGATACACAGCTGATAGTCCTACTGAATAGACTGTTAAAATTTGTATTATGGCAAGAAAAAAGCAGCTAAGTAAAGAAAAACGAGTGGCCATCATTACTTTAAGAAATGAAGGTCAGTCAGTCAGCCGAAAAATTGGGAAAACGTTGAAAGTAAGGGCTATTTGACCATGAAGGAGAGTGATGGGGTGCTGCCCCAGATGACCTGGCCTCCACAGTCACCGGACCTGAACCCAATCGAGATGGTTTGGGGTGAGCTGGACCGCAGAGTGAAGGCAAAAGGGCCAACAAGTGCTAAGCATCTCTGGGAACTCCTTCAAGACTGTTGGAAGACCATTTCAGGGGACTACCTCTTGAAGCTCATCAAGAGAATGCCAAGAGTGTGCAAAGCAGTAATCAAAGCAAAAGGTGGCTACTTTGAAGAACCTAGAATATGACATATTTTCAGTTGTTTCACACTTGTTTGTTATGTATATAATTCCACATGTGTTAATTCATAGTTTTGATGCCTTCATAGTCATGAAAACTCTTTGAATGAGAAGGTGTGTCCAAACTTTTGGTCTGTACTGTATATTTTTTTAACTTTTTTTTCTTTTACCTTTTTTCACTTATAAGTCCCTCTAGGGGACTTGAAAATGCAATTTTCTGATCACTTCTCCCATAGACTGCAATAAATTACCATTGCAGCCTATGGGGGCTCCATTGAGTTCCTATAGAGACCTCCACATACTGTAGGAACATTGCTGTGGCAGGCTTTAGATCGTACAAAGGGACCAAGGCTGCCATTGCAACTGAATGGTTCCCTGTTTGGGGCCTGGGGCACTGTGTTCCCGAGGAAAGCACACTCAGATGTCATGGTTGGAACTGACCATGGTATCTGAGGGGTTAATTGTCCATTTTTCGGGGATGAACTTGGAACTGCTTGTTTTTCAGTAAAGACTCATTTAATGTTAAATTGCACCAGACTAAGGTTACTTTCACACTTGCGGCAGAGTGATCCGGCAAGCAGTTCCGTCGCCGGAACTGCCTGCCGGATCCAGCAAAACGTATGCCAACTGATGGCATTTGTAAGACTGATCAGGATCCTGATCAGTCTGAAAAATGCCTGATCAGTCCGAAAAATGCATTGAAATGCCGGATCCGTCTTTCCGATGTCATCCGGCAAAACGGATCAGGCATTCATTTTTTTCACCTTTTTTTCCAGTCTGCACATGCGCAGACCAGAAAGATGGATCAGGCATTCCGGTATTTCTAATGCACTAATACATTCCTATGGAAAGAAAATGCCAGATCCGGCATTCAGGCAAGTCTTCCGTTTTTTTGGCCGGAGATAAAACCGTAGCATGCTGCTGTTTTATCTTTTGCCTGATCAGTCAAAGAGACTGAACTGAAGACATCCTGATGCATCCCCTGAACGGATTACTCACCATTCAGAATGCATTAGGATAAAACTGATCAGTTCTTTTCCAGTATAGAGCCCCTAGGATGATACTCTATGCCAGAAAAGAAAAACGCACGTGTGAAAGTACCCTAACTTATCCTTTGTTTTTCCTACGGTCCCCTGCCTTAAACCTCACCCAATATACAACATCAAGGGCACCCCACCTTTCATCAGCCAAGAGACCCTCAATAGGGTGCGCCCCCTACCCAAACATAGAAGAAAAACAAAAGGAAAAATATTTAAAAAAAAGGAATTTTTTCTTTCTTTTTTTCTTTCCCTTTTTTCTTAAGGCATGATCCCCAGTGTCCATTGGATTTTATATGCACATATTGAAATATACACCCACCTATCTTCACTTTGGACCATTACTTTATTATTACTATAATTTTTGTGGGCATATCTACATATTGAGTTTAGATTTTTTTCCTAGTATAGATATTTGTTTTATATATTGATCTATTAAATTATGATTTATTTAAATCAATATTAATTGATTTATGTAATTATTAATTATGGGGGTCATTTATTAAGACCGGCGTTTTAGACGCCGGTCTTAATAAAGCCCTATAGCTGGCAGTGGATCGCCAAACTTATGAAAAGGCGCTGCCTCTTCATAACTTTGGCAGATCCTCCACCACTTCTAAATGTAAGACAGCTTCCTTACAGGCGTAGAAAATGGTAAATGAGACGGGCCTATTAGAAGAATCTGGCAGGCACTGCCTGACAGATCAGGAAATCTGTATGCAAACGGATATCTTTTTTTTTCCGGATCCGTTAGACTTATGCATTGAAATACTGGATCCGTCTTTCCGGTTTCATCCGGAATAACGGATCTGGTATTAAATATTTTCAAGCAAGAAAGAACTTTGCGCAGACTGGAAAATCGGATTCGGCGATGCGGCAATTTCCGGAACACTTGGTACCGGATCCAGCATTAATACATTTCATTGGAAATGAATGCCGGATCACTTCTACAGCAAGTGGCAACCTGCACAATCAGATAAAGATGTTCATTATAAATCCAGTCAGTAAATATCTGATCTATTAAGCTCACCCAAAGTGACAGAGTACAGTTTCTTACTGTATTCATTCTATTAAAAGATACAGACAAGGCAATTAATGTAATTTCAGTAGAGCAAGAGTATTTCCAATCACATCATACTTTTACTGGAAGAAGGAAGTTCTTAAAGAAATGACAAGCTTGCTGGATATCAATTTTACATTTTACTCTTAGTCAAATTCTCCATGTGTATTTCATACATCCCGCATATGAATAGCAGCTTTCTGCAAAATCACCCCCAAAGTAGTGTCATCCATTACAGAACTGATTACACCTTATAGAACCAGTATCCCTCCGTTAAAGAAAGGAAAACCCACAATGGTCACTGAAATAACTTGAAACTGATAAAAGTTATAATAAACACTTACTGAAAATGAACTAATGAAAATCAGACATTGCTTTTGAATTGTGGTTTAACAGAATAATTTATAAAACAAACTAATGACACTGTCCTGGACAAAAATGATGGTACCCATAACTTAATATTTTGTTGCACAACCTTTTGAGGCAATCACTGTAATCAAGAGATTTCTATAACTCTGAATGAGACTCCTGATACTGTCCACAGGTATTTTGGCCCACTCCTTGTGTGCAAACCGCTCCAGCTGTCTCAAGTTTGAAGTTTGTCTTCTCCACACTGCATGTTTCATCTCCTTCCACAGATGTTCAATAGGATTTAGATCGGGGCTCATAGAAGGCCACTTCAGAATAGTTCCATGCTTTGCTCCTAGCTATTCTTGTTTTTTAGCTGTACGTTTGTGTTTTGGGTCATTATCCTGTTGGAGGACCCATGACCTGTGACTGACAACAAGCTTTAAGACACTGGGCAGCACATTTTGCTCCAGAATGCATTGATAGTTTTGAGATTTAATTGTACTCTTCAAAGATTCAAGACACCCTGTGCCAGATACAGCAAAGCAACCCTAAAATAACTGAGCCTCCTCCACGTTTCACAGTAGATACAATGTTCTTTTCTTTGTATCCTTTATTTTTCGTCTGTGAACATAGAGCTGATGTCAATTGCCAAAAAGCTCTAGTTTTTATCATCTGTCCAAAAGACATTCTCTCAGAAGCTTTGTGACTTGTCAATATGCAATTGGGAAATTCCAGTCTTGCATTTTTATTGTTTGCTTTCAACAGTGGTTTCTTCTGTCGCCTTCCAGTAAATCCACTTTGGTTAAGTAGGCGATGGATGGTGTGATCTGACACTGATGTACCTTGACCTTGGAGTTCACCTCTAATCTTTTTGAAAGTTGTTCTGGGCTCTTTAGTTACGATTCGTATTATCCATCTCTTCAATTTGTCAATTTTCCTCTTGCAGCCAAGTCCAGGGAGGTTGGCAATGGTCCCGTAGACTATAAACTTCTGAATAATATGTGCAACTGTAGTAACAGGAATATCTCTAATTTCCTTTCTAATTTCCTGAGACAACTCTCTCCTTAGCTTTCTTTGGTCCATGTTCAATGTGGCACACACCATGATATCGAACAGCACAGTGACTACTTTTCATCCTTCAAATAGGCAGACAGAACACACCTTAGTTTAACATGTCCCTATGGTCAAGTTATTTTCAATCTTTCTTAAAGTACCATAATTTTTGTCCAGGACAGTTTCATTCGTTTTTTTTATTTTTTATTATTCTGTTAAACCACAATTCAAAGGCAATGTCTGATTTTCATTAGTTCATTTTCAGTAAATTTTTATTCACTGAAAAAGTTATTTCAGTGACCATTGGGGGATTTTCTTTCTTTAACGGAAGGGTGCCTAAAATGTTGTCCACATGTGTGTATACTAAACACACATGTGGCAATGTCCATTTATAATTATGTCATTTTTGGTAATGGAAAAAAATGCTTACAGCACATTGCAAATGATTGTGCCAATTATCAGGAATGAACATTTGTACGAACTCTTGTTTCTGATAATTGGCCTATGTAAATTTAATGGTGGTCACACAACAAATGAGCAAATGCTTGCTTGTTAAAGAAGAACTCCCGCAAAAATTTTTATTCTCTGACCTGCTAGAAAAGTACATTATGTCATCTGTAGTAAAAGTAATTTTCTTACCAGTGACTGTATTTGTGAGTTATCCCCTCTCTTCTACTTCTCAGCTGTGTCATGTGACCAACAATCAGACTCTCCAAATGACATAGCATCTTATGTGGGGACTGGAGTCAGTTTCTCTATGTATTCCTATGGGAGCCTGACTCTCAGTCTCCTAGGAATGAATAGGAAAGTAACTGACTTCCTGTCCTGTGTCAGATGGAGATCAGAGAGTTGGTCACGTGACAGCTAAATTAGAAGAGAGGGGATAGCTCACAGATACAGTCACTGATGAGAAGATTACATTCACTACAAATTACATCATGTGCCTTTCTAACAGGTCAGAGAATAAAAATATTTGCGGGAGTTCTACTTTAAGGGTGTATTAGACACCCCGATCAGGCATACGATTGTTAGGAGGTAAACGTTCCTTCCCGGCAGTTGCCTGCTCGCTAGCAGAGGAGACTGCTTCTATTACATGTAGCGAACTCCTCCACAGCATGGGGAGGAGCGATCACTATGCCATCACTCGTCCCCATGTTGTACAGTGCAGATTGTAATCAGACAGCACAATCTGCCGCCAGCAAATCCTTTCATGCTGAAAGATCTGGATTGCATATGTTCGTTCATCGGGCAATCAGCGGCAGTATTACACTGCAAGATAATTGATAACTAGCATTCATACGAAAGTTCGTTAGCAATCATCGGGCAGAAAATCTGCCCAAGTAATGCACCCTTTAGCTGAGCCGACAGTTTATGTGCCACAAAAAAGCATCATAAACAGGGATGTGCTGCCAAAAAACAATAAAACTGTATGGGGATGAACAATCATAGCAACGATCATTCATCCCCATAGAGAAGATGATTGCTGCATGTACACGCGGCTACTAGGAAGGTAATAATCAGGAGTAAATGTTCCTATAAATATAATCCAGATTGTTGCTCTGTTTCAGCCCATATAAATGGGAAAGTAAGGTGTACTTGAAGACAACCTACTCTTGTGTGCTGTACTGTACAATTTCAATTCTTACCTAGCTACATAGCTCCACACACCATGCAGGCTGCCCATCCAGATGCTCTATGTCTGTTTAAATATCATTTTGTGTTGGATAAATAGTATAAACAGTAAAAGCTGAAAAACATTGTAATGTCAGAATATTACATATTGTGGCCTCAATCTCATTAAACTAGGTCTGCCTGTTACAACTACTGTAGAAAAATATTTTGCTGTAAGTCAGTGTTAGTTAATTTCCTGCCATATGTATAAAACTCTTACAATACAGAAAATGGGGTACCATCCTAGAAATAGAGCCCCTGTACTAAGATTCCCCCAAAACTTCCCTAATTAATAAAACAAAAAAGGCACCGTCTTTATGTTATTAAACCATGTCCTCTAAAGAACTGTCAAAATCAGGAGCTTCTGGCTGCAAGATACAAAATAATGGGCAAAGAGGCAATGACAAACAAAAGCAACTTCTTTCCACCCATAGGAGCAAGAGGCAAATTTTGGATCTATACAATTAGGTCCCTTGCACCTTCAGTATGTTCCTCAATAATCAGCCAATATGAAGAGAATATAAAGGAAATTGTATAAGAAATCCAACATACACAAATGTAGACTTGATCAAGGTGGGTGCCAAAATAGATTTCATTAAAAATAAACCTATACTACAGTCTCCTGCTTTCTAATATATCATTTGTACCTGTATAGAAATGATTATAGGGAATATCTATCAATTTAATACTGTACTTATTTAAATTGAAACAGCTAATATTAAAAAATATGTTTAGAGATATGTTTAGAGACACTGCAAAAGAGCCTAATAATATTTCACAATAAGATCCAGACAGGGATTAGCCGAGGCTACAATAAGATCAAGCCTAATTAAAGATAGTAAAGATTTTCCATTGAAATGAGCAGTCCAAACTCCTATCTACGTAAGTGATTTGGAATAGAAGTTTACGGACTGCATGCAGTCCACTGCAGTTATATTTATGGAAGGAACACAAGTATTTTCAGCTATAGAAAAATAAGAGACTACAATTCAAGTCCAGGGGCAGAATGAGACCAAGATGGGTTCCTAGTCTTATGATTTTATCCCGCTGGCTTCATGGTATAAAAAAAAAAATGAAATAATATAATATTAAAGTACATTAGTTTTGACGATAGATACTAGCGAATTGTCAAGTGGGTAGTCTCCATGGCTCAGTGTCAGTGGCTAAGTTGACATTCCACTGACACTGAGTGGTAGAGACCACCCATCTGAATAGTCCCTAGTATCAGGAACTAGCCAGAACCAATTAAGAGCTGGCATAACAGGTATGTTTTCTCTGAAATTATGCTGCAGATTAGGGGAAAAAGATACTGTATGTATCAATTTTGCTGAGGCAACCCTGCCAGGCATTGTGCTGGGTTTGATGTCAATTATCCCATGATAAGTACTATAAGTATAGTGACTAAGTCATACCACACAAAAACAAAAGTTTTAGATTTTAGAAAAACTGACTTTTCTAAAATTAGATTAGTGGTATACGAGTCCCTATCAGACCGGAACAGTTTCAATGGAGTCCAGGAGAAATGGGACTACTTAAAAGTGACACTATTGAAGGCAACAGATAATTGCATTAGGCTTGTCAGTAAAAGCAAAAAAAGGAAGAGACCACTGTGGTACTCAGCAGAAGTGGCCAAAATCATTAAAAACAAAAAGATAGCATTTAGTAATTATAAAAAATTTTAAAAAGGAGGATGAGAGGGAAATTTATAAGATTAGGCAGAGAGAGGACAAGCAAGTTATAAGAGCTTCTAAAGCACAGGCAGACGAGAAATTAACTGTTCAATGAATACTTCTGTTCAGTTTTTACAAATATAAATGAAGGAAAAGGACCTCAGTTAGGAAGGAAGACTAATGAATCTTTTGATGCATGTGTCTTTACAGAGGAAGAGGTTCTAAGTCAGCTGTCTAAAATTAATACAAATAAGTCACAGGGGCCTGATGGGATACACCCAAAGCTATTAAAAGAGCTTAGCGGTGTATTAGCAAAACCATTAAAACAGATTTATTTAATCAATCACTGGTAACAGGAGTCGTCCCAGAAGATTGGAAATTAGCAAATGTGTCCATTCACAAGAAAGGTAGTAGGAAGGAATCGGGCAACTATAGGCCAATAAGCCTGATATCAATAGTGGGGAAATTAATGGAAACCATACTTAAGGAGAGGATTGTGGAATCCCATGGATTGAAAGATGAAAAACAGCATGGGTTTACTTCAGGGAGATCATGTCAAACTAATCTTATTGATTTTTTTGATTGGGTGACTAAAATAATAGATGGCGGAGGTGCAGTAGACATCGCTTATCTAGACTTTAGTAAGGCTTTTGATACTGTCCCACATAGAAGGCTTATCAAAAAAATGTAGTCTTTGAGCTTGGACTCCCATATTGTTGAATGGATTAGGCAGTGGCTGAGGGACAGACAACAGAGGGTTGTAGTCAATGGAGTATATTCAGACCATGGTCTTGTTACCTCAGGGATCTGTTCTAGGACCCATATTGTTTAATATCTTTATCAGAGAAATTGCAAAAGGCCTCGATGGTAAGGTGTGTCTTTTTGCTGATGACACAAAGATTTGTAACAGGGTTGATGTTGCTGGAGGGATACACCAAATGGAAAAGGATTTAGAAAAACTAGAGGAATGGTCAAAAATCTGGAAACTAAAATTTAATGTTGATAAGTGCAAGATAATGCACCTGGGGCGTAAAAACCCAAGAGCAGAATATAAATTCAGTGATACAGTCCTAACCTCAGTATCTGAGGAAAGGGATTTAGGGGTCATTATTTCAGAAGACTTAAAGGTAGGCAGACAATGTCATAGAGCAGCAGGAAATGCTAGCAGAATGCTTGGGTATATAGGGAGAGGCATTACCAGTAGAAAGAGGGAGGTGCTCATGCTGCTCTACAGAGCATTAGTGAGACCTCATTTGGAGTATTGTGCGCAGTACTGGATACCATATCTCCAGAAGGATATTGATACTTTGGAGAGAGTTCAGAGAAGAGCTACTAAACTGGTACATGGATTGCAGGATAAAACTTACCAGGAAAGATTAAAGGACCTTAACATGTATAGCTTGGAAGAAAGACGAGACAGAGGGGATATGATAGAAACTTTTAAATACATAAAGGGAATTAACACGGTAAAAGAGGAGAGAATATTTAAAAGAAGAAAAACTGCTACAAGAGGACATAGTTTTAAATTAGAGGGGCAAAGGTTTAAAGGTAATATCAGGAAGTATTACTTTACTGAGAGAGTAGTGGATGCATGGAATAGCCTGCAGAAATGGTAGCTGCAAATACAGTGAAGGAGTTTAAGCATGCATGGGATAGGCATAAGGCCATCCTTCATATAAGATAGGGCCAGGGGCTATCCATAGTATTCAGTATATTGGGCAGACTAGATGGGCCAAATGGTTCTTATCTGCCGACACTCTATGTTTCTATGATTAATGTATAGTACATGAAAATCTCTTTCTATTAATGCTAGAATCAGTCCTGCACCTCACGTGGATCTAGAGATCTCCCCATTCATTGCTCCAATTGCTCTCCTAGATTTATTGTAGGGGGTGTGTCCTTTCTCAGGGGTGTGTCCTTGCTGCTGCAGCTCTCTCCCTATAACTGTCACAATGTCTAGTAGCACATACAGCTGATACAAGTGGAAGATTTAAACTGAGCATAATGAGCTGAGAAGATAAATAGGGAAAATAAGAAACACATACAGATTTTAGTGAATAACTCACTGGCTAGACTAAATTATTAATTACCGGTACATACAATTACTAAAATATTCAGATCCAAAGGCTGGTTTGAAAAACGTTGAATATTTTTCCTGGGATAATCCTTCTTGGTAATGACACAGGATGAATTTCAATTCTTAACAATAGACTGACATGTTTATTGAGAAGGCTGCTTCATGTTGCCCATTTCTGAATCCAAATTTGAAGAAATATAATGCACTTACAATCCATGGTATGGTAATTTGCTTAATTTGCTTAATGGTCGAAAGCCAAGTAAAGGTTTCTTTCCCAACCAATTGACCTTTTTTGGCAAGATAACTTGAAGTGAATCTCCACCTTTTAACAACTTGTCATCTTTTTGTATAAAATACATAATCAATGTAATATACCATTATATTGATTGGAGACCCATTTATTTCTTACACAAATTCCCTGTATAGACATATAAATAAATTATAAAATTCTAGTTCTCCTACAGCCACAACAAAGGAAAAAGACAGGATTTTTTCAGGAATATTTTCAGGGAAATTGGGGCTCTGTATCAGAAAACCAGATCTCCAACAGTTTTTTTTTTTATATTGTATGCCCTTCCTTAGAATAGGTCATCAATATCAGATCAGTAAGGGCACCTCTACCAATCAGAAAATGAATCCTCTCCTGCCCAGCACAGTACACGGAGTGGGTCTTTAAAATGGCACCTGTTCTATATTCAGCCACCGGTTACCTGCTGTTTTTAACAGCAGAAACCCAGGGCTAATGTCTTCAATCGACGACAACATCGATCGTAGACATTTAACCCCTCAGATGAAATGGTCAAATGTGACCATCTGGGACCTAAAAAAAAAAAAGGAGCGTGTGCACCTGGGCCTGCAATGGCTCCCGCTAGCGGGTATTGAGGGAGCCGGATATTCTGTGTGGCAGTTTCGGTCCTCCTGAATGATCCGAGGCTGACACAGATATGATCCTTCGGAGTCCCTGTGACAGAGCTTCATAGGAACACAGTAAATTTCTAAAAGACTCCAATGCTAATGCATTGGAGTCTATGAGAGAAGCACAGCTCCGTACACATAACTACATAAAAGTTCTAGGGGTCAGGATATGGTGATGAAAAAAAAAAAAAAAAAAGTATTTTAAAGTTTTTATTTTTTTCAGTATTAAAACACAAGAAAAACGTAAAAGTGTGGTATCGCCATAATCATACTGTCCTGGAGAATGAAAGTAACAGGTCAGTATTACTGCATAAGGAATGCTGTAAAAACAAAACTGTGAATAAATTGCGTTTTTTTCCAATTACAACCAGTTTTCCCTGTACATTGTATGCAATATGAAATGGTGCCATTAGAAAGTAGAATTCTTGTCCTGCAAAAAACAAGACCTCATATAGCTATGTGAATTGTAAAAAAAAAAGTTATGGCCCCTGAAAAGCAGGGAGTGAAAAACGAAAATGCAAAAATGCTAAATCCTTCGGGGGTGAAAGGTTTAAAGGAGCTGCAGTGGCCTGGCGAGCGACACATTCCCTTAATTGCTTCTGTACATCTTTGTAGTGGCTGTACCTAGTACCGCAGCTCTTTGAAACTTAGTTCCATTCACTAAAGCCACTACAACTGTACAACGCTGTGCCAAATCTGATATTAATGACCTACCCTAAGGATAAGCTATTAGTAAAACTATTGGAAAACCCCTATTAGAAATGAATACAGAATGTAGGACCAATGTAGACTTAAATGTGTTTTCTGAGATTTTTTAAACGGATGTTCAGAATAGGTCATCAGTATCAGATAAGTCATCAGTCTCTGATCAGTGGGGATCTGACACCTAAGACCCCCGCCAATCAGCTGTTTGAGAAGGCACTGGCGCTTGCAGTAGAGCAGCGGCCTTCTCTCAACTATCCCTAGGCCATGTGACATCACAGTCACGGGTCATATGGTCTAGATCTGTGATGACTAACCTTCACCACTCCAACTGTGGTAAAACTACGACTCCCAAGATGTACACTTGCTTGGCTGTTCTCAGAACTCCATAGAAATTAATGGAGCATGCTGGGAGTCATAGTTTCACCACAGCTGGAGTGCTTGAGGTTAGCCATCACTGGTCTAGGTGCTGAATTGTTATACCAAGCACAACTGCTATCAAATGGACAGCGCTATGCTTGATGAGCAGGGAGAAGACCGTGGCGCTACTGCGAGCGCTGGTGCCTTTTCAAACAGCTGATCGGCGGGTGGCCTGGGTGTCGGACCCAAACTGATCAGATATTGATTGCCTATCCGAACCCAACTATACCAACTGAATTGTGTGAGACTACCATCTTACTACCATCTTAAGGAGCCAAAAAACTGTACAAGTCCTGTGTATCAGAAGAATGTATGTAAAGTAAACTCTACTCATAAACAGCTATTAAATGGGTTGTCTCACTTCAGTAAGTGGCATTCATCATGTAGAGAAAGTTAATATAGGGCTGAAATTATTCATCAACGTAATCAAGGCAAAAAAATCCTTGATGCAGTTTCCCCGCATCGAGGATTCATTTAAATCACATGACTACGAAGAGTGAGTGAAGCCTCTCACTCACCGCTCAGTAGCCTCCTGACTCGGCACCGCGCTGCACTGGCCAGGGCCTTGCATTAACCCATCGTCAGCACGCTGGCTTACGCTGTGTGTGACGTCAGGTCCCTCCCAGTGCATGTTGGGAAGAAGACGCAGTCCGTCTCCTGCGGACTCCATGTCAGCACACTGCCACTGCCAGGAAAGGTACATATAAAGTTAGCGGGGAGTTTTAAGGGGGCACCTGTGATGAAGGGGGCACCTGTGATTTGAACTGGGCTGATGGCGCTGGAAGACATGGATGATCATGGCAATGGCATAGAGGGGCTGATGGCACTGGGGGAGTGGGGGACGGGACATGGATGGCATAGAAGGGTTGATGGCACTGGGTGGGGGAACATGGCATGGAGGGGCTGATCTAATGGCACTGGGGGAGTGGGGGACATGGTGGATGGCATGGAGGCGCTGGGGGGGGGACATGGCATGGGGGACATGGCATGGAGGCAGGGGCTGATCTGATGGCACTGGAGGAGTGGGAGACATAGCAATTGGGATGGCAATGGATGGCATGGAAGGGCTGATGGCACTGGGGGAGTGGGGGACATGGTGGATGGCATGGAGGTACTGGGGAAGGGGGACATGGCAATGGAGGGGCTGATGGCACTGGGGGAGTGGGGGACATGGTATGGAGGGGCTGATCTGATGGCTTTGTGGGAGTGGGGGACATGGTGGGTGGCATTGAGGCACTGGGAAAGGGGGACATGGCAATGGATGGCACTGGGGGAGTGGAGGACATAGCATGGAAGGCGCTGATGTGATGGCACTGGGGGAGTAGGAGACATGGCAATTGTGCTGGCAATGGATGTCATGGAGGGGCATACCTTAGATACACATTCTGGCAGAAGAACAGCCTGCTGGAGTATACCGTAGTAGATATAGCCAGATACAACCAGCTATATGCTCTCATTGACTATAATGTGGTCCAAGGCCATCTGGCTATGTTCCGGCATACATGCTGGGTATCGTCCAAAACGTTTTTTTATCTGTCCTGCCAAAACCGAGCTTAAATGCTGTAGCAAGGCCGGACCCCATTACAGTCAATTGCTGCAGCAGCCGGCCGTATCCAGTTATACCTGATATGGTACATTCTGGCTGGCTGTTCTTCTGACAGAATGTATATTGCAGCGTGAAAGAAGCCTTATATGTGTGCAATAATTTGCTATACCACTGTAAGAAATAAAAATATTGTTTTTATAAAGCAATACGTTATTTTAAGAAGGTTTTTCTTATTATAGTACTCGATTAATGGTAAAAATAATCAGTAGAATACTACTAAAATAATTGTTTGCTGCAGCCCTAAGTTAATACAAGGCACTTACTAATGTATTGTGATTGTCCATATTGCTTCCTTTGCTCACTAGAATAATTTTTCTATCACATTACACACTGTTTCTTTCCACGATTACGACCACCCTGCAATCCATCAGTGGTGGCCGTGCTTGCACAATATAGGAAAAAGCAATAGCCCCATTTTCACCCCTCCGTCCCCCCTGATATTAGCATTGGTGAGTGAATTCTCCTTTGCCCTGCGCTGGATCGCACAGGGGAAGGGCTTTTTTGTTTATGTTTTTAACACTACCAGGCGGAGGCTTCCACCTAGCAGAGTTGCCGGTGACATGACCGACTCTGATGGGTGGGCTTTACTGCTGCTTTAGCCGTTTCACAGTCTAGGGCAGCGCTAAAGCCCGCCCATTAGTGCCGGCGACGTCTCCGAGCTCACTTCTAGGCGGAAGCCTTGGCCTAGCAGTCCCCCGGATCTCCTAAAAAAGCTTTTGCCCTGTGTAATTCAGCGCGAAGGAAAGGATGCTCCGATGCTCATATCAGGGTGGGCTGCCTGAGTGAAAATGGGGGTATGTCCGGGTTCAGCTCTGAACCCAGACAACCTCTTTAACTTTAAAGGACATCTTAGTTTTTTGATTGATAGGACCAGGTGCCCAGGTGTAAGGGAATGTGTCCAGAAAAGCAGAGCATAGGAGCTGAAGTGCACCAAGTGGCTAGGACCCATCCTCCATGTACTTAAGCCCAAATCTGCATATTTTTAAAACCTCTTACGTCCTCTAAATGCATCAACAGATTGAGAGAAGAAAGGTATGTTTTTATCTAGCAGTGTCAGACTGGTTTATTAGGGTTGATCCTTCTGACAGATGTCCTTTAGGGGTGGGATAAAAGAGTTTCGTTTTTATTAAGACACTAGAGTTATTTTTCCGTTCCAGCGTTCACTGTGCAGGAAAAATATTTTAGAGTAGGGTCCCAATCAAAGAGGCTACCTTGTCATGGTGAGTGGGCCTATGCTTTTTGATCATATTGTATTCTAATGCCTCATGTACAGCATGCAACATAGGGGTAGGTATACGTTTAATTGCGATGAGAAGCGATGTTAATTATGCTGAGAAGCGGTTATTAGATAAAAGCATAGTATTGAGGATGTGCGATCCAGTTTCATTCTTATATTTTACACGTTTTGTAGAATCTATGCTTTTTCCCCCTATGTTATCAGCCCTCCTCCCCATTCGGCCCAGGTGCTTTTAATTAGCAGGAGTCTGCATAAGGGTGTATCAATTCCTACCTCCTCTCAGTTGGAGTTCCTGAGAGTATGTGATAAGGTGAGTTTCATACCTGTTCACATGGTGCAGTGCTGCGTGGCAGCCATTGTTGCTTTGGTGCTGTGCTGGTGGGTTAGTGGGGCCCAGGGCCAGGGTGGCTTTGCCATACAGCGGGGGCGCTGTTTGACTGCTGGGTCCTGCTGCCTGCTGGTGTAGTGCTGCGGCGCCGGTGGTCGCCACACAGCGCTGCGCCAAATTTAGAGTAGGGTCCCATTCAAAGAGGCAACCTTGTCGCGGTGAGTAGGCCTATGCTTTTTGATCAAATTGTATACTAATGCTTTATGTACAGCATGCAACATAGGGGTAGGTATACGATAAATTGCGCAATGTTAATTATGCTGAGAAGCAGTTATTAGATAAAAGCATAGTATTGAGGATGTGCGATCCAGTTTCACTGTTATATTTTACACAAAATATTTTAATAGTTCAGACATCTTTGAAAGCGGTGATACCTGATATGTATTTTTATTGTTTATATATTTTTATATGTAAAATTGGTAAAGGGAGTGATTTAAACATTTAATATTTTTATGGGTTTTTTTTAACTTCTTTTAATTTTTTCAAAATAACTTTTAGCCCTTTTGGGGGGGCTAGAACTTGGGATAGTTTGATCCCTTGCCCCATTCACCCTAACAGATATCTATTATGGTATCTATTATGGTGAATAGCATTCTGACGTGCTACCTTCTGAGCAGTGCCTCGTGCACCACTTGGCAGGAAGCTTACCATGATAGGCCTGGGAAGCTTCAGTAGCACCCAGGCTGTCATGGTAACTGATCAGAGTCCTGTGATTCCACTGGGGGGGCTCCGATCGGAAGGCTGTGGGAGCTGCATCCCTCTACTTAAGCTTACAGATGCCGCAATCGCTTTTGAACACGGCGGGTTAAATGGCGGGGTTCAGCATGATCGCTGTTCCCCATCATTGCGGCCGGGTGCCTGCTGTATTATACAGTCGGCACCCACCGTGTATGGAGCGAGCTCACCGCAGCAGCCCCCTCTATACAATTCCTGGTGCATAATGCCTTAAGGGGTTAAAACATAATTTTTCTCAGCAATGCAGGCACATATGGGACCAACACAGATGCCTTCAGCTGCCAAGCGCACATGCAACAGGTCAGACAGTTTCATAGATACAAATCTGCTGACAGATGCCCTTTAAAGCGCACAACCCAGTTAATGGTACATTTCTTAATGTGTGATAGTGCCAGAAACCCATTTCTTAGTAATTTTAACATTTTTGCATGCATTTTTAGCAATGCTGAATGCTAAATGTTGATTATAAGAGGTTTTTCTCTCCATTAGAAACACTTAGGCTGATTAAATGAACGGCATGTTTTTATAGTGTTATATAATGCATCTAGTAGTCATCTGTTCAGTGTGGGATGTACAGTATGGGAAGAATCTTGAAACAAAATATGGGCATTGGGATAGAGCCATAGAAAGACTTTAATAATTCATCTCCCTGCTTTATCAGTGGGTAGAGAAACAGTGCCACAAGTGTCATATTAATAGTAGTTTTCATTTTATTCCAAACCAGTGTTTGTACACAGCATTAAATCTGGCTTTATGAGATTAAATACGTGTGTCCTACATGTAGCTGATATGAACAATCTGCCTTGCAGCCAAAAGAGAAACTCTTCCTTTTCCAGCACAAACGTTTAGTACACTACCCCGCATTTTCAGCATCTCACACCACACCGAGTTTATTATATTACATATGACAGCTCCTGAAATATTTAGTTGTCTATACTGCCGACTTCTTATTCTGTACTTGTTATTATCTATCCAAGTTCATCCTGAAATGTATAAGTTAACAATCCATAGGCTAACACAAGAAACTATAACAAGAAAATTATGGTGAACACGAAGAGACCAAATGGTGACAGACCTCATTTAAAAGTATAAAAATAATAATTTCTAAAAATTTATCAGAGGGTATCCTGCTGCAGCACATTATAAACTAAGGTAACGGTGCCAAGTTCAGGATAACAGATGGTCACACAAGATGCTATTCTGAAAGACTGATTTCTGTGCCATCTCATTGACAAATCCATTAACACATACCTGTATATTAGCGTTACATCTAATGTTGACTTCTCGGGTTGTCTAAAACTGATCTTATTTTAGCTTACAGTTGATATACAATGAAACCTATTTGAGATGGACACCCAAATCCCATTGAAAAGTCATCCTCTAAGGGGGGTGGTCTTTTCAAAAAAGACAACCAGCATGTATAATATATGGAGGAACTGAAAATATGTCACAAGAAATCTGGCCTGGATAAGGGGGATATCTTCTCAAACAGGTAGTCTTTTGGTGACATCCAATGGACTAGCGTGATAGCTGAATGTGGAGTTACTGAAGTACGGTATGTGCCAAAGCCTTAAAGGGATTGATCCAACCCAAGAACTTTTCATTTATCCATAGATTAGGTGATAAGTATCTCATTGGTGGGATCCAAAACAATCAGAAACATATGACCTATAT
Source organism: Bufo bufo (assembly GCF_905171765.1). NCBI lineage: Eukaryota > Metazoa > Chordata > Amphibia > Anura > Bufonidae > Bufo > Bufo bufo. Next base: position 255,553,766 of record NC_053392.1, on the reverse strand, counting down.
TGCATGTACAGTCAGGTCCATAAATATTGGGACATCGACACAATTCGAACATTTTTGGCTCTATACACCACCAAAATGGATTTGAAATGAAATTAACAAGATGTGCTTTAACTGCAGACTGTCAGCTTTAATTTGAGGGTATTTACATCCAAATCAGGTGAACGGTGTAGGAATTACAACAGTTTGCATATGTGCCTCCCACTTGTTAAGGGACCAAAAGTAATGGGACACAATAATACTCACAAATCAAACTTTCACTTTTTATTACTTGGTTGCAAATCCTTTGCAGTCAATTACAGCCTGAAGTCTGAAACGCATAGACATCACCAGATGCAGGGTTTCATCCCTGGTGATGCTCTGCCAGGCCTCTACTGCGACTGTCTTCAGTTCCTGCTTGTTCTTGGGGCATTTTCCCTTCAGTTTTGTCTTCAGCAAGTGAAATGCATGCTCAATCGGATATAGGGCAGGTGATTGACTTGGCCATTGCATAACATTCCACTTCTTTCCCTTAAAAACTCTTTGGTTGCTTTTGCAGTATGCTTTGGGTCATTGTCCATCTGCACTGAAGCATTTGGCTGAATATGAGCAGATAATATTGCCTGAAACACTTCAGAATTCATCCTGATGCTTTTGTCAGCAGTCACATCATCAATAAATACAAGAGAACCAGTTCCATTGGCAGCCATACATGCCCACGCCATGACACTAACACCACCATGCTTCACTGATGAGGTGGTATGCTTAGGATCATGAGCAGTTCCTTTCCTTCTCCATACTCTTCTCTTCCCATCACTCTGGTACAAGTTCATCTTGGTCTCATCTGTCCATAGAATGTTGTTCCAGAACTGTGAAGGCTTTTTGTTGTGTCGTTTGGCAAACTCTAATCTGGCCTTCCAGTTTTTGAGGCTCACCAATGGTTTACATCTTGTGGTGAACCCTCTGTATTCACTCTGGTGAAGTCTTCTCTTGATTGTTGACTTTGACACACATACACCTACCTCCTGGAGAGTGTTCTTGATCTGGCCAACTGTTGTGAAGGATGTTTTCTTCACCAGGGAAATAATTATTCGGTCATCCACCACAGTTGTTTTCCGTGGTCTACCGGGTCTTTTGGTGTTGCTGAGCTCACCGGTGCGTTCCTTCTTTTGAAGAATGTTCCAAACAGTTGTTTTGGCCATGCCTAATGTTTTTGCTATTTCTTTGATGGGTTTGTTGTGTTTTTTCAGCCTAATGATGGCTTGCTTCACTGATAGTGACAGCTCTTTGGATCTCATCTTGAGAGTTGACAGCAACAGATTCCAAATGCAAATAGCACACTTGAAATGAACTCTGAACCTTTTATCTGCTCATTGTAATTGGGATAATGAGGGAATAACACACACCTGGCCAAGGAACAGCCAAGAAGACAATTGTCCCATTACTTTTGGTCTCTTAACAAGTGGGAGGCACATATGCAAACTGTTGTAATTCCTACACCGTTCACCTGATTTGGATGTAAATACCCTCAAATTAAAGCTGACAGTCTGCAGTTAAAGCACATCATGTTCTTTTCATTTCAAATCCATTGTGGTGGTGTATAGAGCCAAAAAATTTAGAATTGTGTTGATGTCCCAATATTTATGGACCTGACTGTAGATGTTCAGTATCTAGTTGGTCAGAGTTTAGCTGCTGGGACTCCCAGGAGAATGAGTCCCTGAGCCTCAGAGTGAATGGAACAATGGTCACGCATGTGCACTGCTGCGCCATTAATCTTTACAGAACTGCCAGGCATTGCACTCAGCTTCTCTTCAGCAGTTCCATACAGTTGAATGGCCATGATGACATAATTTACTCAGTGGATTTAAGGATCTTATTCTCTTAATCCTTGTTTGGGGATTCCAGAACTCTAATAATCTGATACTTATTACCTATCTTGTAAATAGGTGATAAGTTCTTACAGTGGGATATCCTCTTTAATTAATTTTTATTGTCTGCATCTTCGGTAATATCATTGCTTTTCTTGGTGGTGTGGCAGGGTGGAATTGCCACATTGAGGTACTTTCTTAAGTCATTTGAAAATCACAACATTTTGCTGCATTTGTGAGTTACTGTCACCATTTTTTGGATATGGCCTGCAGGAGGAAGACCTAATTTAAGTAATTAATTTAACTTGTGCACCATCAATTTAAAATGAGTGAACAGCCCATTTAAAGAGAACTTGTCGGGGGCGTGGTTTGCCTGCCGAGTGAGATGGCCGCCTGAGTTGTGAGCTCCCGAGCCCTATCTAGCGACTAAATAGCTACAGCGAGTTGGCACCTACATAACTTTGCTGACCTTACTGCACTAACCTCCCTCCTGGCCCCCATGATGGCGAGGGGCAAGAAATCGATGAAGAAGCAAGGGAAACTGGATTTCTTTGTGGAGAGACTGAGGGACCAAGATGGCGCGGGCTCGCCGGTCTCCACGCGCTCCTCAGGTTCTGCGGATCCGACTTCACCAACTGTCTCCCCACCTCAGCGAATGAGTCCGCTTGCCTCCCTATCCTCCCCGACACGCTTACCTCCTCCAACCGAGCCTTCCTCGGCTCCACCGGAGACGAGCTCGCCTGGCCAGCACAGCTTCCCCAGTCCTCGCGACAGAGATGGCTCCCCCTGCCAGAGCCCACCGAAGCAAAAGCAACGGCTCCATGGAGACGCATTACCATCAGCGGGGGTGAGTGAACGGGATACCCCGTCTCTAATTGACTATCCTACAACTGATGATGTAGCCACTGGGAGCATGATAAAGGATATGCTAGTCGTCTTCAGCCGCTCCATGCATAGTGAACTTGCGGCCCTGTTGTCGCCCCTGCAGGCCTCCATAGCTGAGGCAGACAGGCGCCTCTCATGTGGAGACAAAAATGGGGGACTTCGCGGCATCACATAATCACCTGGTAGATGCACATGAGGAACTCTCCTCAGAAGTTGAGAGACTCAAAAACAAGGTGGTGGACCTAGAGGACAGGTCCCGCCGTAACAATATTAAACTTAGAGGCATCCCAGAAGATATACCGCCAAAAGAACTGGAGACATATATACTAGACCTAATGAGATCTCTCCTACCAATCATGGATGACAAAGATCTGACATTAGACAGAGCTCACAGAGTGGCCCGGCCGAAACACCTGCCAGATTCTGTTCCTAGAGATGTCCTGGCTCGAGTCCATTTTTTCCAAGTTAAAGAGCTCCTCATGAACGCCGCCAGGAAGAAAGGCTCCCTGCCAGCCCCGTATGAAGGGGTTAAAATCTTTGCCGACTTATCTGCCTCTACCCTCCAGCAAAGGAGAGCCTTGGCCCCTTTCACCGCTGTTTTACGGGACCACAACATACCGTACCGTTGGGGCTTCCCCACTAAAGTTCTGATCCAAAATCAAGGTACCCTGCATTCGGTGCATTCTCTAGACCTAGGACGGAAACTCCTAGCGGATTGGAACATTCCCATGCCAGAACCTCCAGACCTTCAAGCAAAAGGCCTAAGACCAAGTGCCACGGACTGGCAAACAGCATTACCCAGGCGCAAGCCAAATCGTTGATGTTGACCAGCCAAGCTGCTGTATGTCTGCCTCTCCTTGTTTGGGCTCGGTGCGGTTAAATGGGTAAAAAACCGCCTTACAAGCCCTCACCAAAGTGCCTGATGAATATCAGGTGTTTTCTCAGGACGTTTGTTTTTTCCCTTTTTTTGTTTTTATTCCCTATCCCAGGTTTTTGTTATATTAATGGTTCCTCTTCTCACCTTCCTCAAGTGCCAGTGAACAAGGTCCTGTCAGGTCCAGAAGTGATATTCTGTACGCTGGGGTCAGTCCTATTGATCCTTCATATATGTAAGTTAAAACGTAAAAAACAACCTTTTCCTTCCTTATCATGGTTCTCAAAATCGCTGCCTTGAACGTTAAAGGGCTGAACAGCCCTTTCAAGAGATCTATGCTATGGAAGGAAATAATTGAACAAAAATGTGATGTCTTTTGTGCTACTGAAACGCATCTGCTTAAGTCAGATGGCCATAGGATCCATTATCCTAAATTTCCGTATATCTACCAATCACACTACATTAAAAAACAGAGAGGAGTTACGGTGGCCATAAGCAATTCAGTGGCCTTCTCTTTGAGATCCTCGGTCATAGACCCTAACGGTAGATTTATCATCCTGGTATGCTCTATTAACAATGTGGACTACACGTTAGTATTTGTATATGCACCAAACAGACACCAGGTATCATTTCTCCGCCGCCTTGCTTTAAAGGTTCGCCGGCTGCGGTCTGGCCATGTGATCTGGGGGGGAGATTTTAACTCTATTTTAGATCCTGAAGTTGATTCCACGACTAGCTCTAGAGATACCCCTAAAGCTTTAAATTCCTTGTTTCTACAAGAAGACCTGTATGATGTCTGGAGACTCCAGCATGGTTCTGAAAGGGATTATTCCTTTTTCTCAGCAGCTAGTCAATCATACTCTAGAATTGATATGTTCCTAACGGGTAGATCTGTGATTGCTAATGTGATTTCATCATCCATCCGCTCGATCACATGGTCAGACCACGCTCCGATTGTTATTACGCTTAAAGAATCCCATATAGTCAAACCTTACTCCCCCTGGCGGAATAACACTTATGTGATTGATCACCCTGTCCTCTCTAAAGAACTTGATTCCGCAATAACTGAGTTCTTCAATTTAAATGATGGCTCTGTTTCTAATCCCTCCATCCTATGGTGCGCCCATAAGGCGTTTATTAGGGGCGTCTTCATCAAAATTGGTAGCAGACTGCAGAGAGAACGTAGGGAGAAGATAGACAAAATACTTAAAGAGATTAAGAGAGTGGAAACACTCAACAAATCCTCCACTTCTCCCACGCATTCAGAGACTCTGAAGTCACTTAGAGCTCAGCTGTCAGCCTGCCTTCTTTACAAGCATGAGTTACGCTTGAGAAAGACCCAAGCCACCTTTTACTCCCAAGATAACAAAGCAGGCCGTCTGTTAGCTAGCCGGTTAAAACAAAGAGCTGCTAAATCCAAGATCCCTTTCCTAGTAGACCCTTCATCAGGGAAAAAAATAGCATCCCCAACGGAAATAGCTAACGCTTTTGGAGAGTTTTACGCTTCCCTTTATAATTTGTCTTCCCAAACATTAGTCACGCCTCCACAGAAAGACCATATTGAGAGCTTTCTAGACAAACTTGGCCTCACGAAATTGACGCCGGTACAATTAGACGCTCTAAATGCCCCCGTGACAGTGGAAGAACTCCAAGCTATAGTGAAGAAACTACCTGCACATAAGGCCCCAGGCCCAGATGGATTATCCAATGCCTATTACATGGTTTTTTTTAACCAACTTTCTAAATACATGCTTCAGTCATTCCAATCAGCCAGGGATTCAGGATCCTTTCCTAAAGAAATGTTAGAAGCATTAATAGTGACCATTCCCAAACCCAACAAATCAACTGATGATCCAAAAAATTTCCGCCCCATATCCCTCCTAAACACGGATATTAAAATATTCGCTAGGATCCTGTCAACTAGACTTGCCCCTCTTATCCCTTTACTAGTCCATTCCGACCAGGTTGGATTTGTTAAGGGTCGCCAAATACATGAAAACTCCAGGAGAGTCCTAAATATTCTCGCTCATTTACACAAAAAAAAGACCCCTGCATTGTTTGTAACGCTAGACGCTAAAAAAGCGTTTGACCGCATTTGTTGGTCATTCTCTTCCGCTGTATTAGCTAAAATGGGCATAGCAGGCCCTATACTTACCTCAATACAGGCCCTATATAAAGATCCCTCAGCTAGGGTTTGGGTTAATGGGTCCCTCTCCAGACCATTCACTATTTCCAACGGGACCAGGCAAGGGTGCCCCTTCTCCCCTCTCATGTTTATATTATCAATTGAACCCCTTGCTCAAGCTTTAAGGATGGGAAGGGAGGTGTCGGGCGTCAAGATCGCAGATCGAAATCATATATTGAGCCTTTACGCAGATGATGTGATACTCACGCTTACCGACCCTTCCTCTTCCCTACCCTCAGCCTTGGACATGATCTCAAACTTTGGCCAACTCTCTTATTATAAATTAAACTCCTCTAAATCTCAAGCCCTACCTCTCAATCTAGATCCCCAAATGGTGGCATCCCTAAAAGAGAAATATGATCTGGACTGGCAACCAACTCAAATTCAATACTTAGGTATCCACCTCACCTCCTCAACTCAGAACCTGTACTCGGCCAACTATCCTCCTCTTCTATCTAGCATAAAGAAAGATCTAGAGGATTATGACAAGTTTGAAATCTCCTGGCTAGGTAGACTAGCCACATTCCAAATGTTTACCTTACCTAAATTTCTTTACCTTTTCCGGGTCCTCCCCATAAAATTACCTCTATTCTATTTTTCCCAATGCAATAAACTGCTGAATAACTTTCTATGGCATGGTAAGAAACCTAGAATAGCATCTAAAATTCTACAGATCAGGAAACAACTAGGTGGTATTAGCCTTCCCAACATACAGGATTATTACTTAGCGACACAAATTGCCCAATTAGAGAGCTGGTGGAAATTAGACTTCACTAAACAATGGGTTCATATTGACTCCACGGAAGTCCCAAGAGGAGACTTAAAAGCCTTGTTGATAGCCTCACTAAATAACTCATTTATAAAACCCAATCTGGGCTTTCTTGCTACTAATTCTCTAGATTGTTGGATCCGTTATCATACCCTCACATCCAAAAAGTCCTGCCCTGCCTCAAGCCCTGTTCCTCTAGTGGTATTAGATTACCTTATCCCAGATTTAGGAGTGAGTTCCTGGTACAAATATGGTATGATGGAGACCCTACAGTTATTTCAGGGTGATAGCCTTTCTTCATTTGAATGCCTACACAACACCTTTCAGGTTCCTAACGTTGACTTTTACAAATTCCTCAGAATTAGACATTTTTTAGCGGATAATCCATCTCTCCAGTTGGCAAATAAGAGGATCTTAGAAGTATGGTCTATACCTGACCCAAAACAAAAAAACCTTCGTCCCTTATACTCACAACTTGGTGGTAAAGACACTTTTATTAAGACAACACCTCTCCTATCCTGGGAACGGGATTTAAACTCTAAGTTCACGCCTATACAATGGCAAGCAACTTTTAAGTATGTTTCGAGCAATATTACCTGTGTGACTCAATATGAATCATTCGTGAAGACCTCCCTGAGATGGTACTTTACACCGGAAAGGTTACATCTGATCTACCCGAATGTCTCTTCCTTGTGCTGGAGGAGCTGTGGCAATAAGGGTTCGCTATATCACATACTTTGGACCTGCCCGATTATTCAGACATTCTGGAAAGAAGTCTTCTCCTTAATCTCCCAAATCACTGACTCTAGTTATTCCCTAAATACCCCCTCCCCCTCCTTAGCATTACTGCTGGTTGGTATTACAGAAGTGCCCACTGTCTTCAGAGGATTGATCTGCCATATCCTCATTTCTGCCAAATTGGCTATCACCTCAAAATGGAAATCCATACCTCCCCCATCAGTACAGGATGTAACTCAAAGGGTTAACAAAACATGCCTTTATGAACAAATAATGGCCTTTGCTTCCTCAGACGGTAATGGTAATATTGCAAAATATGAGAAGACCTGGCGAGTCTGGAAGGCGTCACCTTTCTTCATCTCCCTTCCCCCTTTCAACCCCAATACCTGACTGACCACAAGCCTCTATACTATGTTCCCTTCTTCCCCCCCCCCCCCACTGGTACGTTTGAGGAACTGTTGGTTGTTCTGTAATACATACTAGACGGCTATAACTGTCTGTGATGTTTTATGTGTTATCTCCCTTGCAAGGGAGTTGAGTTATATGTGTATGCCTTTATGTGAGCTACTCACCTGCGTGTGAGGTTTACCTATGCATGTTTGAAAATTTTCAATAAAAACTTATTGATTCTAAAGAGAACTTGTCACCATGCATGTTATTGAGCAGGAGTAGCTGAGCAGATTGATATATAGTTTGGGGGAAAAGATTCACTATACCCCGTAATTTATTAGCTCAATAACAAAATGGGAGGTATTATCGGTGATTGACAACTATATGAATATACACACTTATACATGATTCTGCAATATTGTGTCACTAGATGTCTATTCTATATGTCTATGTGCAGCCACCATGTTGTGATATTGTATTGAACCAGTATCATGAAAGTCCTTATAGTGGTTTTACCAGTAATGGTTTAAACATGGCCTCTAGCAACCCATCCTAAAATGTGGCTAGGATGGGTTGCCTCAACCTGAACAGCCTGACATCATATCTCGGTCGCTCCATTACTATTTATTACAAAGCAGGAACTCTGCTCTAAATTAGATGGTAATGATGAGATCCTCTGTGTGATATGCTGTGATGACTGGGCAGCCTGACAGGAACATGGAGGAGGGGTATGATCCTGCTTCCCATTCCCGTCAGGCTGCTCAGCCATTATGGCTTATCACACAGGATTGCATCATTACTATTTATTGTAGAGTAGAGTTCCTGCTCTACAATAGATAGTAAAGGAGCAATCATACATGAGATAGCAAACCTCAGCAGTGTAAAAGTAAAAGCAGTGCTTGAGTGCCATGTAACATGGCCCCCTTCAGCCTCTAAGCAGCTGTACAAGTGGAGATATCCCATCCTAGTCACATGCTAGAATGGATTGCTGGAAGCCATGTTTATACCATTCCTGGAGAACCACTTTAACACAATTAGAGCTAAAGAAAGAGTGGACACATATATATATATATATATATATATATATATTACATTGTAAGGGCTGATTTACACCGCTAGATTTGTCAGATGATTGTCGAGAAGAAAGTGTTTCTTCCTGAAAATTACCTGCTTTTCAGTGAAAGAAACCACTGCAATTACATGCAGCGATCTCCTCCAGAGTATGAGGGGGAGCAATCGCTAATGCCATCGCTCGTCCCCATACAGTATCATTGCTTGGCGGCAGCAGAGCGTGATTAGATGGCACAATATGCTGCCAGCAAACAATGATTTTTCTGATGTGATTACCCGATCGTTTCGCTCGTTCATTGGGTAATCGGCGGTACCTTTACACAGGCAGATCACTGCTAATGAGCTACGAATACTTGTTAGCTCTAAGAATGTACAGCTGTAGCAGAGCTAGAAGGAATGTTTAATGTGTTAAGTATACAATGGCAAGAATATGTTAATTTACCTTTTCAATGGATTTCAATGGCTTTATCACGAGATAACACTGTGACAAGTGTTATCACAGTTCCTTATAATTGAAAAGTGTCTGTGAAGGTTCTCATTTATCCAGGTCATGGTATATCTGTAAAGAATAAATCAAGGCAACTGGACTTACTGTAGATTTCTTGAAAACAATTCACTCGTTCTTCCAACAAGCTTTCTAAATTCTGAGTGACTGTACAAGAATTCTCTGGGAATAAATATGTAACTGAATCAACATCTGGTCATTATACCCAGCATGGGGTCAGAGGTAATTATACCCAGCATGGGGTCAGAGGTCATTATACCCAGCATGGGGTCAAAGGTGTTGATTCCATTATCCTAATTGGAGTCAGTAGGTGATAATGACCTCCCAGAAAAAGGTTTCAAGACAGCATTGTATGTAGCAGACAATAGATGTCTAACCCCCCCGCCTCTATTCAAGCTTGGCTTCTCCATTTTTACGTAGATGGCCTCCTTCACACCTCGTTTGTACCAATCGGCCTCATTATCCAAAACACATACTTGACTGTCTTCAAAGGTGTGACCTGTTTCTTTTAGATGTAAGTACACGGCTGAATCTTGACCAGAGGTTTTGGCTCTTCTATGCTGAGCCATACGCCGATGTAGTTGTTGTTTTTTTTTTTTTTATTGAAAAGATCATGAATGCTCATTAGCAATGATCTGATGGTGTAAATTATGCAAAATGCTCATTCATCGGGTAATTGAATCGTTAGTGCAGCACAAAAATCCTTGTTTCCTGACAGCAGATCATTCTGTGTAAACACGATCTGCTGCCGGGAAACAAGTCTATATGGAAGAGTGATGGCATTAGCGATTGCTCCATGTAAATGCACCAATCTCCTCTTCTAGCGATCAGCAGATTACCGGGAAGGAATGCTTCCTTCCCAACAATCTGCTTGCACATCGTTCCGTCTAAAGGGATCTTTAATTTGGCTACATCTGTACAGATAAGAATAACATTAAAATAAAAGGATATTAGACCTTTACAGGTCCTACAAGGTCTTAAAACGAGTCCAAATGTGCAAAACAGTCCTGTAATTACAAATGAGAATCGCATGCCAGGAATATCACAATGGCATGTCTGCCCAAAAGAATAAAGTTCACCATGAAGACAAGCCAAGCAGTAAATATACAAATACATACAGGTTGTGACAAGTCTGTTGCCTTGATACAGTAGCAGAAATATTAAGCACCTTCACACACTTTGTTCTTTGATAAGCAGGGAGTAGTTCAGATACAAGACACAGACTTAAAGGCTACCAGCATCAGAGGTTCAGCACCATGTCTTCACGCTTATACAGTTTACTACACTGTACAATTTGTACTGAGAAATACAACGAGAAAGACAGAAGACCAAAGGTTTTATGTTGCGGCCACACATTTTGCATCAATTGTCTACAAGAACTCTTCAGCAAAGGCCTACCTCTGGCAGTGCAAGACCACATCCCACCTCTGAGATGTCCAAGTTGCCGTCAAACAACTGAGATGTTTGATGTCTGGTGTATTTCTTGTCTGTCTGACAACTTTGCCATAATTAATTTTATAACCAAAGAAAAGTCAAGTAAACAATATTGCAAGAAACATCAAGATGAAATTATGACTTTCTTCTGCTATCAATGTCAAAGGTTTGTAATACATTGGTAATACTTGTGATGACGACGTACGGTTCATGTAAGGAAACATCATAGTGGACAAGAATTATGTCACCATGCTGAATTCTAGAATGAAGCATAGCTGATAAAATGTACGGTATATATGAAATATTTGTCTCCCAATAATACATATTCATGCAGGCAGACAGTACTAGATGCGGCGGATTTTGCATATGCAAGGTTCAAAATCTGGCTAGACAGTAAAAGCCAATGATTTGTATTTGAAGCTGCAGAAAAGACTTGCTGGGGTGTAAATCATTATTTTTAATTGAAAGCAAGGAGCAGTAAGGTAAGATAGTCGTTATTGGATGCGGCTGGAAATCTGCCACATAAAGAACCTTGCAATAGGAAAGAAAATGTGTCAATCTTTTTTAATGAGGATGGTTGAAGTTTCATGTAAGTCATGTTTGCAGTATAAAGTGTGTTAACCCCTTGTGCTCTATCCCTACTCAACACTCACATTCATAGCAAATAGCACATTAAAATCATAACATCAAAATAATAAAAATAATGATATATTACATAGTTCTAATATTTGTTCTGTAGAGTTGGCTACTCATTTTAGTAATAGCCTTGTATACAGCTTTATATGTAATGCTTGCATGTAAGCACATGCAGAACCTGCTTCTGTTATGGGCACTGCAGAGAGAACTATTGCTCAGCTAGTATCACACTAGGACCTTTTTGTGTCACCCTGCCTTATTTTTGAAGGGTTCAACAGATAAATAGCTGCACATAATTATCACCAGTTAACACATGCCAACTCTTCTCTTTCTGAAGCTAGCTCATGAAAGTGTGATCTGTGAGGTCCAGCCTCTGGGCAGCTTGTGTTTATCAGCATGAAGGGATGTGATGCTTCATTTAAATGGAGCTAAATTGCCGTGCCAGCACAACTACATTTGTGATGATCACATATTTGTGGCCTTTCAACCAATGTATATTCCCAGTAAAACCCTTAAAGGCTTTTATTTTATATGAACTGCCTACTACTACAGAGTAGACCTGTAGTGTTGCCATAATCTATTACAGGCCTTTTTACTGCTTTCCAATTTAATTATAAATTGTGTGACATTATAATCCTAAATAAGACTAAAAAATGTCTATGATAACAAATCATACAGATCAGAAATGTCAAGTTTAGACTTGTACGGAGACCTTTTTATAAGGCCTGTTATTAAAAGTATTGTAATTTCTCCCTGTTAAGAAGAATGGGGTAATTGGAGGTGACAAAGACATTCCGTGGGATGTCCTCTCTACCTGTATCCTCTAATGTTTTTTTCCATTTCTAATATGCAGTGCTTTATTTCTGATACACATGTTTTCATTCTGACAAAGGGACTAGTCCAGTCTCAAACCATGTAGATTTACAACTGTAATAATATTTAAAAAAAATAATTCTATACATACAAAGAGTGTCTTCGAAAACACTATTCTTAAGAAGCAACCCTGAACCATCCTCTTTGCCCAGCTACTTCCACATCTCATACTTTGTATTTAAACTCTTTCAACATATCCTTCTACCTCTTACACAGCTGACCACTCCCTCCTGTAACAAACGCTCTTCACAGAGTTGACCCTCTCCTGGATAGCCTCATACCTCACCACCTCATCTTGCCCTCTCTCTTTTGATGTCCCTTAAAGTTCTGTCCTGGAACCCCTAATCTTCTCCCTCTAAACTTCTGGCCTGGGAGAGCCATGGTTTTCCTAGGATGTCTAAGAGCTAAATCCTCCTTCTCCTCCAGCTTTCTAAAAAATCAGTATGAAGAAATATCAATTCATCATCACCAGACCTCTCAATCACAGTTGATGGCGTCACACCTTCACCAGTCTCACAAGTCACTGCATTTAGATGACTTTTGATTCATAGAAGCATAGAAGAATGATGGTGGGAAAAGACCACATGGTCCATGTAGTCTGTCTTTATATCATTTAGGATAGATAAATGTTTATCTTGATAAGCCTTTAACATTTATTCCAAACTTAATAACCCATAATAAGTGTATTATGGGTTAATATATTTTTTATTATCTGATCAAATACTTATACCCTATCCCATGGACAGGGGATAAATTAATAATTTGGCACAACTCTTAAAATGTTCCAAATCCAAATAATGGCGAGAGGGGATTCATCCCCCCCCCCCCCCCCCCTACACCTAAACACCCTAAAGTCACTAGTTTCTTAAAATGGGGCATGGCAAAGATGGGGTGCACAGACTGGCAGAGGATGCATTTAATTTACAGTATGATGAGGCGTGCACCTAATCATAAATTAAGTTTTAAATCCAACAGATTTCCCGACAAGTTGCCATATTTGAACCACATAGTTACTGATTCTAGAATACAAATGTTAAATACATCATTTTTGCACAACTATAAAAAGATATTTCTAGCATAAAAAAAAGTCTTGTGTCAACCGGTTACCCCAAACCAGCCAGTAATCAAACTCCGACGCAATTTGTGCATACTATCCAGTTTTACACTGAGATTTTCTGAGAATGGCTCCAGCTGAGCTCTGATTTACTATATTGTACTTTTATCACAGAGATGATTTCATCAAAATTTTATATTTTAATGTATCTTCATTAATGTTACTGAAACCTTGGACTCTGCTCTTGGTTCAAGCTAACAGAAGTGATGCTCTTTTTCAATATGGTTATCTAAAGACGCTAACCCCTTTAAGCCAGCATTACACATAGAGGGTGTGAGGAATATGGATTAATATTTACTGTCAGCCATTTCCTCACACCCCCATTTGCTGACAGATAGCGGAGGTAGTGAACTCCACAGGAGGGCCCTGCTTCAAAGCCCCAGGCCTGATTGTCATCTGATGCACCTCTCGGCATGTTCAGTGTACATGCAAAATTAGTTTCCACCCCCCAGCCACCTGAGTCCAGGCTTCAAGGAGAAGGTCACACCTCACCTCCACCAGTTTGGAGCCAACTGAATCCTGCAGGAAAACCCCCAGCAGGGGGTATCCGCCCTTGCCCCGGATCAATGAGACCTCCCAGACATGTTGGCACCTACCTTTCATAAGGAATTATGAACCGCCTGGCCATCGCAGGCGCAAACCAGATACATATTTGTGTCCCGGTGGCCACGAGGTACGTTCCCATGGTCTTTGGTTAATGGGACGAGGTCAGGGTAGGGAGATCTCCGTATCTCCCCATAGAAACCACATAACGGTACCAGGTTTGGGCTCTACTTGTAGCCGGAACCCAGGCAGGTCCATTGGTCCCAGAACCATCTTCCTATGACCCTCTGGTCTGGAGCTATGAACCCTAAAGGGTTTTGTGGGCCATTTGCTGCCAGCCCAGAAGAGGGGGAGTGGACCCCTCCCTGAGGCCGGGAGGGGAGGGGCTGGCTACAGGTTAAAAGTCTGGTGCCAGCAAGTAGGCGGGTCTTTCTCTGAAGAAGGGTCACATCCTACAAATGTGTTTAGAGGGACCCAGGAAATAGCTGAGATCACGGCCCTTCATGTGGACTCCAGCAAAGAACATCTCACAACTAAAAGGAACTTTCATCTTATCCGGTAACTGACTTTTACACTGCTTAACCCTGTTGTACCATATAACCTGTAATCTGTAACCTCAGACCACTGTATATATTGTCTGTGTATATTGTGTTATATCTAGTGTGCCCAAACGGCGATTAAATCTATAATTTAATCTTGTGCTATCTTGTATCTCGATCACGAATCCCCACGTCCGTGTTTTGGCCTATATTGGTTTCTGACCCTATATAATCCCGTTAGCGGACCGGGCTTATATCAAACGAGAACTGGTGGCAGATACCCAGGCTGAGGAGTCACTGTTTCACTGCGGCAGTGAAAAGGCTCTCTCAGCTTGTTGCCTCTCTGTGCCCGCGTGGACAGGAGGTGTGTGTAAGCTATACCAACCTGACCTTACGTGCTCCACTGGAGGGCGTAACTTCACGTTTTTGGTAGACCCGTGACCATACCACGTCTCGTGAGCTCGACGTAGTTGACGTCAAGTGGGCACAAGGTGTGGTATTCATCACAGAGGGGGTCATTTATTATACTGAACTACACCTATATTAGGCATTTTTCAGGCACAGATGGCTATCTGCGACTTCTCCCCGCTCACACCAGGTCTAAAATTGGGGGCGTGGCATGGGCGGGAAAAGGACGTTCCCGGCAGGACCGTCTCATTTACCATTTTCTACACCTGTTTTAGGTCTAGAAAATGGTCTAAATGTAAGACAGCTTGAAAGCTGTCTTAAATTTAGAACTGGCAGAGGATCCGCCGAAGTTATGAAGAGACACCGGCCTCTTCATAACTTTAGCAGATCCTCCGCCAGCTATAGGGCTTTATTAAGACCGGCGTCTAAAACACCAGTCTTAATAAATGTGCCCCTGTATATCATAAAATGCATTCATATCCCATGAATCACCAACATCAGGAAAACAGGGGGAGGAAAATACTTCAAAAAAGGATTTTATTAAAAAACGTAGAATGCATTTCAAAGTCTGCCTAACTTATGCATCAGGTACCAAGATACATCATTTTGAGCTTGGAAACCCTTGGATGGGGCCCCTGGAAGTGTAGGGCAGTGTGCCCAGTGAAGTTGTTTGCTATGGTGCAGATTTATTTCTTTTCTTGTACATAAAAGATGGAGGTGAGGAAATATATGCTGGCACACATACACTATGGGGGAGATTTATCAAACTGGTGTAAAATAGAACTGGCTTAGTTCCCCATAGCAACCAATTAGATTCCGCCATTCATTTTCCAAAGAAGCTGTTAAAAATGAAAGGTGGAATCTGATTGGTTGCTATGGGGAACTAAGCCAGTTCTATTTTACACCAGTTTGATAAATCTCCTCCAATGTTTGTATATCTGGATCCATCTATAATTAACTTTCATTATTAAAACTTCCATTTCAAAGTATACATTTTTTCTGCTTCTGAAAAGTGCACCAGGTGTAAAAGTTATGTCAATGGGACAGCATTGTGACATCTGTAGAACAGCAGCCCATGAATATGCTTTAGTATATGTCTGGATTTTTCTTTGTTATGCACACATATACATTGCATTTATTGCACATACAGTATGTGGTGTTAGAATCCTTCAAATGTGCATCTTGGTCTCCATTTCTAAACAAAACCACAAAAAAATGCTGGATCAAAGGTACAATGGATAACACCAGCCCCAGTGGACCTCTTTGACTTACATGTAATGAAGTCTTTTCGGTTCTGTCACGGGGTATGTTTTATTGACGGAAGAATAGGGCTTGTGGAATATGAAATGGAGCCCCCACTGAAGTGAAAGGGGTTGATCCACCCCTAGGCCAGTGATAATAGTCGAAACTAGAGATAAGTGAGGCTCTCTAAAATTCTATTTGGGCTGCTTCACCGAATAAAAAAAAAAAACTTTGTCACAAAGTGCATTTCTTTGTAAGTAGTAGGTGCAATGACAGGGAACGGCAATTGCGTGGCCCCCCATCATTGAACCCCCTCAGATGCCACGTTTATCGTTGATCGCGGTATCTAAGATACATTATAAAGCATTTTAGTGTTTGCTAATTTAAAAATAATTTAATTGTACTTACCTCATCCAATTGATCGCGAAGGAGCAGCTGCGCCTATCTTGCATTTCGTGCGGCGCATGATGACGTCATCACGTCTGCCGGCGTGGTGAAGTCATGTGTCACCGCACACAAGATTTTGCGAGGTATCTTCAAGCAAGATGGTCGTGATGGCCTCTTCGCACTAAAATGGATGAGGTAAGTATGATTTTTTATTGTTTACCAGGTAAAATCGGCTTCATGGCGAATCAAATTTTTCCTGAAATTTGTCTCAAAGTCCACTTTGTGAACTTTGATTTGCTCAACACTAGTCATGATGTCACTCGGCCTGCGGGAAACAGAAAGAAGGCCACATCGCTGCTGCGAGTGACGATGCCTTCTCAAACAGCTGATTGGTGGGGTTCCCGGGTGTTGGCCCCTACCGATCAGATGCTGGTTTTTGGAAGGCAAACTTTAATGGGATAATTTTAGGCTGCCATGTCACATTTGAAGACCCCCTGATGCACCCCTAGAGTAGAAAGTCCAAAAAATGACCTTATTTTGGAAACTATGGGATAAGGTGGCAGTTTTCTTGGTACTATTTTAGGGTACATATGATTTTTGGTTACTCTATATTACATTTTTTGTGAGGCAAGGAAACAAAAAATAGCTGTTTTGGCACAGTTTTTATTTTTGGTTATGTACAGTGTTCATCTGACAGGTTAGATCATGTGGTATTTTTATAGAGCAGGTTGTCATGGACGTGACAATACCAAATATGACTACTTTTTTGGTTGTTTGTTTCAGTTTTATTGGAGATAGAGTAATTCAGTGGCTCACTGATTGTGCAATATGGATAGAGGTGCTCATTCACCTAAAGACCGTTTGTAAATAATAAATTGGTTATTGAATACATGCACTCAGCTTGCATATAGCAATTTGAAATCAAACCTACAGAACCATTTACCCAGTACATCAAACTGTTTTTATACTAAGAATATAAATAAATAAGTTTTTAAATCCTATTAATTGTTCCAGTGTATACCGGATGAGAGTGTGCCATCACAACTACATTCCTCCAATTTGTTTCAGTTTTACTTTTTTTAGAAAAAATAATTTTTTAGTGTCTCCATATTCTGAAAGCCATAGGTTTTTTTTGTATTTTTTTGTCTTATGTAGCGGCTCATTTTTTTCGATATGAGATGACAGTTTGATTGGTACTATTTTGGGGTGCATATGACTTTTTGATTGCTTGGTATTACACTTTTTGTGATGTAAGGTGACAAAATATAGCATTTAAAAAAAAAAAAAATTTAAGCTGTTCACCTGAGGGGTTAGGTCATGTGATATTTCTATACAGCAGTTTCTTACGGACGCGGCAATACCTAAGGCTACTTTCACACTAGCGTTCGGGGTTCTGCTTGTGAGCTCCGTTTGAAGGCTCTCACAAGCGGCCCCGAACGGATCCGTAGAGCCCCAATGCATTCTGAGTGGATGCGGATCCGCTCAGAATGCATCAGGATGGATCCGCTTGGCCTCCGTTCCGCTCAGCTGGCGGACATCCGAACGCAGCTTGCAGCGTTCGGGTGTCCGCCTGGCCGTGCGGAGCCAAACGGATCCGTCCAGACTTACAATCTAAGTCAATGGGGACGGATCCGTTTGAAGTTGACACAATATGGTGCAATTTCAAACGGATCCGTCTCCCATTGACTTTCACACAGAATTTTTTCTGAACTATTTGGCCTCATGCACACGACCGTTGTGTGCATCCGTGGCCGTTGTTCCATTTTCCGTGATTTTCTGTGGACCCATTGACTTTCAGGGGGAGATGGGGGGGGGGGGAAGATGTGAGGCCGCACTGGCCACCAATGATGGGGGATTCGGAACGTGATTTTAACTGGGGGGGGGAGAGGTGAGGCCGCACTGGCCACCAATGATGGGGGATTCGGAACGTGATTTTAACTGGGGGGGGAGGGACAGGTGAGGCCGCACTGGCCACCAATGATGGCGGATTCGGAACGTGATTTTAAATGGGGGGAGGGAGGGGAGGCCGCACTGGCCACCAATGAATATAATATTGGGGAGGGAGGAAGTCTGCCCCTCCTGCCTGGCAGCACCTGATCTCTTACAGGGGTCTATGATACGCACAATTAACCCTTTAAGTGCGGCACCTGAGGGGTTAATTGTGCGGATCACAGCCCCCTGTAAAAGATCGGGTGCTGCCAGGCAGCAGGGGGCAGTCATGTACACAGTTCGTAAGATATTCTAACTTGAAGCGTCCCCATCACTATGGGAACGCCTCTGTGTTAGAATATACTGTCGCATATGAGTTTCACGATCTAACTCAAATCCGATGGTATATTGTAACATAGAGGCGTTCCCATGGTGATGGGGACGCTTCAAGTTAAAATATTCCATCGGATTGGAGAAAACTCTGATCCTATGGTATATTAACCACCTCAGCCCCCAGTGCTTAAACACCCTGAAAGACCAGGCCACTTTTTACACTTCTGACCTACACTATTTTCACCGTTTATTGCTCGGTCATGCAACTTACCACCCAAATGAATTTTACCTCCTTTTCTTCTCACTAATAGAGCTTTCATTTGGTGGTATTTCATTGCTGCTGACATTTTTACTTTTTTTGTTATTAATCGAAATTTAACAATTTTTTTGCAAAAAAATGACATTTTTCACTTTCAGTTGTAAAATTTTGCAAAAAAAACGACATCCATATATAAATTTTGCTCTAAATTTATTGTTCTACATGTCTTTGATAAAAAAAAAATGTTTTTGAAGCAGCTCTGACTTTCTGAGCACCTGTCATGTTTCCTGAGGTTCTACAATGCCCAGACAGTACAAACACCCCACAAATGACCCCATTTCGGAAAGTACACACCCTAAGGTATTCGCTGATGGGCATAGTGAGTTCATAGAACTTTTTATTTTTTGTCACAAGTTAGCGGAAAATGATGATTTTTTATTTATTTTTTTCTTACAAAGTCTCATATTCCACTAACTTGTGACAAAAAATAAAAAGTTCTATGAACTCACTATGCCCATCACGAAATACCTTGGGGTCTCTTCTTTCCAAAATGGGGTCACTTGTGGGGTAGTTATACTGCCCTGGCATTCTAGGGGCCCAAATGTGTGGTAAGGAGTTTGAAATCAAATTCTGTAAAAAATGACGAGTGAAATCCGAAAGGTGCTCTTTGGAATATGGGCCCCTTTGCCCACCTAGGCTGCAAAAAAGTGTCACACATCTGGTATCTCTGTATTCAGGAGAAGTTGAGGAATGTGTTTTGGGGTGTCTTTTTACATATACCCATGCTGGGTGAGAGAAATATCTTGGCAAAAGACAACTTTTCCCATTTTTTTATACAAAGTTGGCATTTGACCAAGACATTTATCTCACCCAGCATGGGTATATGTAAAAAGACACCCCAAAACACATTCCTCAACTTCTCCTGAATACAGAGATACCAGATGTGTGACACTTTTTTGCAGCCTAGGTGGGCAAAGGGGCCCATATTCCAAAGAGCACCTTTCGGATTTCACTGGTCATTTTTTGCAGAATTTGATTTCAAACTCCTTACCACACATTTGGGCCCCTAGAATGCCAGGGCAGTATAACTACCCCACAAGTGACCCCATTTTGGAAAGAAGAAACCCCAAGGTATTCGCTGATGGGCATAGTGAGTTCATGGAAGTTTTTATTTTTTGTCACAAGTTAGTGGAATATGAGACTTTGTATGAAAAAAAAAAAAATAAATCATCATATTCCACTAACTTGTGACAAAAAATAAAAAATTCTAGGAACTCGCCATGCCCCTCACGGAACAACTTGGGGTGTCTTCTTTCCAAAATGGGGTCACTTGTGGGGTAGTTATACTGCCCTGGCATTCTAGGGGCCCAAATGTGTGGTAAGGAGTTTGAAATCAAATTCTGTAAAAAATGACCAGTGAAATCCGAAAGGTTCTCTTTTGAATATGGGCCCCTTTGCCCACCTAGGCTGCAAAAAAGTGTCACACATCTGGTATCTCTGTATTCAGGAGAAGTTTAGGAATGTGTTTTGGGGTGTCTTTTTACATATACCCATGCTGGGTGAGATAAATATCTTGGTAAAATGCCAACTTTGTATAAAAAAAATGGGAAAAGTTGTCTTTTGCCAAGATATTTCTCTCACCCAGCATGGGTATATGTAAAATGACACCCCAAAACACATTGCCCAACTTCTCCTGAATACGGAGATACCAGATGTGTGACACTTTTTTGCAGCCTAGGTGGGCAAAGGGGCCCATATTCCAAAGAGCACCTTTCGGATTTCACTCGTCATTTTTTACAGAATTTGATTTCAAACTCCTTACCACACATTTGGGCCCCTAGAATGCCAGGGCAGTATAACTACCCCACAAGTGACCCCATTTTGGAAAGAAGAGACCCCAAGGTATTCGCTGATGGGCATAGTGAGTTCATGGAAGTTTTTATTTTTTGTCACAAGTTAGTGGAATATGAGACTTTGTATGAAAAAAAATAAAATAAATCATCATATTCCACTAACTTGTGACAAAAAATAAAAGATTCTAGGAACTCGCCATGCCCCTCACGGAACACCTTGGGGTGTCTTCTTTCCAAAATGGGGTCACTTGTGGGGTAGTTATACTGCCCTGGCATTCTAGGGGCCCAAATGTGTGGTAAGGAGTTTGAAATCAAATTCTGTAAAAAATGACCAGTGAAATCCGAAAGGTTCTCTTTTGAATATGGGCCCCTTTGCCCACCTAGGCTGCAAAAAAGTGTCACACATCTGGTATCTCTGTATTCAGGAGAAGTTTAGGAATGTGTTTTGGGGTGTCTTTTTACATATACCCATGCTGGGTGAGATAAATATCTTGGTAAAATGCCAACTTTGTATAAAAAAAATGGGAAAAGTTGTCTTTTGCCAAGATATTTCTCTCACCCAGCATGGGTATATGTAAAATGACACCCCAAAACACATTGCCCAACTTCTCCTGAATACGGAGATACCAGATGTGTGACACTTTTTTGCAGCCTAGGTGGGCAAAGGGGCCCATATTCCAAAGAGCACCTTTCGGATTTCACTCGTCATTTTTTACAGAATTTGATTTCAAACTCCTTACCACACATTTGGGCCCCTAGAATGCCAGGGCAGTATAACTACCCCACAAGTGACCCCATTTTGGAAAGAAGAGACCCCAAGGTATTCGCTGATGGGCATAGTGAGTTCATGGAAGTTTTTATTTTTTGTCACAAGTTAGTGGAATATGAGACTTTGTATGAAAAAAAAAAAAAAAAAATCATCATTTTCCACTAACTTGTGACCAAAAATAAAAAATTCTAGGAACTTGCCATGCCCCTCACGGAATACCTTGGGGTGTCTTCTTTCCAAAATGGGGTCACTTGTGGGGTAGTTATACTGCCCTGGCATTTTCCAGGGGCCCTAATGTGTGGTAAGTAGGTAAATGACCTGTGAAATCCGAAAGGTGCTCTTTGGAATGTGGGCCCCTTTGCCCACCTAGGCTGCAAAAAAGTGTCACACATGTGGTATCGCCGTATTCAGGAGAAGTTGGGGAATGTGTTTTGTGGTGTCATTTTACATATACCCATGCGGTAAGGAGTTTGAAATCAAATTCTGTAAAAAATGACCAGTGAAATCCGAAAGGGTGAGAGAAATATCTTGGCAAAAGACAACTTTTCCCATTTTTTTATACAAAGTTGGCATTTGACCAAGATATTTATCTCACCCAGCATGGGTATATGTAAAATGACACCCCAAAACACATTGCCCAACTTCTCCTGAATACGGAGATACCACATGTGTGACACTTTTTTGCAGCCTAGGTGGGCAAAGGTGCCCAAATTCCTTTTAGGAGGGCATTTTTAGACATTTGGATACCAGACTTCTTCTCACGCTTTGGGGCCTCTAAAATGCCAGGGCAGTATAAATACCCCACATGTGACCCCATTTTGGAAAGAAGACACCCCAAGGTATTCAATGAGGGGCATGGCGAGTTCATAGAAAAAAAAAAATTTGGCACAAGTTAGCGGAAATTGATTTTTTTTTATTTTGTTCTCACAAAGTCTCCCTTTCCGCTAACTTGGGACAAAAATTTCAATCTTTCATGGACTCAATATGCCCCTCACGGAATACCTTGGGGTGTCTTCTTTCCAAAATGGGGTCACATGTGGGGTATTTATACTGCCCTGGCATTCTAGGGGCCCTAAAGCGTGAGAAGAAGTCTGGAATATAAATGTCTAAACATTTTTACGCATTTGGATTCCGTGAGGGGTATGGTGAGTTCATGTGAGATTTTATTTTTTGACACAAGTTAGTGGAATATGAGAGTTTGTAAGAAAAAAAAAAAAAATTTCCGCTAACTTGGGCCAAAAAAATGTCTGAATGGAGCCTTACAGGGGGGGGGATCAATGACAGGGGGGTGATCAATGACAGGGGGGTGATCAATGACAGGGGGTGATCAGGGAGTCTATATGGGGTGATCACCCCCCTGTCATTGATCACCCCCCTGTAAGGCTCCATTCAGATGTCCGTATGTGTTTTGCGGAACCGATCCATGTATCCGTGGATCCGTAAAAATCATGCGGACATCTGAATGGAGCTTTACAGGGGGGTGATCAATGACAGGGGGGTAATCAATGACAGGGGGGTGATCAGGGAGTCTATATGGGGTGATCACCACAGTCATTGATCACGCCCCTGTTATGCTCCATTCAGACGTCCGTATGCGTTTTGCGGATCCGATCAGTCTATCAGTGGATCCGTAAAAATCATGCGGACATCTGAATGGAGCTTTACAGGGGGGTGATCAATGACAGGGGGGTAATCAATGACAGGGGGGTGATCAGGGAGTCTATATGGGGTGATCACCACAGTCATTGATCACTCCCCTGTAAGGCTCCATTCAATCGTCCGTATGATTTTTACGGATCCAATCAGTCTATCAGTGGATCCGTAAAAATCATGCGGACATCTGAATGGAGCTTTACAGGGGGGTGATCAATGACAGGGGGGTAATCAATGACAGGGGGGTGATCAGGGAGTCTATATGGGGTGATCACCACAGTCATTGATCACTCCCCTGTAAGGCTCCATTCAGACGTCCGTATGATTTTTACGGATCCGATCAGTCTATCAGTGGATCCGTAAAAATCATGCGGACATCTGAATGGAGCTTTACAGGGGGGTGATCAATGACAGGGGGGTAATCAATGACAGGGGGGTGATCAGGGAGTCTATATGGGGTGATCACCACAGTCATTGATCACTCCCCTGTAAGGCTCCATTCAGACGTCCGTATGATTTTTACGGATCCGATCAGTCTATCAGTGGATCTGTAAAAATCATGCGGACATCTGAATGGAGCTTTACAGGGGGGTGATCAATGACAGGGGGGTAATCAATGACAGGGGGGTGATCAGGGAGTCTATATGGGGTGATCACCACAGTCATTGATCACTCCCCTGTAAGGCTCCATTCAGACGTCCGTATGATTTTTACGGATCCGATCAGTCTATCAGTGGATCCGTAAAAATCATGCGGACATCTGAATGGAGCTTTACAGGGGGGTGATCAATGACAGGGGGGTAATCAATGACAGGGGGGTGATCAGGGAGTCTATATGGGGTGATCACCACAATCATTGATCACTCCCCTGTAGGGCTCCATTCAGACGTCCGTATGATTTTTACGGATCCGATCAGTCTATCAGTGGATCCGTAAAAATCATGCGGACATCTGAATGGAGCTTTACAGGGGGGTGATCAATGACAGGGGGGTAATCAATGACAGGGGGTGATCAGGGAGTCTATATGGGGTGATCAGGGGTGATCAGGGGCGATCAGGGGCGAATAAGGGGTTAATAAGTGACAGGGGGGGTGTAGTGTAGTGTGGTGCTTGGTGCAACATATTACTGAGCTGCCTGTGTCCTCTGGTGGTCGATCCAAACAAAGGGGACCACCAGAGGACCAGGTAGCAGGTATATTAGACGCTGTTATCAAAACAGCGTCTAATATACCTGTTAGGGGTTAAAAAAATCACATCTCCAGCCTGCCAGCGAACGATCGCCGCTGGCAGGCTGGAGATCCACTCTCTTACCTTCCGATCCTGTGAACGCGCGCGCCTGTGTGCGCGCGTTCACAGGAAATCTCGCGTCTCGCGAGAGGACGCGCCGGCGCGTCCAGGAGGAATGAATCAACCACCTCCAGGACGCCTCTGTGCGTACAGCGGTCCGGAGGTGGTTAACTCCTGACTTTACATTGAAAGTCAATGGGGGACGGATCCGTTTGCAATTGCACCATATTGTGTCAACGTCAAACGGATCCGTCGACATTGACTTGCATTGTAAATCAGGACGGATCTGTTTGGCTCCGCACGGCCAGGCGGACACCAAAACGACTTTTTTTTCATGTCTGTGGATCCTCCAAAAATCAAGGAAGACCCACGGACGAAAAAACGGTCACGGATCACGGACCAACGGAACCCCGTTTTTGCGGACCGTGAAAAAATACTGTCGTGTGTATGAGGCCTTATGCAGACGGATCCGTTCTGAACTGATCCCAACGTTTGCATTATAGGAGCGGATCCGTCTGTGCAGACACCAGACGGATCCGCTCTGAACGCAAGTGTGAAAGTAGCCTAATATGTATACTTTATTTATTTATTTAGGTTTTACACAATAACAGCATAACATTAAACAAAAAAATCTATTGTCTTAGTTAGGATCGAATTTTTTGCGGGATGAGGTGTCGGTTTGATTGGTATGATTTTGGGGTGCGTATGACTTTTTGATCGCTTGGAATTAAACTTTTTGTGATGCAAGGTGACAAAAAATGGCTTTTTTGACACACATTTTATTTTTTACGGTGTTCACCTGAGGGGTTAGGCCATGTGATATTTTTATAGAGCTGATTGTTAGAGACGCGGCGATACCTAATATGTATACTTTTTTTTATTTATTTCACATTAACACAATAACAGCATTTTAGAAAAAAATGTGTCTCTATTTTCTGAAAGCCATATTTTTTTTCCTTTTCTGGGCGATTGTCTCATGTAGGGGCTCATTTTTTGCGGGATGAGGTGACGGTTTAATTGGTATAATTTTGGGGTACATACAACTTTTTTGATCACTTTTAATACCTTTTTTGGGAAGTGAGGTGGGCAAAAATTTGAAATCCATCTGCGCAGAAAGTAACATGACCCTTTCATAGATCATGCTGTGATATCAAACATGTGTAATATATTTAAATTTTTTAATGTTTAATCAATTATTAATGTGCGGCTATAAGAAGAAATTAGATTTTTACTTTTTTCCACTTTTTTTTAACTTTTTTTTTCAACCAGACCCACTTGGTTCTTGCAGATCCAGTGGGTCTGATGCATCTATAATACACTGCAGTACACTATATAGTGTACTGTAGTGTATTGTGACTTTACACAGCCTGATCAGCCTCCTGCCTTTAGCAGGAGGCTGATCAGGCTTAGCTATACCATGGCAAGCCGGAAGCCTGTGAAGGCATCCGGTTGCCATGGTAACCATCAGGACTGCTGCCACTGCTGCCGATGGGGGAAGGAGGGACCCCGTCAAGCATGGTGTCACTGCAACGGCACAGCAGTGGCCCCATGGGAGAGGGAGGGAGCTTCCTCCCTGTTAACGCTTACCATACAGCGGTCCCTATGGACTGCAGCATGGAAGGGGTTAAACGGCTGCTATCGGTGCCAGCACCCATGTCAGTCGTTTCAAGCAGAGTGTCAGCTGTGTATTGAAGTTCTGCTAACTGCTCTGGCCATCCTGAAAATGGGGGAGGGGTGGCGAGGGATCGCACACCCACTCGCCCGATCGGCCATCCTGAAATTAGGGGGGCAGATCATGGAGCTGCGGGAGGAGGGGGGTTAAATAACATTATTTTATATACAGTGCTGCCCATAATTATTCATATCCCTGGCAAGTTTTGACTTAAAGTTACTTTTATTCAACCAGCAAGTAATTTTTTGAAGGGAAATAACATAGGTGTCTCCCAAAAGATAATAAGACGATGTACAAAAGGCATTATTGTGGGGAAAAAAACATTTCTCAGCTCTTATTTACATTTGAGCAAAAAGTGTCCAGTCCAAAATTATTCATACCCTTCTCAATAATCAATAGAAAAGCCTTTATTGGCTATTACAGCAATCAAACGCTTCCTATAATTGCAGACCAGCTTTTTGCATGTCTCCACAGGTATTTTTGCCCATTCATCTTTAGCAATGAGCTCCAAATCTTTCAGGTTGGAGGGTCTTCTTGCCATCACTCTGATCTTTAGCTCCCTCCACAGATTCTCAATTGGATTCAAGTCTGGACTCTGGCTGGGCCACTCCAAAACGTTAATGTTGTTGTCTGCCAACCATTTCTTCACCACTTTTGCTGTGTGTTTTGGGTCATTGTCATGCTGAAATGTCCACTGGTGCCCAAGGCCAAGTTTTTCTGCAGACTGCCTGATGTTGTCGTTGAGAATCCTCATGCATTGCTCTTTTTTCATGGTGCCGTTTACTGTGATTAGGTTCCATTGTCCATTGGCTGAAAAAGCATTAGGTTCCCACCACCATGTTTGACAGTGGGGATGGTGTTCTTTGGGTTGAAGGCTTCTCCTTTTTTACACCAAATGAAGGAAACATCATTGTGACCAAACAATTAAATTTTTGTTTCATCTGACCATAACACAGAAGACCAGAAGTCTTCTTCTTTGTCCAGATGAGCAAAAGGCCAAGCGAGCTTTTGTGTGCTTTATCTGGAGAAGTGGAACCCAGCAGTGTGCAGTGTCCGTTGGATTGTCTGCCTTGAGACATTGCCACCAGCAGAGCCCAGATTCACCAGGATGGCCTTGGTGGTGATCCTTGGATTCTTTTTCACCTCTCTAACTATCCTCCTGGCCAGCACAGGTGTCACTTTTGGCATCCGACCACGTCCTCTGAGATTTTCCACAGTGCAGAACATCTTGTATTTTTTGCTCAAATTTAAATAAAAGCTGAGAAATGTTTTATTTCCACAATAATGCCTCTTGTACATCGTCTTATTGTCTTTTGGGAGACACCTATGTCATTTCCCGTCAAAAAATTACTTGCTGGTTGAATAAAAGTAACTTTGAGTCAAAATTTGCCAGCAGTATGAATAATTATGAGCAGCACTGTATATAAACATATATAACATGCTTCTGATGCCCACAGTCACGGACTGTGGGCATCAGAACCTGAGAGCTGGCATTAGAATCCTTTGATTGGCTAGTCCTCATTAGTCCTGGGCCGGTCAGCTGAGATCCCTGGCTATGTGTAACAGCCGGGGTCTCAGCACTGTCACCATGTCTGCAGAAAAGGTGACAGTTTAATGCCATGATGTGTATACTCATCATGGAGCGCCAAGTAGCAGTGCTCAATGACGAGTATACACGTCAAATAGCGCTAAGGGGTTAATAATATATGTGGCATACATGTAATGTAGTTTACACCTTTATGTGTAAAAGTAAACTAGTAGGTGGCCTAGTGTGGGTTGTGACCTTTGCAAAAGTCACACATAGTAAATGAGCCATAATTCAGGTCTAATCTCACTTTTAGCTCTTAAAGATAGACCACTGTGAAAAGTGGCAAGGATCATGAAATGTCACAAAAATGTTGTAGTTGCCATGGAAACGATGCAGCTGTCATTACTTGCAATCTTTTTATGCCACAAAACGGACATATCCGAATCCATAAATCAAACCCTTTATTTTTTTTATCAAGGTATCAAAATACAATCACCATAACACTGCATACATATCATATACAACAACCACATTTAACCTTTTTATACCACCCCCTTAGAACCACAGGTGGGGATTTGGAGATGAAGAAGAAGAAAGAAAAAATCTGCTATGTTGTATGACAAACTGTAGGACAAAATGTTCATACAATGTCTAGTTCGGTAAAGTATTCCAACTTCTATAAAAGTAGAACTTCTGCAAAAAATATTTTTTCTCTGACCTGTTAGAAAGGCACATGATGTAATCTGTAGTGAATGCAATCTTCTCATCAGTGACTATATTTGTGAGTTATAACCTCCCTTCTGATCCTCAGCTGTGCCATGTGACCAACTCTCTGATCTCCAACTGACACAGGACAGGAAGTCAGTTACTTCTCTATTTATTCCTATGATACTGAGAGTGAGGCTCCCATAGGAATACATAGAGAAACTGACTCCAGTCCACACATAAGATGCTGTGTCAGTTGGAGAGTCTGATTGCTGGTCACATGACACAGATGAGAAGCATTAGGGAGGTTATAACTCACAAATACAGCCACTGGTAAGAAACTGACATTCCCTACAGATTACATCATGTACCTTTCTAACAGGTTAGAGAATAATTTTTTTTGCGGGAGTTCTTCTTTAAATGTACATGCCATTAAGAAGTATTTAGTGTAGAAACATCCTGCTAAATGTACTGTACAGTCACATCAAAGTACATTTAATCCTGATAACATTTTTAAGTTTTTTTTCTCACAAGGTTATTGTGTCCTAGCTGTGCTCTCCAGCACGCAGCACGGAAGCTCCATAAGACAGAAAATGTGAAGTCAGCAGCCCTGAAGTACAGACAGCAAATTCATTTGGCGATAAATGACTGCAAAAAAAAGCAAAATCGCCTGCTTGAGACGATACAATAGGCAGAAGAGGAGAAACTCAAACTTGAAAGCCTGTCCAGGTCCTTAGAAAATATAGCAACAGCTACCAGTGACTTTGAAGTGCTATTTCAGAAGCAGATATTAGAAGACTTGCAGAATATGATTGCCGGCTTATCTAAAGCAGTCAAGCAGAAGGTTTCACTAGGACGAAGAGGTCGTAGAGCCAGGCCGTCCTTCCCTAAACCTCCAGGGTATTGGTGTATCCCAAATTCTACAGAAATGGTTTCACTTGTTTACTCAAATCGATAGGTTGCTGTAACGTAATGCAGGGCAATAAGAATAAGGACATCCTTATAAAACTTACAATGGAGGCTTGTGCTTTTCTGTCACGATTACAATACCAGATGCTGTATTGCTAGTTAGTGTGATTGACCCGTACAGTATTGTTAGGTGTTGCAAATAAACGAAGCAAACATACATTATGTGGTTCCATGAATTTAAGAATTTGATTAATGGGGTCATTTATCAAACTGGAGTAAAGTGGAACTGACTTAGTTGTCCATAGCAACCAGATTCCTCCTTTCATTTTCCAAAGGAACTGTGAAAAATGAAAGGAGGACTCTGATTGGTTGCTATGGGCAACTAAGCCGGTTCTACTTTACACCAGTTTTATAAATCTCCCCCATACACCTGTTACAAACTCAGGCTAGTCTAAGAGTTCCCTTACACACACAATGGGGGTCATTTATTAAGACCAGTGTTTTAGATGCCCATCTTAATATTTCCTAAAGCATTGGTGGGATCCGCTGGAGTTATGTAGAGGCGCTTCTAAATGTAAAACAGCTTCCTAGCTGTCTTACATTTAGACCATTTTCTACACAACACCCCACATAAAAAATGGTAAATGAGACGTGCCTCTTCCCCGCCTCCACCACGCCCACTTTTTACCTTGGCATGATCGGAAAAAAAGTCGCAGATAGCACTGCAAAGGAACTTTGCACTGCAATCTGCGCCAGAAATATGTCTAATATAGGCATATTTCTGGTTAGTAAATGACCCCCGCTGTTTTTCAATGCTTTTATTACTTTATTACTTATTTTTTTTATTGGCAATATGCAATTTTGTGAGCTTTTTTTTTTAAGAGGACTTGGATCCTGTTCCCATGTAATAACAATTCTGGAGCATCTATTCTCCATATAACTCTATGTTGTGCCATTCCCCTATTATTCCTTCTAGAAGTATATGAATAATTCGGCAGCAGTCTGCAATGGTGTTCCATCTGGGTGTTGCCAGTTGGGATGGGGGGGGGGGGGTTGTCACTGCACAGTCTGACACTGTTCAATCAGTGGGCAGACTGGACAGGGACACCTCCAACTGGCAACACCCAAATGGACCTCTATTGCAGCCTGGCTATACATTTATAAACTTCTAGTAGGAAAAATAGGAATGGCACAATATAAAGCCATAAGAATAAAAGAGGTGAGAAGTCCTCTTTAAAGCCCTAAAAAGAACCTTATAGGAACAACACCAGAAAAATCAACACAGCATCTATGTTTTGAAAAAAATGATGCACCACTTATCCACCTCAAATAAAAATGATGTGTATGTAGATTTTTTCTTCTCACAGATATCTATTAAATCCATTAAATACACCATAAAAATACTGTTTGTGAATACAAACTTATATAAGCCACATAAAGCGTATTTAACATCAGGATCAACTGTTAAACCAGACATAATGCACCTTTTAACAGCGGGGCCTTAGGCTAGGCCACCGTGGCAGCCTAGTCTAAGCACTGCACCGATCTTCCATGCAGCAGAGTAGGAGCCTGGCTCTCTCAGGACAGCCAGGCTCCTACCCTAACAGCCCAGATCTTCAAAAGCGCTGATCTGGGCTGTTTAACCCCTTAGATGCTGTGGTATTCTAAGTGTTTTAAAGAGAGGGGGCTTCCTTTCTCAGGCATCAGTACCTCGCAAATTAAACCACAGGGTGCCGAAGTCTTCGCAAGGCATCCAAGGGTTTAAGCAGTACAGTGCATTATAAAAGCAATCAGATGACCGCCTGTCAAAGTCCCCTTGTGGGACTAGTAAACGACTAAAATAAAAGTTAAATAAAAGAAATCTGTAAGTTAAAAAATACACCTTTTTCCATTAGATAAAAAAATGAATTTCACTAGAAAAAAATTCAAAAATAAAATCCTATCAACATATTTGGCATTACTGCATCTGTAGCGACCCATACTACAAAGTTATTTTGTAATTTATCCCACACAGTGAATGCAAAATAAATGGCAGAATTGCTGTTTTTGTTAATTCACCACAAAAAAACTAAATAAAAGGCGATCAACGAATGTTATGTAGCCCAAAAATGATACCAAGTAAACCCACAAAAATCATAGTGCTTAAACAGCTCCGTAGAAGGAAGAATAAAAAAGTTATGGATCTTGGGATCTGGTGATGCAAAAGCATATATATTTTTTTTTTTTTAAAAAAGGGGTTTTATTGAGCAAAAGTAGTAAAACTTAAAATAAACTACTGTATTTTTAGCTCCATAAGACACACTAGACCATAAGATGCACCTGTCACGGCTTGGTGGTAGTTTGCCGTGACACTTTTGCCGCACATGCTGGTTGCCGGTGGCAACATGTTGTATTGCATGCGTGGGGACTTTCCCTTTAAGGCTGTTGCCCTTCCTTTTTGGTGTGCACGGGGTTAAGGTGTGAGCTAGGTGGAGATGGGTGTGGTCTCAGGTCTCTTCATATACTGTTGCTGTGAAACTGAGATCATTGTTTTGTCTGCCTGGTATGAGAAGGAGCTTGCTCCTCTCTTGGATGCTTCTGAGGGTCATCCTAGTTTGACGTCGATGTCATCTGCGATGTCATCCCTTTGTCTCCTCCTTGTCCTTTCCCTACCTTATCTGTTGTTTATGTTTGGTGTGGGTTTGATTTGGAGATTTGTTGCTATGTCTAGTTTGTAGTTACATGTCTGGTCTGTTTGTTGTTGTCCAGCATGTATGCTAGACAATCCCTTGTTTGTCTGTCCCTGGGGTTCCCCGAAGGGGGAACTACTACTCAGCTGCATTGTGGCCCAGGCAGTTACTACTGCTCCTGTGTTTGGGCTTCAGTGTTTTTCACAGGATCTGATGGTGGTTGTGCAGACAACTCGTTCCTTTTAGTTGTTGTGGGCAGGTAAGTGACGTTGTGGTCCTGTGGTCTGTTGTCATTCTGCCACAGGACACTTAACTGTCGAGTTTGTCCTCTGCTTACTGTCTTTTCCTTTCCTTGCACCTAGGCCTGCTGGAGACTCCGGTTCATCCGTGTTGTGGATGAATTGGTCGTCTCCTTTTCCTGACCTTTATCCCAGGGATCATCAGGGCCAGTTAGGGTCCGAGGTTCCGGTGCATGAGCCCTCCTACCATCTGGGTTCGCTCATGCTGTTAGGAGGTCAGGGCTAGGATTAGGGTGGCGTTAGGAGGTTACCTGCTTCCCTTATCCTTGGTTTCAGGCCTAGTGGCATATCCCTTGACATCCCACATTGTACGGTGGGGGCTTTTCCCCACTCCCCACCATGACAGCACCTGGGATACAGAGGAGGAAAATAAGAATCAGACCTCAGGTCAGACCCCCAAGTTTCAGCAGACCTCAGATCAGACCCCTAAGCTTCATCAGACCTCTGTATCAGACCCCTGTTCATTCTTAGCCCTGAGATCAGACCCCCATGAGACTACCATTCCTCCTCATTCAGACCCCCATCAGGACCCCCATTTCTCATCAGGCCTTAGATCAGACCACTATTTCTCTTCAGACCTCAGATCAGACCCCCAAGCTCCATCAGCCAAAAAAAGAAAAATTTAACTTACCTCTCCTGCTCCCTCAATGCTCCCCGTTCATCTGTCAGCATAGCGCTGCACTGTGACCAGACGTCTCACAGCTTCAGGTCATAGTGAGCACCTACATGCATTACATCTTGATGCTGTGCGCAGTCAGGACACATGCAATGCCGCGCCTGGAAGAAGATCAGGGACCGGTGAGTACAGTCAGTGCAGTGCTACAATAACCGCTCCCCTAATGGAAGCAGTCATTGGCATTCGTACCATAAGATGCACTGCCATTTTACCCTGCTTTGGGGGGGGTGGAAGTGCGTCTTATAGTACGGTATATGTATTTGGTATCGCTGAAATCATGTTGACCCAGAGAATAAAGGTGCAATGTTATTTATGCAAAAAAAAAATGATAATGTAAAAACTCTGTGGCAGTATTGCTGTTGTTCCCATCCCCCTCAGTTAATAAACGTTAATCATTAAGTTATGTGTACCCCAAAATGGCACCATTAAAAACTACAAATTGTCCTGCAAAATACAAACCCTCATATGATACTTTATTGACAGAAAAATAAAAAGTAAAAATAAAAATTGCTTGGTCACTAAGGCCCAAAACAGCCTGGTCACCAAGGGGCTAATAGAATTAAACTTGAAGATCAACAGGGCCAGGCATTTAGCCCTGTAACCCTGCTCTTGTGCCATAGTCTACATGTATTCTTCCCCAGCACTGCGAATGGCTACTGTGCATTCTCTCATTATGTAACCCTCCTCCCTGGAAGAGGAGAGACTCAACTTGGTTCAGGTGGAGGATGACGTCATTGGGGAAGCAAAGAGATGCACTGCTCTTGCGCTGATTGTGCAGCATATGGGACAGGTGTGAGATTCCAGGGTCAGATGCCTAACCCTGTTCAATCAGGGAGACAGGTAAGTAGCAAGAGTTGCATGGCAGGGGTGCGGACGACTCAGTGCACCTAAATCCTAATTTACATATGAATAAAAAGTTATATATCTTGTGAACGCAGCAACAGAGACACATAAATAAGGCATTGTTTTACTCATCAGGACCAACCCTATTCCAAAATATTTGCTTCCTATGCTTTTAAGCTTGGGGGAAGAGAAGACACATTTTAAAAAGATTTCTTGGATTCTTGGTAAATTACCTAATGTTTAAATCACATATTTTTAAAGAATTGTTGATGAATCTTTTTTAAAATGTTTCCAGGTCACGTTCAATATTTAATAAAATGTGATCATCAACAGGTCAATGGGATATCCTGCAATAAAAATGAAAGTTCAAAACTTTAGGGTGACGTCACACGCAGCTTTTTGTGCCAGTTTTTATGCAATTTTTATCCAATGCCAGAAGTGGGCTGTAACCGAATGAGAAATCTAAAGGAAGGACTTACGCTTCTATTATCTCCTGGACCCACTTCAAAGAATACAGATGTCATTAAAAGTGCTGCTACTGCTAGTGGGAAGAAGAGTGGTTTCCTTCTATTACCTAAATTTCTCCTCTTAGTAATAGAAGAAGAGTACATACTCAGGGGGACATTCATTAAGACCAGCGTTTCCACACTGGTCTCAAGTCCCTCTGCGCTGCCGGAGGAAGCTCTAAAATAATGTAGCGGCACAGGCCTCTACATAAGTTTGGCGCTTCATCCAGCAGGCCGTGCAACAGCCTTCTTGCTGGCATAGATTTAAGCAATTTTCCATGCCAAAAACCAGTGTGGAAAATGATAAATGAGCCTTGACTGTTGGCCTGCCCGCTACCCGGCCCACACCACACCTTGCCTGGGCAGGGAAAAGTCGCAAGTATTACAGAACAAATTGCGCGGAACAAAATCTGCCACTTTGATACGCCACAAAAGTGTTAGATATAATAAATGTCTATTCACTTTCTTTGTAACTAAGGCAAACCTGTTTTCCTGAATACAAAGATCGGAAAAGAAGAGTCAGAATTTACAAGATAACGTATTCATGTCGGCTTATGTCATAGACAAGACCTTTCCAAGAACACTGTTAATGAATTTAGATGCATCGCACCAAAAGCACCTAAGGGAGTAAGTAACCCAAGATTCCTTGTAATTACAGATACAGACGGTTATACATTACTAAGGCTCAATCCCATAAAGTAATGAAAATGATACTGCCAGACATTTTAAAATGAATTTTCACCATGTTATCAGTATTGCTATATAAAAAACTGAATCCAGTTACCGATCGTTAATCTAGTTTTAGAAATGAAATGTGATTTCTTCTCGCTGTGATAGGAGATATTAAAAAGAAAAACTTAAAAATTTAAGTTTGCTAAAATAGTATCTCCCAGCTATCATAATGCAGGAAATTATGAGAACTGTGTAATAGAGTTTCAATGAAACATAGATCACAACTTTTCAGCAATGCCCTATGGGGGATACACAGGTCAGGTCTGTTGCATACATTTCTGCAACTGAAAATCAGTTCCATTCATCTGAACAGCATTGTTTCTGCAGCATGCACACGTTTTCTGCAACAAATCTGACAGATGTGAATGTAACCTTACCAGTTTACCAGCTGTGCAACAAAATATTTCACAATGTTTTCGACACTGTGGAGTGGCGGGTGTTCTGCCCAGCAGAGTTTGAGTATCATTACAGATCACGTCTACCTCGGTTTTGGTATTTCTGTAATGATTAGTGTGTTAAGTTGTATTACACTTTTTTTTTCCTGTTACAAAGACTGCTGCAAGCATTGTGGTAGTGCAAAGCATCCTGGGAAAGAGAAGTCTCCAGTCTCCAGGACACATCAGCAGAGCTGTCCTTTCGCATATCTCCTTCTCAAACTCTACCATCCCTGTAAAAGCATATCTGGTGAGAGATCTACCTTTGTTTCGGGGATATTATGTTATGCAGAGCTGTTCAGTCAGTTGTAATTGTTACTCTGGGAGTTGATACTACTGTTAGTTAGACATGTAGTCCTATGTTAGGCACCCATTTTACCATGTGCTTCAGTGCTATGCAAATGTTACAGTACATGCTATTCTATACGTTATACTTTTACATGTTATTTGTATTCTTGTAGTTTTACCGCACACTTCTACAATCTCTCACTCACGCGCATCGCGCAGAGAGTACAACCTGTTGACCGATAAACAAGTTAGACCACAAAGAACCATCCTCTTATTTGGAAGACAGGAATGGTTTATGCTGAATGTCAGACTGCACACTGTGTGAACGTGTATAAGGCCAGAACAGCGGGGGTGGTGTGGAGGAGTGGTGACGGTGGTGTGGGAGAGTGGCAGGGACATCAGCGCCCGCAAATTTACTATGATTATGCCAATAAACTGGCTAAAATGATGAGTGAAATCGACTCCAGTCAGCAGGGACTCTCAATAGACCCTACAGGGAAATCTCCAGGTGGGCCGAGCCCTCCTCACAGCTGCAGCAGTGTGCATAATGATCTCAGTGTAAAATACCAATCTTTGAAAAATGACTCCAAATCTGACTGACATCCACACATGACTGGTTTAATAAATACTAGTATTCACTATAAAATAATAACATTTACAGGTAGAATATGATATAGTGTATATGGCGTCTGTGCACATTTATCAAGGTATTTACACCATTGTGGAGCAAAAAAGTCGTGAATTATGGTGCAGGTCATATGTGCACCATAATTTGTGACTTTTAAAGCTTCTCAGCACTTTAAGAATTGTCAAGAAAACGGAGGGGGCTTAGTTGAAGTCTACAGCGGCCTGTGGCTGCCGTAGACTTCAGTATCTGGGCAGAGATGTGTATGTTTATTAAGAATGTGCATCTGCCTCTTAATAAATTAGGTTTGATCAATGTCCCTCATTGTTCTACACAACATACACACTGGCCAGGTAGATATCAATCTGATACTTCAAGTACAATATGTCAAGTATTTATTTCATATAAGATATGAAATCATAAAAATTATGATTTAATATTTTTATGAAATATGAAAATTGAAAAATTTAATTGGCGGACATATAAACGACAGTTCTTTTATTGATGAGATCTAAAGTCAATTCGTGCAGTCAATGAAACAGGGTGCAATTAATTATATAAAATATAATTTATTACAAATACATACAGTAAAAATAGCATACAAATTAATACAAGGACAATATCAAAATTGACCACAAGATGGTGCTCCACCGTTTACGCCAGGTTCTCTTAATTTACTACACCAAGTACAATACAATGCTACTCCTTTTTTTTTTTAAATCAAATTATTACCGATTAGTGTACTGGTTATCAAAACATTATAATGCAAAAAAAACTATAGAAATGAATCTGTGGAAAGTCCCTTATGCTCAATCAAAGAATATGGCAGTAAGAGACACCTTATAAATACGCCCGTTGGCCTAACTACAGATAATAAAATTCGATCAGAGATCCCACTCTGCTAGAAATATTACAGGAATTCTAATGATGTGCACGTTCATTAAAATTTCCCATAAAATTACTGTTTTAACACTATTGACCCACTAATAATGGGGTCTCAACTATATGCCCATTGGAGCGATTTATAATTACTGCAAATGAAATAAATTATACATTACCCCTGGCTTTGGGATAAAGAACTTTTAGAAGGGACCCAGCTTTCCAAGATTTAGATCTGTCAGTTTCTTTTTGCGAGTCTCAGGTGTGTCCCTGGAAGAATTCCTTAGGGTGTAGGGAGCTTTTTCTTAGGACTGGAAGTGGTGAAGATGTTCTGTGATCTGTGAAGTCCTGTGGTACGTTCCTGACGTGTGTCAATGATCCCCTGATTCCCAAAACTGGATCAGATATTCTAATCCTTATCTATGTCCATCCCCTCTTGGATTAGGGATTTCCAATTAGATAAGGTGGGTGTGACGTATGTTAATCATGGGGATGATGTCATTTAATTGACATTCCTTAGAAACTTCTGCCCATCTACCACTTGATGGCACTGTTGTTTCATATATGAAATTTAAATGTTCAGGAATGCCAAATGTACACATATCTTACCTGTTCATATGACTTCCTTAACCTTTCCCCATTATATCAACCAAGGAGGTACTCTTTCTGACACTTTGCTCAGACCGACTGGCGGTATTAGAAGTTTCCCTAATGCTTGAATTTATGGGGCAGATAAGAATACAATAGTCCTTAGAAAGTTTTATCCAGTTTGTGCATCTTAGCCATCCAAATGACTAATTAATTGCCGTCTAAGATAACTGTGCTCTTCTCTTAAAGAAGATCCTCTTAGTAGAAAACCAACTTATATGCTTCAACAGAATATACTCTCATTGATACATATGTGGCATAATATATATATACACTCACCTAAAGAATTATTAGGAACACCTGTTCTATTTCTCATTAATGCAATTATCTAGTCAACCAATCACATGGCAGTTGCTTCAATGCATTTAGGGGTGTGGTCTTGGTCAAGACAATCTCCTGAACTCCAAACTGAATGTCAGAATGGGAAAGAAAGGTGATTTAAGCAATTTTGAGCGTGGCATGGTTTTTGCTGCCAGACGGGCCGGTCTGAGTATTTCACAATCTGCTCAGTTACTGGGATTTTCACACGCAACCATTTCTAGGGTTTACAAAGAATGGTGTGAAAAGGGAAAAACATCCAGTATGCGGCAGTCCTGTGGGCAAAAATGCCTTGTGGATGCTAGAGGTCAGAGGAGAATGGGCCGACTGATTCAAGCTGATAGAAGAGCAACGTTGACTGAAATAACCACTCGTTACAACCGGGGTATGCAGCAAAGCATTTGTGAAGCCACAACACGCACAACCTTGAGGCGGATGGGCTACAACAGCAGAAAACCCCACCGGGTACCACTCATCTCCACTACAAATAGGAAAAAGAGGCTACAATTTGCACGAGCTCACCAAAATTGGACTGTTGAAGACTGGAAAAATGTTGCCTGGTCTGATGAGTCTCGATTTCTGTTGAGACATTCAAATGGTAGAGTCCAAATTTGGCGTAAACAGAATGAGAACATGTATCCATCCTCTGATGGCTACTTCCAGCATTATAATGCACCATGTCACAAAGCTCGAATCATTTCAAATTGGTTTCTTGAACATGACAATGAGTTCAGTGTACTAAAATGGCCCCCACAGTCACCAGATCTCAACCCAATAGAGCATCTTTGGGATGTGGTGGAACGGGAGCTTCGTGCCCTGGATGTGCATCCCTCAAATCTCCATCAACTGCAAGATGCTATCCTTTCAATATGGGCCAACATTTCTAAAGAATGCTATCAGCACCTTGTTGAATCAATGCCACATAGAATTAAGGCAGTTCTGAAGGCAAAAGGGGGTCCAACACCGTATTAGTATGGTGTTCCTAATAATTCTTTAGGTGAGTGTGTGTGTGTGTGTGTGTGTATATATATATATATATATATATATATATATAAAATGATATATTATCAATAACTGTATATGAATATACAAACATTATATATATCATTGGATAAAATATATTAAATGATATGCAATCACACGGGAATATATACTTTATACTGGTGATTATATGGAATAACGCTGCATACCAGTATCTTAAGCAATAACCTCTCTTGACCCCGGTATTTAAGACAGTTTATGTGAGACCCATTATTTTCTTTAAGATACCACATCTGTTGGCAATAACTTTTAAAACAATATACATTGCATGCCAGTGACTTTCCGTACCAGTTAAACTTATCCTGACCTTTTCTGGCTTATTCCAACAGAGAGTTTAGCCTCTTAAAGGTAATGTGAATCTCCATTTTGGTTCTAATATTGTCAGACCTTAATATGCAGATATAAATATGCCCGACATTATGCACCTGGCTGGTGGCCACAGGTGACCTCCTGAATTCAAGTTCTCCGGACTGTGATACAGTACACACTACTGAAACGGGAGTGTGGGCATTTTGTGCTGCACTGTTGTATTGCTGGCACCTCCTACTTCTATTGTCCCTGCCTACTTGTGTTTCCCAACTTCTTTCAGTTTGAACCCACTTACAATATGGGGTTACTTTTATTTATTTTTTGCAGGGCCACTTTAAAGGGGTTGTAGCCATATATGTTGATAACCTATCCACAGGATAGGTCATCAATATCTGATCAGTGGGGTCTGACACCCAGCACCCCCGCCGATCAGCTGTTAATTACACTTTGCATTGTCGGCTGTGGAACAGTGGCATAGTGTAATTACAAGTACTTACTTGTATGGAGCGAGTATTTGTATTACATGTGCCACCTCCTCTTCAAACAGCTGATCTGTGGGGATGCTGGGTGTCAGACCCCCGCCAATCAGATTTTGCGGACCTATCCTGAGGATAAGCCAATATATATGGCCAGAGAACCACTTTAAGTTCCCAGTCCACCCCCGAGACCGAACAAGTAAAAAAAAGATGGAAAGAAGGGTAAATAGAAGAGAGTAGAAAGAGACAGAAACTAAGGAGCAAGGAAATAGGAAAGAATGCAACGTGGACAAAAAAGACCTGGGCTGAATACATTTTAAAACATAGCTTTTACTGATAATAATTAAAATATTAATAATAATAATTAAAAGGATAAACCCACATAGTGCTCAAATAAACGGTGAAAAAATGTATATCAAATATATAGCAAAAAAGGAAGTATAAAAATACAAATAGACAGTAGCCATTATAAACCAATTAATTCACATGGCATTTCATACACAAGTCAAACTGACCGGTTTGAAGATCAGAGGTGTCCAAATAAATAGACCATTCCTCATGTAACAGGCATGAAGAGCGAGAGTGATCAATGCCTGTATGGGCTGGGGGAAGGGTCACCCTCGGCTCGGGTCTCACCACCGTCTATCAAGGAGGGGAGCACAGAGGTGTGCTACAACCACCCTTTTTTAAATATCCCGACTAATGCGCTCATGCACGCTGGCTGAAATGCAAGTGGAATGCAAACCAAGCCGGCGCGCCAGGAAGCAGGTGCTGCAGGAGTACACGTGATCGGGAGGAGTCATCAAGTGGCAATGGAGCATGTCCACAAAATCACGTGTGCTTCCGCACTTACAACAGCCACAGTCGTTATCCCAGTGGCACCTTTACTCCTACAGCCAGATTGGCTATAATCGGATTTTAGGCAGGTGCCTTAGAACTGAATCTGAATAGGGGCTGATGGAACACTTCCCCCAGCCCATACAAGCATCGACGAGGGTCGCTCTTCATGTCTATTACCTGAGGAATGATCTATTTATTTGGACGCCTCTGATCTTCAAACTGGTCAGTTTGACTTGTGTATGAAATGCCATGTGAATTAGTTGGTTTATATTGGGACAGTAGGGTTTACTTTTTGTTCTATTTTTCGATTTGTTTTTCAGTTTACCCTCCATTTGTATACCCATCCCCTTATGAGTCCCGGGGAGGGACGAAACATGCCATGTTGGGACATGAGAGAGAGGGATAAGCTCAGGGACTAGGCCCCAAAAAGGGAAAGGTTCCAGACTGGGTCGTCCCTATCGGGGCGGGTGCACTGTATTGCTAGGTAGGGACAGCTTAGCCCTTATCCCAACCAATTTTTAGGGCATTCATCTAGGGGCTATGTAGTTTTGTGTCCCCGGAAGAATCACAGCAGTTATACGGACCCCGTCATTCGATTATCTAGGACGGTTGAAAGGTAGAAATTCACCTGAGTATAATCTCAATGAACTGGTAATTTATTAAATGTATTCAGCCCACGTCTTTTTTCTAACGATTTGTTCTATATTTGAAGGTTAGACCTTTTTCTATACTTAACTATCGTGTGTATAGTAGAGGATTTTTGTTAAGAATGCAATGAGGGAAAAAGAAATAAATATTTAGTAGAACATGTATATGGAGAGAGAACAGGTTTGCTTCAAGCTGCCCCTGCACTCTCTTTGTACGGTTTGCTCTGATATCAAGGTGCTCCTTTGAAAAGTACTCACACTACAGAGCTGCTTTGGATAACCCAGTAATTGAGCTACTGAGGCAGGGTGTATCTGTGAAAAAGCCCACTTCCAGATTTTATTACAGTAGTATCAGCAGATGCCTTCAGAATAAGCTTGCTTTTTAGAACAAAATAATATTAAAGAGGTATTCCCATTTGAACACCTATGGCATATCCACAGGATATGTTATAAATGTCTGATGGGTTTGTGGCCTATGTCAAAGACCCCCACCTATTTTGAGAATAGGGCCCCATCTCATGGCTGCTGCAAAAGGAGAGTTGGCTATCCATGCACGGTTTTCTTCACTTACTTCTATGGGAGTTCTGAAAAAGGCGATGGATATGCCACAAAGCTTTCCATATGGGAATAATCCTTTAACACTTATGTATATGTGTAGAATTCTTGTTTTGAATGCTGATCCAGGGAAGCTTTAGGGTGGTTTTTTTCATGCCTTATGGGTTTTCTACCTAAATCTGGACCCACAAGTGTTTACGATTTACGAAAGTTCAGTTTCTGCAACTGAAATTCCACCTGTTCTCCTAAAAAACCCTCACAGAGACACTCATAATGGTATTGCGGCAATAGCACTTACCACAATAGGAGGGTGAAAAGCATGAATGTATAGTTCAGGCTGCTCTAGCAGGTTTATATAAAGACATTTGGCACAGGTTCCCTTCTAGATAATTGAGTTACACGGCTAAGTGAGGTATCCAGCAATTAGAGGTAAATGTCTTGGCTGCTTTATTTCAGTCTATGATCATAATGCTATCATCCCCAGCTGTTTTTGACAAATTGTTAAATCTGTTCTGCCTACATTGCATCTATTTTAAGTTGATGAAGCAAAAGATATACCTAATTATCTGGTTTTAAGCTAGAAATCGTATACCTGCAATTTACAATATTGTTTCAAAATGCTGATATTAAGGGCACAGCAACCTCTGGGCTAGGTTAACACATTCCTCATTCAGCGATTGCAGACTAAATGTTGACGCCTTGCTTTTACTTCAAAACCTGGCAATAAAGGTGCATTTTACTAGTTTACTGTACTTATAGTTACATTGTTAATACAATAGAAAAAATACATAAATCTCTGTCATCCATTAATTTCAAGTATATAACTTATAAATAATAGGGATATTATAGCTAGCACCATCATAATGGGCACACTGTGGCTGTCATAGTTATAGAGCCTGGAGCATCAATGTATCAATTTTAATGTACGGTGACAATTACAGTGTGGTTCTTACCATTATATTGGGGGGGGGGGGGGGGTTAGAGGCACTTTGGTTGCAACTGTTGTTAACATAAACTCTGCTAATTCAAATATTAAAGGGGTTGTCCCATGAAAAATATTCTACAGTTTTCAAACCAGCACCTGGATCTGAATACTTTTGTAATTGCATGTAGTTAAAAACTTAGTATAGCCACTGAGTTATTCAATAAAATGTATCTGTACACTGCGTGCAGAATTATTAGGCAAATGAGTATTTTGACCACATCATCCTCTTTATGCATGTTGTCTTACTCCAAGCTGTATAGGCTCGAAAGCCTACTACCAATTAAGCATATTAGGCGATGTGCATCTCTGTAATGAGAAGGGGTGTGGTCTAATGACATCAACACCCTATATCAGGTGTGCATAATTATTAGGCAACT
Organism: Bufo bufo; assembly: GCF_905171765.1. Classification (NCBI taxonomy): domain Eukaryota; kingdom Metazoa; phylum Chordata; class Amphibia; order Anura; family Bufonidae; genus Bufo; species Bufo bufo. Next base: position 255,510,285 of record NC_053392.1, on the reverse strand, counting down.
TCCTTTCCTTTGGCAAAATGGGTCAAAAGAAGGACTTGACAGGCTCAGAAAAGTCAAAAATAGTGAGATATCTTGCAGAGGGATGCAGCACTCTTAAAATTGCAAAGCTTCTGAAGCGTGATCATCGAACAATCAAGCGTTTCATTCAAAATAGTCAACAGGGTCGCAAGAAGCGTGTGGAAAAACCAAGGCGCAAAATAACTGCCCATGAACTGAGAAAAGTCAAGCGTGCAGCTGCCAAGATGCCACTTGCCACCAGTTTGGCCATATTTCAGAGCTGCAACATCACTGGAGTGCCCAAAAGCACAAGGTGTGCAATACTCACAGACATGGCCAAGGTAAGAAAGGCTGAAAGACGACCACCACTGAACAAGACACACAAGCTGAAACGTCAAGACTGGGCCAAGAAATATCTCAAGACTGATTTTTCTAAGGTTTTATGGACTGATGAAATGAGAGTGAGTCTTGATGGGCCAGATGGATGGGCCCGTGGCTGGATTAGTAAAGGGCAGAGAGCTACAGTCCGACTCAGACGCCAGCAAGGTGGTGTCACGGCTGAGGATGGGGGAAATCCTCAGCCGTGTAACGCCAGGTCATGTTATGGCCTACTCGGCCAGGAGAACAGGATAGGGAGCAGGTCACCTCCTAACAGCGTCCCTACCCTGACCCTAACTCCTAACAGCATGGGCCGACCTTAAAGGTAGGAGGACCCATGCGCAGGAACCTCGGATCCCTAACTCACCCTCCGTCCGGTCCCTGCGCTAGGAGTCAGAGTAAGACGCCCCACTCCTCCTAGGCACGGAGGAGCAGGAGTCTCAACGGCCAAGCTGTTGGGAAACACAAACAGTACTATGGATATGGCAGGTAATGTGAACTAGCTCCACTTACCTGCCACAGCCTTGCTGACTGGATCCCTGTGCAGGCAAGCTGAAGTCCAGACAAGATTCAATGAACCCAGCAAACACACAACCACACACAGGAACCCAGATCCATAGCTGCACAAATATACACAAGAACAAACCAACTGATCATAACATAACAGTGTATAACAATTTATGATCACAAGGGTGGCCCACACTGGCAGATGGAAAAGACCAGGAGAGTTCCTCCAGCTTACAAGGCTGGAGTACCCCTCAGAAGTCAGTCTCAACTGAGGCTTTATAGCCCAGGCAGCCACACCCACAAACGGACACACCCAGTGCACACACACTAGGAAGGAGATTAACCCTTCCATCACCAGGGAAGGGAAAACACCACTTAAAGGGGAAAGTGCACACACTGACATAACACACGGTGCACACAACACACACACCTAACAGCAGGTTGCTAGGTGTGACCGCATGCCAGGGCAGCAAGCTGCCTAGCAACGCACAGGCTGCTCTGCTGCTAAAAACACTGGTTGCCCGCGGCAACCACAAGTGAGGCCACAGACAAGCGGCCCTCACCCGTGGTTGAACGCCCATACAAAACCGCAGGCAACCGCATGCGGTAAAGGAGTCACGGTCATGGGCATGGCCGTGACAGGTGGAGGTGGAGTACTGGTTTGGGCTGGTATCATCAAAGATGAGCTTGTGGGGCCTTTTCGGGTTGAGGATGGAGTCAAGCTCAACTCCCAGTCCTACTGCCAGTTTCTGGAAGACACCTTCTTCAAGCAGTGGTACAGGAAGAAGTCTGCATCCTTCAAGAAAAACATGATTTTCATGCAGGACAATGCTCCATCACACGCGTCCAAGTACTCCACAGCGTGGCTGGCAAGAAAGGGTATAAAAGAAGGAAATCTAATGACATGGCCTCCTTGTTCACCTGATCTTAACCCCATTGAGAACCTGTGGTCCATCATCAAATGTGAGATTTACAAGGAGGGAAAACAGTACACCTCTCTGAACAGTGTCTGGGAGGCTGTGGTTGCTGCTGCACGCAATGTTGATGGTGAACAGATCAAAACACTGACAGAATCCATGGATGGCAGGCTTTTGAGTGTCCTTGCAAAGAAAGGTGGCTATATTGGTCACTGATTTGTTTTTGTTTTGTTTTTGAATGTCAGAAATGTATATTTGTGAATGTTGAGATGTTATATTGGTTTCACTGGTAAAAATAAATAATTGAAATGGGTATATATTTGTTTTTTGTTAAGTTGCCTAATAATTATGCACAGTAATAGTCACCTGCACACACAGATATCCCCCTAAAATAGCTAAAACTAAAAACAAACTAAAAACTACTTCCAAAAATATTCAGCTTTGATATTAATGAGTTTTTTGGGTTCATTGAGAACATGGTTGTTGTTCAATAATAAAATGAATCCTCAAAAATACAACTTGCCTAATAATTCTGCACTCCCTGTATAGCACCACCTGCTCTTTGTTTTGTTTCTTATTCCTTTGACCTTATCACTGAGATGGCCGCACATGCTCAGTTTCATCCTTTCACTGCTTCCTGAGCTGTGATAGGGAGAGCTGAGACACGCCCCCTTAGCTGCAGCAGAAGAGACACGCCCCCTGAGCTGCCAGCATGATATAAATCTAGCAGAGCAATGAATGGGGAAATCTCTGGATCCATGTGAGGTACAGGGCTGGTTCTAGCTTTGTTAGAAAGAGATTGTCATGTACTATATGATGTATTATTTTCATTTTTCATATTAGTCATGGGATAACCCCTTTAATGTAGGTACTCAAAAATATGAATCCAGAACGTCTTAGGGCCTGCTCACACAGAGTTTTTTGGTGCTGACTTTGCCACATGGAAAAAAGAAGTGGCATGCCCTATCCTGGAATGGAATCTGCGTGGAATCTCCCATTGCAATGAATGTGAATTGTCAAGAAAAATAAATGTTCCATATGTGTCTGTCTACTTTTTGGCACAGATCCACGCCAAAAATCACGAGCTGGAAATGCAGTTTTGTATTAAAGTAAACAAAGTAAAAATAAACACGTAGAAAATGCATCAAAAACGCGTCAAAAACTGCACAGAACCTGAATTTTGCAGGCAGATTTGCCAAATCCGTTGTGCGAACATACGGTTATACTTATCCACTATTAATAACGCTCAGGGTAACAGGTGATTCATCTGTCTTTTCTTAAACAGTAATATATAAATAAAACTATTGTTTAGAAATAGAAAACAGAAAATTGGCATAAAAAGCTCTGGTGCAACCAATTACGGTACCTTCAGAAGTCACATAATAATATAATAAAAAATGTAAATGGAAAGGTAAAAAGAAGGTAAAAGGAATGGATAAGTCAATGGATCTCTGATAGTGATCAAAAATAGTCCGATGTCTTGTAGTTCCACAGGTACAATAAAGGTGGTTGCAATAAAGATGGCTGTAATAAAAGTTCCTCAAATATAGAAAAATGGATGGTGAGTATAATCCCCAAAAATGTAATGGTATATATGATAAAATATATAAAGGATGGTAAGGAAAAAACAGGGTAGGTGATGGTTGATATAAGTAGCAATAAGTAAGCAGTCTTTGGCCAATATGGATGACGCTGTAATGCTTATACTTGTGGTAATGTTAATGGTCAGAGATCTCATACACACGTAGGTGTGTTAGCGGGCCATACATCTACCAGACGCGTTTCGAAGTAACCTAACTTCTTCCTCAGTGGTAATGGACAATGTTGTTGAGAAGTACAAGTCAGGGTTAGGTTATAAAAAAAAATATCCAAATCTTTGATGATCCCCAGGAGCACCATCAAATCTATCATAACCAAATGGAAAGAACATGGCACAACAGCAAACCTACCAAGAAACGGCTGCCCACCAAAACTCACAGACCGGGCAAGGAGGGCATTAATCAGGCAGCACAGAGACCTAAGGTAACCCTGGAGGAGCTGCAGAGTTCCACAGCAGAGACTGGAGTATCTGTACATAGGATGACAATAAGCTGTGCGCTCCATAGAGTTGGGCTTTATGGCAGAGTGGCCAGAAGAAAGCCATTACTTTCAGCAAAAAACAAAAAGGCACGTTGTGAGTTTGCGAAAAGGCATGTGGGAGACTCCCAAAATGTATGGAGGAAGGTGCTCTGGTCTGATGAGACTAAAATTGAACTTTTCGGCCATCAAAGAAAGCGCTATGTCTGGCGCAAACCCAACACATCACATCACCCAAAGAACACCATCCCTACAGTGAGACATGGTGGTGGCAGCATCATGCTGTGGGGATGTTTTTCAGCAGCCGGGAATGAGAAACTGGTCAGAGTTCAGGGAAAGATGGATGGTGCTAAATACAGGGATATTCTTGAGTAAAACCTGTACCACTCTGTGCGTGATTTGAGGTTAGGACGGAGTTTCACCTTCCAGCAGGACAATGACCCCAAACACACGGCTAAAGCAACACTTGAGTGGTTTAAGGGGAAACATGTAAATGTGTTGGAATGGCCTAGTCAAAGCCCAGATCTCAATCCAATAGAAAATCTGTGATCAGACTCAAAGATTGCTGTTCACAAGCGCAAACCATCCAACTAGAAGGAGCTGGAGCAGTTTTGCAAGGAGGAATGGGCAAAAATCCTAGTGGTAAGATGTGGCAAGCTCAAGGAGACTTATCCAAAGCGACTTGGAGCTGTGATTGACGCAAAAGGTGGCTCTACAAAGTATTGACTTTAGGGGGTGAATAGTTATGCACATTGACTTTTTCTTTTATTTTGTCCTATTTGGTGTTTGCTTCACAATAAAAAAATAAAATAAAATCCTCAAAGTTGTGGGCATGTTCTGTAAATTAAATGATGCAAATCCTCAAACAATCCATGTTAATTCCAGGTTGTAAGGCACCAAAATACGAAAAAAGTCAAGGGGGGTGAATACTTTTGCAAGGCACTGTATGTACAATAATACATCACATGACAAATTACACTGTCATTATTTAACAAAAATTAGGCCGCAATGCGGAAACTGTTAAGTACACCCTTAGGTCTCATTCACATGTCCGTGATGACATCTGTGACAAGATGGTCAGTGGTTCATCCGAGAAGATGTCCATTAAGGATCCATATTTGGTCCACGTGTCTGTGAGACTGCTAGGTTGAAAATTTGTTCCCACTTTCTCTGTGGAGGCTCCACTCCTGATTTTGTCTTACAAAACTCTGATGCAAAAAACTGACCTAAAATAGTTTAAGCTTCGGTACTTAAAGGGCCACTGAGTTTTGACATGATATGATTGTGACGGACTGACACATAGTAACTATATATTCTACTGTGCATAAAAAAGGAAAAAAGGCCAGAGCACATCTAGGTGGTGTCAGTCTTTTTTTTAAAACAGATCCATATGGGTACTGTTTATAGTCCAAGAGGTTCAAAATCGCTCCCCCGAGTTGCTGGTGGAATGATGTGCTGTGAACTGTGGGTGAATATATTCTATACTTGGCTGGAAGCTATTGGAGTGCTGCTCCATTCATTTCTATTGTGGTTGGACTGCTGTGCCGACCTTTGAGTCTAGTCATCGAAGCTCTGCACTTACTCTTTCAAGTGGATTTTATTACAGTGCTGCTCCATTTATTTAATTTTGTCTAGATCTCCTTGAAGGCTTTGCGCATACAAATTTTTTTTCATTGTCCCAGTGCATCCTTTGTAAGGAAGGATACAGCCATACGTTCAGGTTTTCTAATGCAGTTTTTGGAGGCCAAAACCAGGAGTGAATTATAAAAGAGGAAAAATAATATCTGTCCTTTAAGGGGTTGTACCACTTCAGCAAATGGCATTTATCATGTTGAGAAAATTAACACAAGGCACTTGTTAATGTATTGTGATTGTCCATACTGCCTCATTTGTTGGCCTGATTCATTTTTTCATTGCATTATACACTGCTTGTATCCAAGGGTTACGAACACCCTGCAATCCAGCAGCGGTGGTCGTACTTGCTTGCACACAATAGGAAAAAGTTTTGGCCTATGTGCGCTCCCGTGTTACCAAAAACTCAGCAATCTGCCATACACAATAGCTGAACAACGATGAGGCCCTCTAGACTGGGATGCAACCATTGTGGCAGAAAACTACAGTATGAACATGGTATTCCTTGACCTCCGCCAAGCTGGGTGGCCATCACCACATTGTTAGAGGTCCAGATAATCACAATTACAGTGCCTGTATATAAAAGTATGTTAGGTTTCACATACACTATCCCGATCAGAAGCAGAAGGGTCCTGTGTTCCTCTGCATGCATGCTGCCGCTCCATTCAACTCTTTGGGACTGCCAGAGATAGATAATTGGCGAGGAGCCAGGCTGTTAGACCTCCACCGATCAGACAATTTTCCCGTATCCACAGAAGCGTTTGTAATCCCCTTTAATGAGAGAAATGGAATAAATGCCTTCTCAAAGTCTGCAGTTTTTCGGCCCCCCTAAGCCTTACAGAACACTATTTTTACATATAGCACACAACCTAATACACAGTATGACACTATACTTTTTCTGAATTAGCAAATCCATTTTTATTATATGTTTCACACCCATGTTGAGAATTTAGGAAATACTAAGCAGCACAGCATTTATCGCAGTGTGCCAAAAGTGCTAAATAAAACTGATGGAAAATCTATTTAAGACCAGTCCAAGCCATTTATTTCATTAATGAAAGTGGAAATTAAAGAACAGGGCCTTCTGCTGGAGTCCCTTTCTATACCTGCTTTAAATAATTTATTTCATCAGTGTAATTTTCAAGGGATCCAATTTCCTTTGTGTTAGGCAAACGCACATCGACAAGCAGCCGGAAGTAGTCCAATAAAGAACGTCTGTTTGTTAAATCTAAATAACAGTGTTACATTTAAGGTGCCTGCACGTGGGAGCGCGGAAACATGCTGAAGATCTGCACTCATTTTTATGCATTTCCACAGTAAAACTGCACCAAAAGAAACAGGTGTTACTTCCATTTTTTGGCACAGACTCAATGTGGTCACTCTTTCACTGAAAAGGATGAAATTCGCACCAAAAACCACAAACACAATTGACATTCTGCAGATTTCTAAATCCGCAAAGCAGGTCAATTTCTACACAGAACGAAAAAGTAAAGTATATACTTTGCTGATACTGTATTACACTGCGGTTTTTCCGCAGATGTTATGTTCCCTAACTTACTTTCCTGATTCACTACTCTGCTTGTTCTAACCAAAGCAAAAAAGATGTTATCATTGTTATTTTATTGCAAAATTTAAAATACTGAAATAAATAAAATACAATACAATAGAATTTTAACAATGTACGAGCACATTAAAGGGGTTATCCAAGACTATTAAATGCCCCCCATATGCCCGGGCCTCTCACAATGAATATACATACCTGGCTCCTCGCTCCCTGCGCCGCCACTGCTGCTTTTGCCCTAATTTAGGACAAGTAGCTCAGAGCTGCCATAGATTTCTGGCTTCATTTGTGCTAGAAAACTGGAGATAAATTTGTTGGGAGCAGATGGTCATGCCCCCTTCCCGCCTTTGCCATGCCCTCTTTAGGGAAAATGGGAGAGATGCCACACATAGTTTCTGACTTTTTAACACCACTTTTCAGGTCCATAGGAGATGATTAATCTACCCTAATGAGTTTAAAGAAAACAAAAAAAACAGCATATGTTCCACCTACAGTATGTAGCAGCACTCCAAAAAAACAAATGCTGCATTAAATTTTTTTTGCCTATTAGTGTGACTCCTAACGTTATCACAAACCCTGCATAAACTATTCATATGTAACAAAACATGTTTGATAAGGAAAATAGTCATATATTGCTTTCTAATAATCAATTGCTAATATTTTATAGACTATGCAAATGTGTGAATGCAACTTTAGCTTACTTAAAGAAGCGTTACTTGTATTTAGATGTGTGAATGGAATTTGTGGTACTTTAGTACTGCCATTCTCTGACATCATGGAGGCACCATGATAAGGGAGCTGGGATGGTCGGAACAAAGGATAAAGACGGCACTCTAGATAGTACAATCCTTGTACTCTATGATGCGTATAAACTCCGGATGTTAATGTGCAAAATGGGCAGAATGTTCAAAACAACGTAAGGAAAACGCCATAGTACCTGCTATGGAGCTTAGTGGTTGAGGGGGTCCAATGAGGTGCAAAAACATTGTACCTTTCTGGGGGGAATAACAATATGGTGGATTTTTGCTATAATCTATGTTTTCTGATGTATTAAGCTATTACACATACCTTTAATTGTTGCTACTTTTGCTGCTGTTTCTTACAGTAGGTGGTGGTGGCCCCATCTTATTTTGCTATGGAAGGTGAAATCCTCACCAAAAATGACAAACGTAATTCACATGCTGCGGCTTTCCAAATTCGCACAGCAGGTGAATTTCTGCATGGAATGAAAAAGAAAAGTGTACATGAGATTTGTCTAAATCTCATACACTTTGCTGGTACTGTACTGTGCAGTAAAACGTGCCTAATCTGCAGCATGTGCACGTAGCTTAAAAGTCACTTGCTTGACAAAGAAGCCACAGCTTTTGAGAGTCTCTTTCTCTGGTTGGGAGCTCTTCACGCATGTATTCTAAATATTTATTTCTATTTTTCATTCTTAAAGGGGTATTCCCATCTTCACTTTTTATACTTACCCTTGTTGAGCGCGACGTTCACTTCCTGGATTCTTCTCGTACAGAGCTGCGAACGCGCACACCGGCTCTGTACTATACAGGCCAGGAATAAGTCACCATGGCGCATGCGCGGCGGCGCGCGCGTTCAGGACATTGCGCTGCCTCGCCGGGAGAAAATCTTCAGTCTTCTGCGCAAGCGCAGCCGGGCTGCGCAATGTCCTGAACGCGCACGCTGCCGCGCATGCGCCATGGTGACTTATTCCTGGCCTGTATAGTCCAGAGCCGGCGTGCGCGTTCAGGACATTGCGCGGCCCGGCCGGGAGAAAATCTTCAGTCTTCTGCGCAAGTGCGGCCCGGCGGGATTCGACAGGAGAGGTGGCCGTAACCAGGGGAGACGAAAGACAGCGATCAGGTAAGAGGGGACTTATTTTCTCAAAAAGGGTGGGAATTGGGTAATTAAATGCATTTACAAAAATGATCACTGTCAAATCATTAACAGATTTAACAGTGATCATTGTGATGGGACATCCCCTTTAATCTCTTTATTATCTTTGTAAAATCTTTTATACTAAATAAACTCTCACTGTGAGACAAGAGACCTTTATTTTCAGAAGTATCAGACTTCTTTATCCTTTTCATGATTACTAAGAAAAAAATTGTGGTCCAGCTTCCCTTAAAAACTTGCAGCTTTATTAATAAGAATAAAAAACTGTTAGGCATATTGGATGTTTGAATTGGAAAGTTGCTTTCCCACAGGTGTGAACAGAAAACACGATCTGATTTTACAATATTGTTAAAATAACTATTTTTATAGTTTTTCAGTATTATATACATGTTGTCTTCTTTTTTATTCATTGGGTGTTGGTTTTTGGTGTCTAATCAGTTCTTCTCCCCTTTTGAGCATTGATGCCGTAGTCTTGATTACCTGGTGCACCAACATGTTTAAAGAGAGGTGAACATTCACTTTTCTGTATGTCATGAGTAAGGACCGAGATTGTGGAGTCCGAAACATGTAGACATCATGGATCTTGTATGTGATTCGTGTTTGGATAACAGTTTTTTATTGTTATTAATAAAGCTGCAAGTTTTTATGGGAAGCTGGAGCACAAGTTTTTTCTTTGTACACAGTCAAGTCCGGACTGGGCCCGTGCTTCCGTGAAAGCAACAAAGCTGAGAGCTGTCTAATATATATTTGGAACTTTGATGATTACTCAGAACACTGCTTTCATGTTAAAACAGATTTAAATGATGTGTCACAAACCGACCTTCAGTACATGCAATATGTGAGACTATATATAATGCCGACCTAACATTACAATGGTCAGCCATGTCGTTAAATCCACTGACTGGTAAAGTGAATAAAAATGTGACAATGGTACCTGTCAAGGAGTGGGATATACAGTATAAGGCAGCAAGTGAAACTGTTGTCTAAGTAGCAAGAAAAATGGGCAAGCATAAGGATTTGGCAAGGGCCAATTCCTGATGGAAGGGTTAAAATATCTCCAAATAACAGGTCTTCTGGAGTGTTCCCAGTACGCAGTAGTTAATACCTACTAAAAGTGGTTCAGGGAACCAGCAACAGGGCCATAGGTTCCCAAGGCTCACTGACATGCAATAGGAGCAAAGGTTTGGCCATCTGGTTTGATCGTACAGAAGAGCTACTATAGCATAAATTGCTTAAAAGTTAATGCCAGGTGTCTATCAGATTCCTGAAGAAGCGATTGCCCTAGGATGGAATATGGAAAGAATGCGGGCTAGTGGAGGCTGTGTGATGCTCTGGGCAATGTTCTTCTCATAAACCTTGGGTCCTGGAATTTATGTGGCTGGGCTGTCGCTTTGACATGCACCACCTACCTAAACATTGTGGCTGACTATGTATACCCCTGCATGGCAGCAGTATTTCCTAATGGAAGTGGGCTTTTTCAGCAGGATAAAGCGTCCTGTCACACTGTAAAAATTGCTTAGGAATGGTTTAAAGAGTTATTCCCATCTGGACATTTATTAATGTCTGCAGGTCCCAGCTCTCAGCCACCTCAAGGGCGCCTTCCCACACGGCAGATTTTGTGGCAGAAAATACCGCGACGGAAAATCAGTTCTATTCACCCTAATGGAGCTTGCAGAAATCCATATGCTTGCTGCCCCATTCAAATGAATAGAAACAGATTTTTTTCACAGAATTTTATGCCACAAAATCTGCCACATGTGAAGGAACCCCAAGAAACCCATCTGACAGCCACAGAGAATGGAGAGGTGGCCGCACATACACAGATCCCCCCATTAACTTTTATGGGAGTTCCGAAAATTGCAATGTAAGTATGCTCCGTTATTTTTTGGAACTCCCATAGAAGGGAATAGATCCTGGGGATATGTCATAAATGTCCAGATGGGAATAATAATTAAAAGGAAAATGACAAACAGTTCAAGGAGTTGGCTTGGCCCCAAATTTCCCGATCTCAATCCAATCGAGCATCTGTGGCATCCATGGAGTCCCCACTTGATAATTTACAGGACTGCTGCTAACATCTTGGTGCTAGATACCACAGAACAATTTCATAAATCTTGTGGAATCAATGGGAGATATTTGTCTCTGCTGTTGGCCATACAATCACACAGCTTGCGACTTTTTAAAATCACTTTTCTGGAGCAAGGCAGATGATAAATCTCCCCCAATGTCACAACAGGTTTTAGGCAGGTGGTTGTAATGTTGGGGCTAATGTAAGAAGTATGAACTCACGTAAAATAATGTTATATTTAATAACACCTGCACAGATTGGGAGACATGGAAGGTAAATGAAATGTCAAGAGAGTGTAAATCAATTACATAAATATCAGTTATTAATAAGAAATCAGTGCCTATACCTGCCCAGGAGGTGGAAGATAAGCGTACTTATTCTTGAGTAACTTCTTTGCTGGAGCAGTCAGTTTCTTCCTGGAGTGTTTCAGGCTCAACTTACTGAGCGCACGCCGCTCTGGCCGGTAGCTGACTTGCGCGTGAAGGAACCGGTAGGTAAGGTGTTTGGGAGCATGTCGTGTGACGTCACAGCAATCCTACGGATGCTTCCAAGGTACAAAATATATCCAACGTGTTTCAGAACCATCGGGTTACTTCGTCAGGGATGGTTTGTCTCTCTTGTCCTGTGGGTTAAATAAGCGTCCGGTTCCCATAGCAACACCTGCGCAATTCATTGTTGTTTAAGCAAATACTACTCCATCTTTAATTGTCAGACATGCTCCAGTCATTATATTCCCCTCCATATGTAAAAATGCATGGTATGATAACTTAGTAACCTGTTATTAAAAAGCAAATAGCTCAATCTCCTGATTTAGACCTTTTGGCGCTAAACTATTTAATCTGAAAATCCACTTGCTCTCACAGCGAGACATTTGTTTAATAAAGTCCCCACCTCTTGTGTTTATTTTAACTTTATCAATGCCACCAAATGAGGAACCAGTGAATTTGCCATCATGATGTTCTGCATAGTGGCGTGATAATGGATGTCCATCATATTTTTTGTATATATTTTTTATTTGTTCCCCAATCCTGGTTTTCATTATTAATCGTTTGGTCCTACCTACATATATTTTCTGGCAGGGACATGTAGTACAGTTGTGTTCAAAATTATTCAACCCCCAATGCTGTAAAGGGTTTTAGGGAATTTAGTGTACATTTGTAATTGTGTTCAGAATGAAATCTTACAAGGACTTTTTAAAGAACCAAATGCAACTAAAATGACATCAATTGTTTTTGTAATACAGTATTAAATGTTTTTTTTGTGATTTCTTCATTGACACAATTATTCAACCCCTTAAAGACTACCACTCTTAAGAACAGAGGTTCATTCAAGTGTTTTCGATCAGGTATTGAAAACACCTGTGGATGTCAAGGAGCAGCAATCAAGCATAATAAGCACCAATTAGGCAGATTTAAAAGGACTGTGATACTCAGCTCCTTCTAGACATTTACTGGTGTGTTTACAAACATGGTGAAGTCAAGAGAATGGTCCAGGAAGACAAGAGAAGAGGTGATTTCTCTTCACAGGAAGGGCAATGGCTATAAGAAGATTGCAAAGATGTTAAACATACCAAGAGACACCATAGGAAGCAACATTCGCAAATTCAAGGCAAAGGGCACTGTTGAAACGCTACCTGGTCGTGGCAGAAAGAAGATGCTGACTTCGACTGCTGTGCGCTACCTGAAGCGCAAAGTGGAGAAAAGTCCCCGTGTGACTGCTGAGCAACTGAAAAAAGATTTGTCAGATGTGGGTACTGAAGTTTCAGCTCAGACAATAAGGCGCAAACTGCGTAATGAAGGCCTCCATGCCATTACTCCCAGGCGCACCCCCTTGCTGTCTCCAAAGAATAAGAAGAGTCGACTGCAGTGTTCTGTGGACTGATGCAACAAAATTAGAACTGTTTGGGCCCATGGATTAACGCTATGTTTGGAGGAGGAAGAACAAGGCCTATGAAGAAAAGAACACCTTGCCTACTGTGAAGCATGGCGGGGGGGTCAATCATGCTTTGGGGCTGTTTTGCTTCTACAGGTACAGGAAAGCTTCAGCGTGTGCAAGGTACCATGAATTCTCTTCAGTACCAGGAGATATTGGATGAAAATGTGATGCAGTCCGTCACAAACCTGAGGCTTGGGAGACGTTGGACCTTTCAACAGGACAATGATCCCAAGCATACCTCCAAGTCCACTAGAGCATGGTTGCAGATTAAAGGCTGGAACATTTTGAAGTGGCCATCGCAGTCACCAGACTTAAATCCGATTGAGAACCTCTGGTGGGACTTAAAGAAAGCAGTTGCAGCGCGCAAGCCTAAGAATGTGACTGAACTGGAGGCTTTTGCCCATGAAGAATGGGCGAAGATACCCGTAGATCGCTGCAAGACACTTGTGTCAAGCTATGCTTCACGTTTAAAAGCTGTTATAACTGGAAAAGGATGTTGTACTAAGTACTAAGATTGAATGTCACTTGGGGGTTGAATAAAACTGATAATGATGTGAGCACAGAAAAGACATTTGTGGTTATTTCATTATAAATGTTATGTTATATTTGTCTGACTTAGGGTACTTTCACACTTGCGGCAGGACGGATCCGACATGCTGTTCACCATGTCGGATCCGTCCTGCGGCTATTTTGCTGTGCCGCCGGACCGCCGCTCCGTCCCCATTGACTATAATGGGGACGGGGCGGAGCTCCGGCGCAGCACGGCGCAGCACGGCGGTGCACGGCGAAAGCCGCCGGACTAAAAAGTTTGACATGCAGTAATTTTAGTCCGGCGGCCTTTCGTCGTGCGCCGCCGTGCTGCGCCGGAGCTCCGCCCCCGTCCCCATTATAGTCAATGGGGACGGAGCGGCGGTCCGGCGGCACGGCGAAATAGCCGCAGGACGGATCCGACATGGTGAACAGCATGTCGGATCCGTCCTGCCGCAAGTGTGAAAGTAGCCTTACAAGTGCCTCTTTGATTTAATTGTAAACAAGATGACTGAAATGATCAAAATCAATATCAAACTGGCCAAAACACTCAATTTCAGTGGGGGTTGAATAATTTTGAACACAACTGTATATTACTCCTTTCGTGCTGCACGTGATATGATGGTTAATTTTATACACAAGTGAGTTCTCCTTTATTTCAAAGATCGGGTTTTTTTGTCTGCTGATTTTACATATATCTTATTGAGTTAGGGCAGCTTACTCTGCACACATACCCCAGCGGCGGCTCCCCGATCTGAGGTCAGGGGAAGGGGAGATATATATATATATATATCGATAGCGCAAGTGTAACAATTTATCTAAGTATGAACTCACGTACACTGAAGTTTTATTTAAGAAGGTGTTTTGTACAGAAATAATGGGATAACAGAGAGTTTGAAAAATTCTTAAAATGTCTTTAATTATGCAAACAAAAAAAAACTGTTTAATAAAAACATTCACTAATGTAAACTACTGGATGGAACACTGCAGGTTGTCTCTTGTGTGTATGTATATTTCATGTATAAAACAGATGTACACATTTAGAGAACGACCGATTTTTTAGAGTCGATACCGATAACCTGTGAACTTTCAGGCCGATCGCTTATACCGATATTCTGTGCATTTTCATTTTTGAAAATAAAAAAATTAATTCTGTTACGGCGTTCCCCACATAGGAGATTTTTTTATTTTATATTTTAATAATTTGGACTTTTTGGATGTGGTGGTATGTGATATGTTTATTTATTTATTTATTGTTTATATATTTTATATGCAAAATTGGGAAAAGGGGTGATTTATACTTAATATTATTTTTTTTTTTAACTTTTTATTTTAGTAACTATTTCCCCCTTAGGGGCTAGAACCTGGGATCTTTTAATCCCTTATCCTATTCACCCTAATAGAGCTCTATTAGGGTGAATAGGACTTCACACTCTCCCTGCTGCCCTGTGCATAGGGCACACAGCAGCAGGGAGCTTACCATGGCAGCCAGGGCTTCAGTAGCATCCTGGCTGCCATGGTAACCGATCAGAGCCCCAGGATTACACTGCTAGGGCTCCTATCAGAAGCTGCCACTGCCACCAATGAAGAGGAGGGGAGGGGACCCTGTGGCCACTGCTACCAATGATTTTAATACTGGGGGGGCGCACTGCACCACCAATGATTTTAATACTAGGGGGCGCACTGCACCACCAATGATTTTAATGCTGGGGGGTGGGGGGAGGGCGCACTGCGCCACCAATGTTTTTAATACTGGGGAGGGCGCACTGCACCACCAATAATAATTAATGTTTAATACAGGAGACGGGTGTGTCCGTGCAGAATCACATAGCCGGCACCCTGCCTCTGACAGGGAGCTGCGATCAGGGGCAGCAGTTAACCCCTCAGGTGTTGCACCTGAGGGGTTAACTGCCACTGATCGCAGCTTCCTGTCATATAGGCTGGGCACCGCCTCCTGTATTTGTATTAGATGTTAACTTTCATTGGTGGTGCAGTGCCCCCGCCCCTTCTCCTCCCGTCTCTCCTCATTGGCAGCGCGACACAGGGGGAGGGAGAGAGTGACTCCTTCTCCCCTGTGCTGCTGAGGGAACATGTTCTGTGATAGCGCGCTGGATGCATTATTGGCGTTATCTGCAAGGTTAGATGCCAATACCGATAACTTTGAAAATCAGGAATATCGGCCGATAATATCGGTAACTCCGATAATCGGTCGATCCCTAGTACACATATATGGTATTTGAGCCTCCTGCAACTTGAGCTTTTATTTTAAATGCTTTGTGTTACGGGCAGTGGGTGTGGATCCACTGTGCCAAACTGGCTTGACTTTGGGCAAAACCTAAGGTCGTTATCCTGATAGTCCTTTGGTATTCACCATTTAACCCTATATAAGGATCTGGACTTTGCTGCAGGTGAGCCACCAGGCTGCTACCTCTGGGGTCATGTATAACTGTACAAAGCACTGAAGGTGCAGAAAATAGTAAATAGGCTGAGGTCAGGACAGCCAGAGTTCATGCGAATCCTTGAAACTCATCCGAGGTCAGAGCAGGCAACAAAGAGTCAATACGGCAAACAGGCTAATTTCAGGTCAGGCAGCAGAGAGTCAAATATGTTAACCGGGCAGAGGTCAGTACATGGACAGACAAAGAGAACAGTACACCCTCACTAGAGACTAGCAAGCTAGAAAACCAAAAGCTCAGGTACCCTCCCCTAGGGGAAGGTGCTTTAAATAACCTAAGGAGTCCAGCCATTAGCTAGGGAGACTTGGGGTGTGTGCTCAGGGGTGTAAGTCATTTTTGTTATTGCTCTGTCAAGGGTTGTAATATATTGAATAATATTTTATTAGAACTGAAGAACCCTTTTTACCTTTTCTTTGAATCTTTGAATAATAAATTGCCTTCATCTAGGCTCCAGCAGTCTGCATCATTGAGCAACAGGAAGCTGATCAACTGCTATCCAACTACTAATTTCCTTCTGTTTCATGATGAAATAGATTTATTGAAAAGAAAAAGGGGTTTAGAATCATCTCGCCATTACAGTAAGTGAATATGTCCATGTACTGTTTAACATTTTAAAGCATAACTTTGCTTCTCCAGAGATTTGCTGCATGTCATTAAAGGTCTGACAGTTGCTCCTCTGAATCTGGCAGCAAACTGCCACTTATTAACAACAGATGTTAAGAAAAGTGACAGCTTGTCATCTAATGCTGAGGAGTAAATCAAGTAAAACAGATCGAAGGGGAAGAGGAGCTACACTTCAGGTCTTCAGACTAGAATAGTCATTATAAGCCTAGGTACTGTAAAATGTTCATCTCAGATTGTAACCTCAGAGGAGTTGTAGAAGGTTATGCATAGTCATTAATACTGCTGAGGAAAAATGCAAGCAAAATAACCTAGATCTGCCTAAAGTCATCTGTAAAAATGCATCAGAATATACATGTTAGGAGCAGCATTTTCGCTGAACACAATATAATCTATTTTTATTATTTCAATAATATATCGGGGAGAAGGACAACACCGAATATGTTTAAAATGAAACCCAGAGAAGGTCCTGCACAAGTAGAAGTGTTTTGTCAGCAACTATGCACTGCCGAATCTCTGGTCTTCAAATGCTTTGAACTGGGTTTTATGAATCAGTTTGACTGTAATATCATGTGACTGGCCATACAGGAACTCTTAAATTATACATTCTGCACAGCGCCGGTGGGAACATTTTCAGTACAGTATCTCATACAAGACTGATATTTGCAACTCAAAGATGACAATGTGATAGATCAGTTATACAATGTGACAGCAGCTGGTTCAGCACGAGAATCTTAAATAGGGCATGCAACAGATATTGGCCCTTGCTGACTGGAAAGGTGATCAATGCTAGATAGGTGGGTCTGAATGCTATTTGCCAGCACAGGGAACCCTAGTCTAATGTTTTACTCAGCTAAAAGACCATCTCTAGAAGCAGTTTGAATAGCAATGTTGGTTGATCATGCGCCTTGCTGCTCCGCACAAAGTCTACTGCACTGATGAAAATAGCCATCAGTTGGACACCTACCTTTCTAACATTTATCCAGTGGAGGTGAAAAAGCTTTAGAGCGTAATAGCCTTTTAAGAGTTCAATAAGTACTGGTATTTTAGACTAACAGGTAATTATATTGCTGAAACGCTATTTTACTTAGATCCAAACCATTTATCACTCCATAAATAATTCTGCAATTCTCCAAGATATCCAATCAAATTTAATACAAACTATTTTGAACAAAAGTTCCATAAATCACCTGTTATGTACAAAAAAAGATTATGATTTCAATGAGGTTCAGTCAACACCCATAGATGGAGGCACTGTATCTGTCTTCACAACCTCATGGCTGGACTACTCTAATTCCCTACAAATAGGCCTCTGTCTCTGATATCTACCATCATCAAATCTTCATACTTCCACCTGAGGAACATTGCAAGAGTTAATTAGAAGGTCTATCCACACCGGTACATGTCTTTACAACCTCATGGCTGGACTACTCTAATTCCCTACAAATAGGCCTCTGTCTCTGATATCTACCATCATCAAATCTTCATACTTCCACCTGAGGAACATTGCAAGAGTTAATTAGAAGGTCTATCCACACCGGTACATGTCTTTACAACTTCATGGCCGGACTACTATAATTCCCTACACATAGGCCTTCCAGACAAAACCATACACTGCCTTCAGTTAGTCCAAAATGCTGCGGCTAGGTAAGGCTACTTTCACATTGGCGTTTTGGTTTCCATTTGTGAGATCCGTTCAGGGATCTCACAAGCGGTCCAAAACGGATCAGTTTTGCCCTAATGCATTCTGAATGGATAAGGATCCGCTCAGAATGCATCAGTTTGGCTCAGTTTGCATTCCGCTTTGGAGGCGGACACCAATACGCTGCTTGCAGCGTTTTGGTGTCCGTCTGACGAAACTGAGCCAAACGGTTGTAAGTCAATGGGGACGGATCAGTTTTCACTGACACAATCTGGCACAATAGAAAACGGATCCGTCCCACATTGACTTTCAATGGTGTCCATGACGGATCCGTCTTGGCTATGTTAAAGATAATACAAATGAATCCGTTCTGAAAGGATGCAGACGGTTGTATTATCTAAACGGATGCGTTTGTGCAGATCCATGACGGATCCGCACCAAACGCGAGTGTGAAAGGAGCCTTAATGTCCAAACAAACTCAACATTCTCTCATTACACCAGTGCTTCGCCCACTGCATTGACTGCCCTTAAAATCCAGAATAACTTTTAACATTTATTTGATGACCTTTAAAGCAATAAACAACTTAAGCCCCAGTTCTCTGAAAGAACTTGTTACGCTGAGCGCTCCGGGTCCCCTGCTGGTCTCGGAGCGCTCACAGCGTATGTCCCCAGGCAGCACTCCAGTGTCTCGGCGTGTGCGTCCTCGCTCTCTAGGGCGCGCGCGCTCCGGGACTCTTAGATTCAAAGGACCAGTGCACCAGTGATTGGTGCCTGGTCCAAAGGGGTTATTAAGGGTTAACGTTATGAGAGGCAGTGCTGACTTAATTAGGCTGCACCTGTGCACTGCCCATTTATACCTTCTCCTCCCACAGCCTTCTGCCGGATCTTTGTGCCTTGTGCCTCAGAGAAAGCGTTCCCTATGATGTTAGTTTGCCTTACCTGTTGCCGTACCCGTTGCTACCGTCCACTCGCCTTTGAACCTTTGCCGCCTGCCCTGACCGCTGCTTCGTCCGACTACGCTCTTGCCTTCTCCCTGTGTACCACGCCTTATCAGTTGCCAGAGAGGTCGAGTTGTTACTAGGGGACACGACCTGGTAGTTACTGCCGCGGCAAATCCATCCCGCTTTGCGGCGGGCTCTGGGGAAGACCAGTAACTGCTTAGAACCGGTCCTCTAGTACAACCCGCGCCATCGCCTCTCTGGTGCAGAGGATTCACTACCTGTCCTGCCGGTTCGTGACAGAACTGCTGACTCCTTGCCATCCTTTCAGATCAGTGGGCAGGAATAAACTGTCTACACCCAGGATTCAGGTTAGAAGGGTTGTGCAGCCAATACATACTAATGACCTATCCTCAGGATAGGTGAGCAATACCTGATCAGTGTGGTTTGACTCCTGGCACCCCCACCGATCAGCTCCGGGGAGTAGACGGGTCACTGATGGATCCCATTATAGACAATGGGGCTGGCAAGCATGCGGTACTGTCTGACTATGTCGGATGTGGAGAACACCGGCAGACTGTTGTCTACCGAAATAACCTGCTGAATAGTTTTGCTGAAAGTGTTAAGTTAGTCTAAAACAATTGGAGCCACTATCTGGAACTCACTACCTACCAGACAGATATCCTTGGACACATTTTCATCTAGACTGATTATGCAACTGTCCAGTGTGGTTATTTAGGGCAAATAGCGCACTCTATACACAGGGCATAGCAACAAATGGATCAGTTTACTCCTGATCTGTAATTGAGTCCATTGTGAGAAAAGCGCATTACTAATGTTTATTGTCATTGTTGATTTCTTTATTGTCGTTGTTGATTGCTTGTGCTCTGGTTTTAATGGTTCTACTAAACCTTTTAGGTTTTTAAAGTTTTTTTTTTCAAGATTTTAATACTGATCACCTATCCTCTGGATATATCCTCAATATTAAAATCTCGGAAAACCTTCCAGCAATTTTTGTTTTTTCATCTCCACACTGCAAAAACATTAAAAAATATATATTTTCCGACAACATTATCTGTATGAGGACTTCTTTTATGTTTGACATGTTTTATTTTTAATGTCACCATTTTTAAGTACCTCTACTCTATGATACAACAGGCATTGGGACGG
Organism: Bufo bufo; assembly: GCF_905171765.1. Taxonomy (NCBI): domain Eukaryota; kingdom Metazoa; phylum Chordata; class Amphibia; order Anura; family Bufonidae; genus Bufo; species Bufo bufo. Next base: position 255,489,963 of record NC_053392.1, on the reverse strand, counting down.
TGGAATAAGGAAATGGCAGTATAGACCTGAGTCGACAGAAGGATGGAGAAAGGCAATGTGTACTTCTGAGAAAAGCACCATTAAAAATGTTGCTATGGGGCCCGCTAATCAGTAGTTATGGTCCTGAGTGTATTGACAAATGAATATGATGGCCTGGGTCACATACAGAAAACCTATGTATAAGAAAGTGACAAGAATATGGATCATCTGTCAAGGAAGAGTCAAAAGCTGCCCAAACTGTTTTGCCAACAATAGTTTAATGTGTATGGGGAAATTTAGAAAAGCATCATACCTATTAGTCCTGTCATGGATTTGGTTATACCACAGTGCCTAAAACTGAAAAACACTGCGAGGGTGGAATCCAGATGGAAGGCAGCTGACCTACAGTGTAGAACAAACAGAAACATGGACTTGGAACTTGTTAAGACTTCTGGAAACCAGACACACCAGAAAGGAACAGGCAGATAACAAGGCAAACCTTCAGGAACAGGCATCAGACTTCAGTAGAAAACACGTATGCACAAGAGCAGGGATTGTTGCACAGCCAGGGTCTAACCACACACTTCAGATAGAACCTTTTTACAAACAGACAAATCTTAGGAACTAAATAGCAGGACAAAAAAGCACATGGACAACAAGTGCAGATTCAGACACTGACTTGGGAAGAACCAGATTGAAGAGACACACATCACAAGAGAGCTATAAACACCCACTACTAATCCGAGGCCAGTACTCAAACAACAGAGGCGAATATGCCAAACCGACACATGGCCCTAGATACACATCCGCAATGTATGTCAATCAGCCCACAAGGAATACAATGGCGTACAGTGAAGGAAGAGATACAAGTCAGAGGGGTGCAGTTCACACCCACACGTATCTGCAGCCAGTGCGCAGAAAACAGAGGCGGAAGTGCTCTCCGCACAGTCACTTGGCCCTAGATACACATCCACAATGTACAGCAACCAGCCCCATGGAATACTATGGTGAACAGTGAACAGACGTGTAACAAGCCCTAGTCCGAAATGTATTTTACATAGAATGTATCATACAGTGATCAAGTGTGTTCTCTTATTGACTCCATAAATAAAGAGAACAGATTCTTTAGCTCCTGGCATGCAAAATACTGACTAAATAGTTGACAAAATGAAGTTATTTTGCTTTTGACAGAACCTCCTCAAGGACATCTCATTAGGCCGAATGCACACGGCCGTGTTCCGCGGCCGAGAGCAGTCCATGGTATGCCGGGCTGGATTCCTGTTCAGAGCAGGAGCGCACGGCGTCTTTGGTTGCTATGACGCCGTGCGCTTCATGCCGCCGCTGCACTACAGTAATACAACAGAGACAAAATCTTATCTGCAGTTCAAAAAATGCCTGACTCTACCCCTGCTATGAGAAGGCAGTTTTACGACTTCTCTGTCAAAGTCAGTCAGGTTTCTGTAATCTGTCAGTAGTGCCATAGATGTTTGACTTTTAAAAGAATTTTCCCAGTAAGACTACCCCGGTGATTACAAAAATGGAAGCAGTGTGCGCATGTGTGGCGAGTTGTGACGGGAGTGGGGAAACTCCCCACCGTACGATAATGGGTAAGCGGGGAAGTAGCTAGGTCAGGATGCCAGGATAAGGGAGCAGGTCACCTCCTAGAGCGTCCCTAATCCTCGCCCTAACTCCTCACCATATGAGCGGACCTGGATGGTAGGACGGCTCATACCCAGGATACCTAGGACCCTGAGTCTCACCCTGTGTATAAGTTGTAAGTAGTGTTAGTGGGAAAACCCCTTTAAGGAACATTGTTTGACTACACATGTACACACATGCACATCCTACATGTCCCAAATTTTGCAAAGAAAAAACACGTCTTGTAGGATTTATTTTATTAAATTAAAATGTCACTATAATTGAATGACATATAAAGAGCATAAACCATCCAGTAATGTGATACAAATCATTTTCCAAAGCTGCTGTTTAAGTACCTATTGATTTCCAGGCTAGTGGGTTGTGGGAGATGACAAGTGAGTTCATTCTTCTTAATATACAGTGATTGGCTGAGTGTTTTTTTTAAAATAAAAAGTAATACTGAGATTTTGCACTATAATAAACAATAAATTAAGCTGTTACCATCTTAAATCATGGAAGATGTTTCTTACTTCATAGATAGTTTGTTTGTACATTATAAAATGCAATAAAAGCAAACAATATAATTGCCTTTATGCAGTTATGTGTCAAAAATGTGAAGCCACTGCCATGATCACACCTCAATTACTGGTCAGTACCATGTTGGCGCCCTTGTTAAAAAAGGCATGATCTCATAAAATGCTTAATATATCATAGTTCTGTCTGGGGCTGACAGCCTGGTTTAAGGCACAAAAACATATCCACTGGCAGCATGCATCTTTTATAGACATTTCCCAAATATTTCTTTTTCTTGTCTCATCATTATCATCAGGGTGTAAAAGAATTTCCAACCTTCAAGACCGATTAGTTTTACATTTTGCATGGATTCATTTCTTAATATGGTACAGCTTTATAGCAGTTAGAGCTTCAAATCCCCTCCTAAGGCATACAATTAAATTATGAAATTTGGTCAGATCGGTCAGTTACCAATGGATCTGTGTCTGTTCAGGTGACAAACCCATCAGTGGACAATGCAGTCAATTTAGGTGCAGTTATTGATGGAGAACGGTCTCTGATATCTACCATTATGAAATCTTCATACTTCCACCTGAGGAACATTGCAAGAGTTAATTAGAAGGTCTATCCACACCGGTACATGTCTTCACAACCTCATGGCCGGACTACTATAATTCCCTACACATAGGCCTTTCAGACAAAGCCATACGCTGCCTTCAGCGGCTAGGTTAATGACCAAACAACCTCAACAAGCTCTCATTACACCAGTGCTTCTCTCACTGCATTGACTGCCCTTAAAATGTAGAATACCTTTTTAAATTTACATGATGACCTTCAAGGCAATAAACAACTTAGGCCCTGGTTACTTGAAAGAACTGCTGACTCCTTGCCATCCTCTCAGATCAGTGGGCATGAATAAACTGTCTACACCCAGGATCCAGATTAAAGGGGTTGAGCAGCCAGTACATATTGATGACCTACCCTCAGGATATGTCAGCAATATTTGATCGGTGGGGGTTCAACTCCTGACACCCCAGCTGATCAGCTGCTTGAATAGGAGGTGGTGCCAGAAAGTGGACGGAACCCATTATAGATAATGGGGTCCGGCAGGTACGCAGCACTATCTGTCTATGCCGGATCCGGAGAACAATGGCAGACTGTTCTCTGCCAGAATAGCCTGCCGGATAGCTTTGCTGCAAGTGTGAAGTTAGCCTGAATCATTTGAAGCCAGAGCCTTCTGTTGTGCTGCCCCCACTATCTAGAACTCACTACCTATCAGACAGATATCCTTGGACACATTTTCATCTAGACTGAAAATGCAACTGTTCAGTGCAGTGGCGTAGGGCAGACAGCGCACTCTATACACAGGGCATTGCAACAACTTGATCAGTTCTCTCCAGGTCTGTGCTTGAGTCCAATGTGAGAAAAGAGCATTACTAATGTTTCTTGTCGTTGTTGATTGCTTGTGTCTGGTTTTAATGGTTCTATTAAACTTTTAGGTATTTAAGGCTCCAGTGGTTTTATTATGTTTTTCTACATTTAAAAATTTCATGTTTTTTTTAAAAAAAAAGTTTGTTTTATGTTGCCATAATCCATAACTTTTTTTTTTTTTTTTGGGATACATGCAACATTTTGATCATTTTTCCCCCAACATTTTTGGGACTTTTTTCCCCAGTATTCAACATGCAGGTAAAATAATGCAATCATTTTATCATTGGGAGGAATTGAATCTTTGAATATTTAATAATTGTCTCTCTTACATATTTTTAAAAACTTTATTACAGTGTTTTTCATAATTTATAATCCCCTTAAAGGGCTTGAACTTGTGACCATTTAATCACTTATAATACACACTAATATTGCAAAGTGATTCCGATAGGAGTTCCCTTTGCAATAGCGTCTGGGACATAGCAGGTCTGGAGCCTTCAGAAGGTCCTCAGCTGCCATGACAGCTACATGACACTCCATGACTGCATTTGCAGGGTGCTGACTGAAGGACAGAGGGAATTCCCTTTGTCTAACCTCTAAGATGCCACAGTCTCCATTGGCCATACCATTTGATGGATTCAATTGCTGGAATCGTAGTTATTTCTGATCCTGGCAGTGAGAGCTGGGTGCCAGCGCTGGAGGCTAACCACCTGTGATATGTGATGAAGGGGTTGAAAATCTATGGTTTAGGGAACACTTTTTGATTAGTGTTTATGCGACTGTTTTAATGGACTATACATTTTGATTAGTTTATTTTATCCATCCAATACTAAAATGTTTTTTCCCAGCTTAAAAATGTATGCCATTTCCACAGGCAATGCCATAAATGTTTTTGGGACCTGTGCATAATGGGAGGCTGTCGACCCCTGTTTTCTGGCTGCTGAGAAAGTGGCTCGGCATGGGGACCTCAGTCTAGGAGATAGGTGCCAGTCAAAGAGGTGGAACCTACTTCTGTTAGGCCTCTTTCACACGGGCATGTCCGGATTAGGTCCGGATGCGTCCCGGTGCATTACGGCAAACCCGCGCGAGTAGGAGCGCAATTGCAGTCAGTTTTGACTGCAATTGCGTTCCGATGTTCAGTTTTTATCGCACGGGTGCAATGTGTTTTGCACACGCGTGATAAAAAACCGACTGTGGTACCCAGACCCGAACTTCTTCACAGAAGTTCAGGTTTGGGTTAGTTGTAGTGTAGATTGTATTATTTCCCCTTATAACATGGGTTTAAGGGAAAATAATAGCATTCTGAATACAGAATGCATAGTAAAATAGGGCTGGAGGGGTTAAAAAAAAAAAAAATAATAGGACCTTTGATGACATCACTGCGTTCATCACATGGTCCATCACATGATCCATCACCATGGTGATGGATCATGTGATGAGCGTAGTGATGTCATCAAAGGTCCTATTGCTCACAGATGAAGACAGAAGAGATGCCGGCTGCACGAACAAGTGGATTAAGGTGAGTTAAAAAATTTATTTTTTAACCCCTCTAGCCCTATTTTACTATGCATTCTGTATTCAGAATGCTATTATTTTCCGTTATAACCATGTTATAAGGGGAAATATAAATGATCGGGTCCCCATCCCGATCGTCACCTAGCAACCGTGCGTGAAAATCGCACCGCATCCGCACTTGCTTACGGATGCTTGCGATTTTCACGCAACCCCATTAATTTCTATGGGGCCTGCGTTACATGAAAAACGCACATGAAAAACGCACAAAGAGGAGCATGCTGCGATTTTCAATGCACAAGTGATGCGTGAAAATCACCGCTCGTGTGCACAGCCCCATAGAAATGAATGGGTCCGGATTCAGTGCGGGTGCAATGCGTTCAACTCACGCATTGCACCCGTGCGGAATACTCGCCCGTGTGAAAGGGGCCTTAGACATAACACAGTGATATATCATACATTTCTAAGCTAGGAATATCCCATTAGCCTGAGCCCAAAATCCTGTTCACACCACAAGATCAATAGAGACAATTGATTTCTACTATGATTTCCCAGAGACAACAGTAGGTTATGGACAATCCCAGCAGCCATATCCCCACAATCAGCTTGTCTCAGGGGATCACAATTCTAATATGAGATTAACCAAACTGAACAACAATTAGAAAGTGATTTAAACAGCCAATATATCATCCAAATAGAAAGAGAAAGCCATATTTCTACGCAGGTGATTAGCTTTATTGTTTATGTTTTTTTTCAATCTTTTTAAAGCATTGTATCCCATCATATTTTTAGTATTCTGTAATCATACATATGAAATGACATTTAGACAATCCAGTAGCTATATGAGATGAGAAGCCAAATTACTGACTGATGAGCAAGCCCCAAGACCGGGAGACATGGCGAGAAGACAGAGCTCAGCGCTTGCTCAGTTGGAATCTGTTCTGCTTGGAGAGCAGCAGCAGATCCACTGCGCATGCGCCAAGATGGAGGCATGGCGCAGCACATAAAGACAGGGCTAGAAGAGATGTCTAGCCCTTTTATTCCAGGGGAAGGACTAAAGCTGTAGGTGTTTTACTAACTGGTGCTCCGAGGGCTCTGGCCGGCATCTCGGTGCTCCAGTAAGCTAATTTATATATCAATACAAATGTACTTTTCTTAGGAATGGGACAACAGAAATACATAATTAGGTGTTCATTTTTATCAGCATGATCAACCTTACATTGTGCCAGATTTAATAGGGTTGACCATGCTGACAGATGCTCGTTAAAGGAATATCAGGTCAGTACATCGTTAAAAAGTAAAAATTATACAAAAAAGACAAATAGCTATGTACTGTAATTGTAGCATTAGTATTACTTTGCAGCTTTCAAATGTTATTATTCAAGGGTTGCCCACAGTTTATATATGATTTTTTTTCCCCAAGGGAGTATGTCTATAACAGACATCAGTGGGTCATTCTCAGAAATGGACTGGGAACTTAAGGTGGCCCTGGAAAAAATAAATAAAAGTGGTGCCATGTTGTAGGCATTTCCAAATCGACAGGAGGCAGGGCAACACAAGTAGGCAGGGTCAGCAATACCATAGTACAGCAAATATCACTGTTCAGTAAACTGCCCCAGAGGTTGCCCCTCTTTTGTGGCTATCAATAGCTGCAACATTATGTCCTCCTCCTCCAATTATCTCTAATTAAGATATGTAGCAGGGGCTTAGGAAGTGAGATGTGGGCCACAGCACCAAACCACCCTACCTTTGCCATGCTTCCCCAAGAAATGACCCATAAAGAACCCTAGTAATATGCTTCCCAAATGGCCATGCACAGAAGAAAAAAATAAAATACCTGAGTGATGTTCCAAGTCACCATCAACGATTCAGACCAGTGTCCCTGCACCGTGCCATGCTGCAGTATTCATCAGTATCACCGTACTGATGACAGGGATACCCTTCTGATTTCAACTGTATCTGCGGACACCAGCCAGGTACATTAGTACCCGATGCTCCAAGTGCTAATTACTGTTGATAGCATCATATAACATGTACCAGAGACCATTATGTATTAGGACAACGGTAGTGAGGACTCAGGCAGCCCCTTGGGCATTGGTCCACCAGTTGACCCCTGGTCATTGGCACTCTGCAATATCAATTTTTTTTGCAGTCAGTCAACTCATTGTGATATCACATGTATTATATGTGGCATAATAAAGGACTACAGGGAACCCTATTGCTTTCCTCACTCAGGCATTTTGAGGCATTTAAAGTGCTGTATGAAAGGACACTAAAGTGTCAAATTATCAATTGACTATTTGGCTATTTTAGAATGGCTGTATAGCTGATCCGGGACGGCTCTTACTGGGAGTAGCCAAAGTGATTGGTGGGTGACTACTCACCACGTTCCAGGCCGGGTCTTGACTGGCCTATAAATATCCAGCCAGCAGTGTCAGCTGTGAGTGGATTACTCCTCTCTGACAGTGGAGCTCTGCCAGTCTCTGTGTTGGGACCTGGGAGTTTGGGCCTGGATTAAGGCATGCTACCTTGTTGGTGTGAACGCAGGTAGATTCTGCTTTGTCCAAGGACTTCTTCTTTACTGCATGGTGTGAACAAACACCAAAATCACAAGGTGACTGTTTTCCTTGAAACTGACTTTTTGTTTTGTCATTTACTTAATGTGTGAATAAACACTGAACTGTTTAATTCAAAGACTTTGTTGTTGCGTCTATACTGCGTCCGCTAACCTGCTTACCAGAGCGAATCCCCACAATATATAAACATCTACTTTTACAGTATTTATAGTAGTCAACTCAAGATTTATAAAATTTCAATTAGTGAATACAGGTAGGAAATATCAGATTTGCTCATTTTAGAATTTTCATGGCTAAACTGTAGACTATCATACTTTATTACAAGTTGGGAAATTCTAACGGGATTTAATATGAGACAGAATGTCTATTTCAGAATTTTACTGTTAGGACAGCATTCCTTGAAACTAGTCTACCACCAAGTAAAGTGAAAAAAACAGGAGTGGCAAACCCAGAAATAGGACGTCCAGACAAGGAGTCACAACTGGAGGGATACATGGAAACACGATAAATCCAAGGGGCAGGAAAGAAGACAAAATCCAGGAAGGTTAGCTGGGAATGCTGGGTCATTATATCGGCAGGGTAATGAAGGAATCTGCATACAAGAGACAGTGACAAGAAAAAGTACTCGATATGTATCAATAATTCAGTCAAGAGTCAGGAGGCCACCAGAATAGACAACTGGATGCTCAATTTCAGACCCTTGACAAGATAATGAGCATGCTGTTACAAAAAAAGGTTGTCATGATTGGAAACTTGTTGAGTCAGTGTACTCCTCACATGTTTATCACAAAATGATTGGTAGGTGCAAGTACTCTGGGCAATTTTACTCTGCAACAATTATTCCGAAATACAAAGCGAAAATACAAAAGATCTGTATATCTAAGGCAGTCTTAATAATGTATACTTTGTCTAACCCCAAGGCTCTTTAACATGGCAAACTCTTCTTCAGTGTAAACAGAACGTGACATCTTGCTGTGAGCAATTCTTTCCCACTGTTTATTCAGATAAGCAGAATGGTTTTATTTGGGAGAAGTTAGGCTGTATTGCCCAATTAAGCAACAGCCAGTATTCATTCATCATCCAATGAAGAAATAAGTCCATAAAACCATCAGGAAAACTGCTGTGCAGAGCAGACCACATATAACATGCCTGCATTGGGGGGAATTTATCAAAAGGATAATACTTGAAGTCACTTTTGCTTGAGTCGGCTTTTGCACCAGATCAAACAGCACACATTGTTTGTTAAATTTGGCACTCTTTAAACCTAACACTTTTGGTTTGAAAAGTTGTTCGTTTTTTTAAGCCACCGCCTACAAAATCATAGTGAGAAATATTTTGTGAAATTCATAAACATAGCTAACTATCCCCACTTTTTCACCTACTTTGCAAAATTGAAGTGATGTAAAAATCCAAAAAAAGTCACAAAACTTTTGGGCAAGAGACACCAAAAAGTCATAAAGCCCTTGTTTTGCAACTTATTGAAGCTAGAATTATGGGTTGCATGATTTGATCATTTCCTCCCAATGCATATTCATTGCTCTACTGATACATGTAGTAACGTTATAGAATAATGATTTTATTGAATAATGATTTTAAAAAAATAAAAGCATTTTCTTTACCTGTGTTCCTGTCGGGCAAAATACAGCAATGCTTCTGCAGAATCCCAGGTAAAACCTTGAAGAAGAAAGAAAGAAATGTTGTAAGCAGTGGTGGACCGTGGAGTAGTTAGATCATATGCCCTGGCTGTACAATAAACTTGGCTCCCATTTCCCCACAACCGACTTGCCACATTCTGTCTATAGCCAACAGCATTTTTCTGCGTTAGCAAGTTTTACTCTGAAAAGACAGAAAGCCCACGTACAGTCTGGATTATAATATATATGTCACTTATTGGGCTGCTAACATGGATTGTTTAATATTCTAAATAGAGAACTGTATATTGGACCATTCAAATATGTATAAATTGTTGAATAGGCCATAATATATTCCAAATAAGTAATTATGGATATTTTAGCACATTATACATATTTGCACACCAAATAACAGCTCCAATAATCATTCATCTATTTCACAGGTGCTAAAACATATATTAGGAAAAATTTGTGCCTAATACATGTGACCTCCACCATCTCTTAAATATTAAACTAAATTTGTCTGGGAAGATTCTCATTCATCCAGGTCATGGTATAGAATTCAGGTCATGGTAAGTAGTAGTATGTCAGAGCAGCTGGACTTTTTCTTGAAGATGTTTCACTAATCATTTAACTGGCTAGTTGGAATGGCTTGTACGAAAATCCCCCACATTAAATACTGGTGACTCATGCTTCATTCATGGAGGTAAGATGCTGATTGTATTTACATTCACTAAAGCTTTTAGTTGTGATTAAACTGCCTCAGGAAAGGAGTTAGAACAGCATTGTAAGTGTCAAACAATAGCTGTCACTCCACCTCTATTTAAGCTTAATTTCTCCAATTTAATATAAATAGCATCTTTCACACCACTTTTGGAACAGTCCTCTTCTGTATCTAAGGTGCAAACCTGTCACGGCGGACAGGGTATAAGATACACAGAAAGATGAAAAAACAAGTTTCTAGGCGAGAAGCTGGGGATCAAGGTCACCTCCTGGCAAATCCCTACCAGCTCTCCCTATTCTGTTATGCCCACGTTCAGACCCTTAAGGTGGGAATAACGTGTCCTCGTGCCTGGGCTGAAAATACCCTAAAAACCCTAAGATGGTGAAAGGGGAATAGAGGCAGCCTGCTCCCTCAGAACCTGGAGGGGCAGGCGTCTCTCTAACAGCCTAGACAGCAAACCACAAGAAAACAAAAAAAACAACTTATCTTTCTGAGCAGGAACAGCCAATCCTTCCTTCCTTGCATACACAGAGCCAGACAGAAGCTATAACCCGCAGGGAACACTGGGAGTGGGTGTGATTTAAACTGAAACCAACGACCCCACCCAGTGCACCTGAAGGGAGGCGGATCTAGCTTGACTCCAAAACAAAACAAAAGACTAGACACGTGCTGCTAATCTGGCAGACCTCCGCACATAGCCTGAGCAGGGCATGACAAAACCTGGCTGTCATCAAACGAGTGTCCTTTGTCCTTAAGATGTAGGTACACAGCTGAGTCCTGACCAAAAGTGTTGGCTCTTCAATGCTCGGCCATACATTGGTGCAGCTGCTGTTTTGTTTCCCTAATGTACAATTTTTGGCAATCCTCACGGCAATGGACTGCATACACTTTTAGTGTTTTGGCTATAGGGTCTTTTGGGTGAATAAGTTGCTGTCTCAGTGTTGCCACTTTTAAAGAGAGACAGGAATGTGAAGTTTTTAAAAAAAATATTTTCAGATACCCCAGCTGTGCAAGAAGAATCAAGTTCTTTATTCTATCCTTCAATATTGTGTAGGCAGTCCACTGCAACAACACAATACCACACCACTATTATATATCCAATAACATCTTAACCGCCTCCGGACCGCCTAACGCAGGATCGCGTTCCGGAGGTGGCTCACTCAGGCAGAGTCACGCATATACGCATCATCTCGCGAGACGCGAGATTTCCTGTGAACGCGCGCACACAGGCGCGCGCGTTCACAGGAACTGCAGGTAAGCGAGTGGATCTACAGACTGCCAGCGGCGATCGTTCACTGGCAGGCTGTAGATGCCATTTTTTTAACCCCTAACAGGTATATTAGACGCTGTTTTGATAACAGCGTCTAATATACCTGCTACCTGGTCCTCTGGTGGTCCCTTTTGCTTGGATCGACCACCAGAGGACGCAGGCAGCTCTGTAATAAGTAGCACCAAGCACCACACTACACTACACCCCCCCGTCACTTATTAACCCCTTATTAACCCCTGATCACCCCATATAGACTCCCTGATCACCCCCCTGTCATTAATCACCCCCCTGTCATTGATCACCCCCCTGTAAGGCTCCATTCAGACGTCCCTATGTGTTTTACGGATCCATATATCGGATCGCAAAAGACATACGGACATCTGAATGGAGCCTTACAGGGGGGTGATCAATGACAGGGGGGTGATCAACCCATATAGACTCCCTGATCACCCCCCTGTCATTGATCACCCCCCTGTAAGGCTCCATTTATACGTCCGTATGTGTTTTCCGGATCCACGGATCGGATCCGCAAAACACATACGGACGTCTGAATGGAGCCTTACAGGGGGGTGATCAATGACAGGGGGGTGATCACCCCATATAGACTCCCTGATCACCCCCCTGTCATTGATCACCCCCCTGTAAGGCTCCATTCAGAGGTCCGTATGTGTTTTGCGTATCCACGGATTGGATCCGCAAAACACATACAGACGTCTGAATGGAGCCTTACAGGGGGGGTGACCACCCCATATAGACTCCCTGATCACCCCCCTGTGATTGATCCCCCCTCTGTAAGGCTCCATTCAGACGTCCGTATGTGTTTTGCGGATCCGATCCATGGATCCGTGAAGCCGCAAAACACATACGGACCTCTGAATGGAGCCTTACAAGGGGGTGATCAATGACAGGGGGGTGATCAGGGAGTCTATATGGGGTGATCACCCCCCCGTCATTGATCACCCCCCTGTAAGGCTCCATTCAGACGTCCGTATGTGTTTTGCGTATCAACGTATCAGTGGATCCGCAAAACACGGACACTGCGGATCCGCAAAACACATACGGACGTCTGAATGGAGCCTTACAGGGGGGTGATCAATGACAGGGTGGTGATCACCCCATATAGACTCCCTGATCACCCCCCTGTCATTGACCACCCCCCTGTAAGGCTCCATTCAGACATTTTTTTGGCACAAGTTAGTGGAAATAGATTTTTTATTTTTTTGTTTTTTCTTACAAAGTCTCATATTCCACTAACTTGTGACAAAAAATAAAATCTGACATGAACTCACCATACCCCTCACGGAATCCAAATGCGTAAATTTTTTTAGACATTTATATTCCAGACTTCTTCTCACGCTTTAGGGCCCCTAAAATGCCAGGGCAGTATAAATAACCCACACGTGACCCCATTTCGGAAAGAAGACACCCCAAGGTATTCGCTGAGGGGCATATTGAGTCCATGAAAGATTGAACTTTTTGTGCCAAGTTAGCGGAAAGGGAGACTTTGTGAGAAAAAAATAATAATAATTTCCGCTAACTTGTGCCAAAAAAAAAAATCTTTTATGAACTCGCCATGCCCCTCATTGAATACCTTGGGGTGTCTTCTTTCCAAAATGGAGTCACATGTGGGGTATTTATAATGCCCTGGCATTTTAGGGGCCCTAAAGCGTGAGAAGAAGTCTGGGATCCAAATGTCTAAAAATGCCTTCCTAAAAGGAATTTGGGCCCCTTTGCGCATCTAGGCTGCAAAAAAGTCTCACACATGTGGTATCGCCGTACTCAGGAGAAGTTGGGCAATGTGTTTTGGGGTGTTATTTTACATATACCCATGCTGGGTGAGATAAATATCTCGGTCAAATGCCAACTTTGTATAAAAAATGGGAAAAGTTGTCTTTTAGAGAGATATTTATCTCACCCAGCATGGGTATATGTAAAAAGACACCCCAAAACACATTGCCCAACTTCTCCTGAGTACGGCGATACCACATGTGTGACACTTTTTTTCAGCCTAGGTGGGCAAAGGGGCCCACATTCCAAAGAGCACATTTAGGATTTCACAGGGCATTTTTTTACACATTTTGATTTCAAACTACTTCTCACGCATTAGGTCCCCTAAAATGCCAGGGCAGTATAACTACCCCACAAGTGACCCCATTTTGGAAAGAAGACACCCCAAGGTATTCCGTGAGGGGCATGGCGAGTTCCTAGAATTTTTTATTTTTTGTCACAAGTTAGCGGAAAATGATGATTTTTTTTTTTTTTCCTTACAAAGTCTCATATTCCACTAACTTGTGACAAAAAATAAAAACTTCCATGAACTCACTATGCCCATCACGAAATACCTTGGGGTGTCTTCTTTCTAAAATGGGGTCACTTGTGGGGGAGTTATACTGCCCTGGCATTTTAGGGGCCCTAATGCGTGAGAAGTAGTTTGAAATCAAAATGTGTAAAAAATGCCCTGTGAAATCCTAAAGGTGCTCTTTGGAATGTGGGCCTCTTTGCCCACCTAGGCTGCAAAAAAGTGTCACACATGTGGTATCGCCGTACTCAGGAGAAGTTGGGCAATGTGTTTTGGCATGTCTTTTTACATATACCCATGCTGGGTGAGAGAAATATCTCTCTAAAAGACAACTTTTCCCATTTTTTTTATACAAAGTTGTCATTTGACAGAGATATTTATCTCACCCAGCATGGGCATGTGTAAAAAGACACCCCAAAACACATTGCCCAACTTCTCCTGAGTACGGCGATACCACATGTGTGACACTTTTTTGCAGCCTAGGTGGGCAAAGAGGCCCACATTCCAAAGAGCACCTTTAGGATTTCACAGGGCATTTTTTACACATTTTGATTTCAAACTACTTCTCACGCATTAGGGCCCCTAAAATGCCAGGGCAGTATAACTACCCCACAAGTGACCCCATTTTGGGAAGAAGACACCCGAAGGTATTTCGTTATGGGCATAGTGAGTTCATGGAAGTTTTAATTTTTTGTCACAAGTTAGTGGAATATGAGACTTTGTAAGAAAAAATAAAATAAATAAATCATAATTTTCCGATAACTTGTGACAAAAAATAAAAAGTTCTATGAACTCACTATGCCCATCAGCGAATACCTTAGGGTGTCTACTTTCCGAAATGGGGTCATTTGTGGGGTGTTTTTACTGTCTGGGCATTGTAGAACCTCAGGAAACATGACAGGTGCTCAGAAAGTCAGAGCTGCTTCAAAAAGCGGAAATTTACATTTTTGTACCATAGTTTGTAAACGCTATAACTTTTACCCAAACCATTTTTTTTTACCCAAACATTTTTTTTTATCAAAGACATGTAAAACAATAAATTTTGAGAAAAATTTATATAGAAATGTCGTTTTAAAAAAAATAAATTACAACTGAAAGTGAAAAATGTCATTTTTTTGCAAAGATTTAGGTAAATTTCGATTAATAACAAAAAAAAGTAAAAATGTTAGCAGCAAGGAAATACCACCAAATGAAAACTCTATTAGTGTGAAGAAAAGGAGGTAAAATAAATTTGGGTGGTAAGTTGTATGACCGAGCAATAAACCGTGAAAGTAGTGTAGTGCAGAATTGTAAAAAGTGGTCTGGTCATTAAGGGTGTTTAAGCTAGGGGAGCTGAGGTGGTTAATTTCAAATACATCTGTGAAATACAATACACCGTATTTTTCACCCCATAAGACGCACTTTCCCCCCAAAAAAGTGTGGGGGGAATGCCCCTGCGTCTTATGGGGCGAATGCTTCCATTTTACATTGCAGTCTGCGATGCTGCAGCATAGCAGCCTGCGATGTATAAGCCGGGAGAGAGGAGGGGCTGGAGTCCGGAACTAGGGGCGGGGCCCGGTGCAGTCACTGTACTCTTACATCGGGCCCCGCCACTCACCGCAGTATTTCTACAGGGAGTGCAGAATTATTAGGCAAGTTGTATCTTTGAGGATTAATTTTATTATTGAACAACAACCATGTTCTCAATGAACCCAAAAAACTCATTAATATCAAAGCTGAATATTTTTGGAAGTAGTTTTTAGTTTGTTTTTAGTTTCAGCTATTTTAGGGGGATATCTGTGTGTGCAGGTGACTATTACTGTGCATAATTATTAGGCAACTTAACAAAAAACAAATATATACCCATTTCAATTATTTATTTTTTACCAGTGAAACCAATATAACATCTCAACATTCACAAACATACATTTCTGACATTCAAAAACAAAACAAAAACAAATCAGTGACCAATATAGCCACCTTTCTTTGCAAGGACACTCAAAAGCCTGCCATCCATGGATTCTGTCAGTGTTTTGATCTGTTCACCATCAACATTGCGTGCAGCAGCAACCACAGCCTCCCAGACACTGTTCAGAGAGGTGAACTGTTTTCCCTCCTTGTAAATCTCACATTTGATGATGGACCACAGGTTCTCAATGGGGTTCAGATCAGGTGAACAAGGAGGCCATGTCATTAGATTTTCTTCTTTTATACCCTTTCTTGCCAGCCACGCTGTGGAGTACTTGGACGCGTGTGATGGAGCATTGTCCTGCATGAAAATCATGTTTTTCTTGAAGGATGCAGACTTCTTCCTGTACCACTGCTTGAAGAAGGTGTCTTCCAGAAACTGGCAGTAGGACTGGGAGTTGAGCTTGACTCCATCCTCAACCCGAAAAGGCCCCACAAGCTCATCTTTGATGATACCAGCCCAAACCAGTACTCCACCTCCACCTTGCTGGCGTCTGAGTCGGACTGGAGCTCTCTGCCCTTTACCAATCCAGCCACGGGCCCATCCATCTGGCCCATCAAGACTCACTCTCATTTCATCAGTCCATAAAACCTTAGAAAAATCAGTCTTGAGATATTTCTTGGCCCAGTCTTGACGTTTCAGCTTGTGTGTCTTGTTCAGTGGTGGTCGTCTTTCAGCCTTTCTTACCTTGGCCATGTCTCTGAGTATTGCACACCTTGTGCTTTTGGGCACTCCAGTGATGTTGCAGCTCTGAAATATGGCCAAACTGGTGGCAAGTGGCATCTTGGCAGCTGCACGCTTGACTTTTCTCAGTTCATGGGCAGTTATTTTGCGCCTTGGTTTTTCCACACGCTTCTTGCGACCCTGTTGACTATTTTGAATGAAACGCGTGATTGTTCGATGATCACGCTTCAGAAGCTTTGCAATTTTAAGAGTGCTGCATTCCTCTGCAAGATATCTCACTATTTTTGACTTTTCTGAGCCTGTCAAGTCCTTCTTTTGACCCATTTTGCCAAAGGAAAGGAAGTTGCCTAATAATTATGCACACCTAATATAGGGTGTTGATGTCATTAGACCACACCCCTTCTCATTACAGAGATACACATCACCTAATATGCTTAATTGGTAGTAGGCTTTCGAGCCTATACAGCTTGGAGTAAGACAACATGCATAAAGAGGATGATGTGGTCAAAATACTCATTTGCCTAATAATTCTGCACGCAGTGTAGACATTAATCCTTAACCTGTTAATAAGTTTAACTAAAGCTGCGCTCTCCCCTGTTTCAGTACAGCACTTACTAACAAGCTTCCATAGCAGGCAGAGCGGACGGCAGCAGTAACGTCACTCATTGACGTCGCGCACCTACTCCTCCCACTTTAGAAATGAAGCAGGCGGAGCAGGCGCGCGACGTCAGGGAGCGACGTTACTGCTGCCGTCCGCTCTGCCTGCTATGGAAGCTTGTTAGTAAGTGCTGTACTGATACAGGGGAACAGGGGAGAAAGCAGCTTTAGTTAAACTTATTAACAGGTTAAGGATTAATGTCTAGAAATACTGCGGTGAGCGGAGGGCTGGTGTATTGGGGGACACTGTTATGAGGGGGATCTGTTGATGACACATATATAGCAGTGTCATCCACAGATCCTCCCATAACAGTGCCATCCACAGATCCCAAACCCCATAACAATGCCATCCACAAATCCCCCACCCCATAGCAGTGCCATCCACAGATGCCCCTCCCCATAACAGTGCCATCCACAGATCCCCCATAACAGTGCCATCCACAGATCCCCCATAACAGTGCCATCCACAGATCACCCATAACAGTGCGATCCACAGATCCCCCACATGACAGTGCGTCATCCACAGATCCCCCATAATAGTGTCATGCACAGACCACCATTAGTTCAAAACCCACCAAAAGCACATCTTTTGGTTAAAAAATTATTTTTTCTTATTTTCCTCCTCAAAAACCTAGGTGCGTCTTATAGGGTGAAAAATACGGTAATATTAATCATCAATAAAAATGGATCCCAAATGTGGCAGTGGTCAGCGGACCAATCGCACTGCAGGTCACATAATCCAAGAAAAATAAAGATAACAGAATACAAATACAACTTAAGTATCAGTCCCTCCCTGCAGTTTCACATCTCCATTATACATGCCATCAAACAAGCAGGCAAAAAGTGGTGGGAGATCATGAAGTAGAACCCCACAAACAGTGGATATAAAAAGTCTACACATCCCTGTTTAAAGGTCAGGTTTCTGTGCTGCAAAAAAAATGAGACAAAGATAAATCATTTCAGAACTTTTTCCACCTTTAATGTGACCTATAAACTGTACAACTCAATTAAATAACAAACTGTAATCTTTTAGGTAGAGGGAAGAAAAAATATAAACATTAAATAATATGGTTCCATAAGTGTGCACACCCTTAAACTAATACTTTGTTGAAGCACCTTTTGATTTTATTACAGCACTCAATCTTTGTGGGTATGAGTTTATCAGCATGGAACATTTTGACTTGGCAAGATTTGCCCACTCTTCTTTGCAAAAACACTCCAAATCTGTCAGATTGCGAGGGCATCTCCTGTGCACAGCCCTCTTCAGATCACCCCACAGATTTTCAATCAGATTCAGGTCTGGGCCATTCCAAAACTTTTTGGAATGGCCCAGAAGATTTGGAAAATCTTCTTCTGGTGAAGCCATTCCTTTGTTGATTTGGATGTATGCTTTGGGTCGTTGTCATGCTGAAAGATTAAGTTCCTCTTCGTGTTCAGCTTTCTAGCAGAAGCCTGAAGGTTTTGTGCCAATATTGACTGGTATTTGGAGCTGTTCATAATTCCCTCTAGCTTAACTAAGGCCCCAGTTCCAGCTGAAGAAAAACAGCCCCAAAGCATGATGCTGCCACCACAATCCTTCACTGTAGGTATGGTGTTCTTTTGGTGGTGTGCAGTGTTGTTTTTGCTCCAAACATATCTTTTGGAATTATGGCCAAAAAGTTCAACCTTGGTTTCATCAGACCATAACACCTTTTCCCACATGCTTTTGGGAGACTTCAGATGTGTTTTTGCAAAATGTAGCCTGGCTTGGATGTTTTTCTTAGTAAGAAAAGGCTTTCGTCTTGCCACTCTACCCCATAGCCCAGACATATGAAGAATACGGGAGATTGTTGTCACATGTACATATTTTCTCCACTTGATGATGACTGTCTTCACTGTGTTCCATGGTATATTTAATGCCTTGGAAATTCTTCTGTACCCTTCTCCTGACTAATATCTTTTAACAATGAGATCCCTCTGATGCTTTGGAAGCTCTCTGTGGACCATGGCTTTTGCTATGGGATGTGACTAAGAAAATTTCAGGAAAGACCAACTAGAGCAGCTGAACTTTATTTGGGGTTAATCAGAGGCACTTTAAATGATGGCAGGTGTATGCTGACTCCTATTTAACATGATTTTGAATGTGATTATTTAATTCTGAACACAGCTACATCCCCAGTTATAAGAGGGTGTGCACACTTATGCAACCACATTATTTTCATTATTTTTTTTTTCTTCCCTCCACCTAAAAGATTTCAGTTTGTTTGGGTGTCCAGGCGGACACCCGAACGCTGCAACCAGCGTTCAGGTGTCCGCTCACTGAGCGGAGCGGAGGCTGAGAGCTGGCAGGCGGATTCATTCTCAGTGGATCCGCCTCCACTGAGAATGCATTGGGGCCGGACAGCTGCGTTCAGGCCCGCTCGTGAGCCCCTTCAAACGGAGCTCACGAGCGGACACCTGAACGCAGGTGTGAAAGTAGCCTAACATGGTAAACCGTACTAATAGAAGTCATCCCTGCATTTCTACACATTGGTTCTGTCCAGTTTCTGGGGCAGAGTGCCTACTGTAAGCTTCGTTCTGGCAGGACAACTGGTCAGGAGCTGAATATCAGCATAGCCTGTGTACAGTCTTTTCAGTCACTCCTGCCAGTCAGTTACTGGGTGCTCTTTAGAAGGAGGGTAGTGCCGTCTTTTGCCATCTCTACTGTAGTTTCCAAAGGTACTGGAAAACACCTTTGCAAATCTTTCCTTTGCGCTTGTTTTACCCAGTAAGCTGAATTTCCTACAGGTTAGGTAATAGAAAAGGTGGACACTGGACAGTGCTGACTGCCTAATTGGAGTCAGGAAGGATTTTTTTCCCCCTAAAGTGAGGAAAATTGGCTTCTACCTCACAGGGGTCTATTTGCCTTCGTCTGGATCAACCTGCAGGATAACAGGCTGAACTGGATGGACAGATGTCTTTTTTCAGTCTTATCAACGATGCTACTATGTAACTATGTGTTTCCCTACTTCCGTCTATCATTCAAACTGACAGCAGGAAGCACAGTAGATGAAAATGAGTAAACCAGAACAATACTGTGAGCATGCCTCGGTAATATGGATTATTGATTTAATCTGTGTAATTAAACTTCTGGAGATGCTAATATCAAAGGACCAGATTTACTGAGACATCTGCATTTGGCTTGATCACAAATCCTATCAATATGGCACAAACAGACTTATTAAGTTACAAGGGATTGTTTATTAGAGAGAAATTATGTAATATTAAAGTAAATTGTAGATGGATGTATGATACAAGCATCTCTGATAAGTGAACCAACATAAGAACACTTTCCATTTTGTTAATCTGCAGTTAAGGTTGTGAAATACAGAATGTGACTTTTTATCATTCGCTCAGTGATTTATCTCTCCATATTGTCAGTCCCCATCCACAGGTTAGGTATTCACAGTGGTTAACAATCCATTTATAGAGTTGAGCAGGGACCTGGATGTTCGGGTTCACCAGGTTCGGCCGAATTTCACAAAAAAGTTTGAGTTCGGGACCCGAACTTGACCCAAACCCCATTGAAGTCAATAGGGACCCAAACTTTGGAGCAATAAAATGGCTCTAAAAAAGTAATAGAAAGGGCTAGATGGCTGCAAAAGGCAGCAAAATGTGGCTAAGAGCATGGCAAGTGCTCTGCAAACAAATGTGGATAGGGAAATGATTTCAAATAACATAAAATACGTAAAAATAAAAAAATAATAGTCTTGATCTAGGAGGAGGAGGTCCATATGGAGTAGGAGGTTGAGGAGGCGGTGGATGTGGCGGTGTAGGTGGAAGCGGTGGTGGAGGAGGTAGCCAACACTGGTTTTAGTTTTTTATAAAAAAAATTATTTTGTTCAAATTTGGGTAGACCCCAAAACATTGGGAAATATAAAAAATAAAACAAAGAGAAAGTGCACTGGAGTACAACAATGGGTTAGGCCGGCACATGTCTATTCTGCACAAGGTACAGACAAGTCCTGTGGGATCCCTGACTGGTTCATTTTAATGAACGTGAGCTTGTCCACATTGGCTGTGGACAGGCGGCTGTGCTTGTCCTGCCGTGCTAAACAAACGTTCAGACAATACACTGGCTGCAGGGCAGGCCAGCACCTCCAAGGCGTAAGGGCAAGCTCAGACCATGTGCCCAATTTGGAGACCCAGAAGTTGAAGGGGACAGACCCATCAGTCAGTACGTGTAGGCGTGTGCACACATACACGTCACACATCTCCGTGACGGCCTTGATCCAATTGGATACCTTCCCTATCAACTTTCAATGTTCTTTTATGTGCCTACTATGGTAATCAGGGTTCCATGCCGGAGAGGGAGTGCGAGAAAGGGATACCACATCCAAGGGAGGTTAATGGCTGAAATGTGATCGAGCGGAAATGTGGGACAAGTTATTGACGCAGAAGCATCCAAGTAAAGGAGGGGGCGCGCGGCAATTAGCCACTCCTGACTCGGGGAGGTAGTGACGATAAATAACAATACAAGACTCTTAAGATGCCTTGTTGTTGGAATGATTAATAAAAAAATTACAGGGAATGTCAATGCAGTATTTTGGATTAGGAAACGTTATACAGGAGAGGCCCTGCTGCCGCTTTGTTGACTCTAGATAACTTCTGCCTGATCGCACGTCCCTGTGACGGCCTTGATCCAATTGGATATCTTCCTTATCAACTTTCGATGTTCTTTTATGTGCCTACCATGGTGATCATGGGTAACGGGTAATCAGGGTTCCATGCCGGAGAGGGAGCGCGAGAAAGGGATACCACATCTAAGGGAGGTTAATGGCTGAAATGTGATCGAGCGGAAATGTGGGACAAGTTATTGACGCAGAAGCATCCAAGTAAAGGAGGGGGCGCGCGGCAATTAGCCACTCCCGACTCGGGGAGGTAGTGACGATAAATAACAATACAAGACTCTTAAGATGCCTTGTTATTGGAATGATTAATAAAAAAATTACAGGGAATGTCAATTCGGTATTTTGGATTAGGAAATGTTATACAGGAGAGGCCCTGCTGCCGCTTTGTTGACTCTAGATAACTTCTGCCTGATCGCACGTCCCTGTGACGGCCTTGATCCAATTGGATATCTTCCCTATCAACTTTCTATGTTCTTTTATGCGCCTATCATGGTGATCACGGGTAACGGGGAATCAAGGTTCCATGCCGAAGAGGGAGCCTGAGAAAGGGATACCACATCCAAGGGAGGTCAATGGCTGAAATGTGATCGGGTGGAAATGTGGGACAAGTTATTAAATTAAATTCAGCACATGCGCCAGGCAAGGGATGTGCGTCAAAGCGGCTAGGTCCAGAGCTGCTACGAGATTTCGCCCATTATCGCACACCACCAGGCCGGGCTTGCGGCATATTGGCACCAACCACTCATCGGTCTGTTGTTCCATGCCCGTCCACAGATCCTGCGCGGTGTGGGGTCTGTCCCCCAAACAGATAAGTTTCAAAACTGCCTTCTGTCATTTACCCCTGGCTGTGCTGAAGTTGGTGGTGAAGGTGTTATGCTGACTGGATGAGGAGGAGGTAGAGGATGAGGAGCGGAGTAGGAGGAGGAAGCAACAGGAGGCAAAGAGAAACGCCCTGCAATCTTCGGTGGTGGAAGGACATGCGCCAAACTGTGTGCTGTTAGGGAGATATAACGTCCCTGACCGTGCTTACTGACCGTGCTATGTAGAGCAGGGGTATAAAACAGCCAACAATGCAAATATGTCAACCCCTTAACTCACAGACAGATTAACTATATTATTATCCGTGGCACATATGCAGGTGTAGGTGTACTTTACACAAAAATTGTGTACCTGGCCTATGTTGGTGCAGGAACCCACCCTCCGAGCCTCTTGCGAATGACTGGCCTGATAACTGTGGAAATGTCACCCCACAATCCTACAGATGGATTTACTGTATTTATTGGCCTGGCTGTCGGATATGCAGCTCAGGCCGCAAAGGTACTTTATGGCTAAAAAAAGGTGTTTTTTTTTCACCCACAATGTCCAAGTTGTATTCACTGATTATATTTCACTATCAGATTTGCAGTGCAGGCCGCAAAGGTACTTTATGGGAAAAAATATATAATTTTTTCACCCACAGTGAAACAGATGGATTTACTGATTTTATTTCACTATCAGATTTGCAGTTTCAACTGACAATGTAACAGCAGTATTTAACGGTTGTATTGGACTGTCAGAAATGCAGTCCAGGCCGCAAATGTAATATCTAGCACAAAAAGGGTGTTTTTTTCAAACGTTAATGTAACAGCAGTATTAACTGTTTTATTGGACTGTCAAAAATGCAGCCAGGCGAAAATGTACAATCTAGAACAGAAAGGGTGTTTTTTTCAAACGACAATGTAACAGCAATATTTAACGGTTGTATTGGACTGTCAGAAATGCAGCGCAGGCCGCAAATGTACAATCTAGCACAAAAAGGGTGTTTTTTTCAAACAGAAATATAACAGCAGTATTTAACAGTTGTATTGGACTGTCAGAAATGCAGCGCAGGCCGCAAATGTACGATGTAGCACAAAAAGGGTGTTGTTTTCAAACAAAAATATAACAGCAGTATTTAACGGTTGTATTGGACTGTCAGAAATGCAGCGCAGGCCGCAAATGTACTATCTAGCTCAAAAAGGGTGTTTTTTTCAAACAAAAATATAACAGCAGTATTTAACGGTTGTATTGGACTGTCAGAAATGCAGAGCAGGCCGCAAATATACTATCTAGCACCAAAAGGGTGTTTTTTTTTAAACAAAAATATAACAGCAGTATTTACCATATTTTTTGCCCTAGAAGATGTACCGGCCCATAAGACGCACCTAGGTTATTGAGGAGGAAAATAAGAAAAAAAAATGTTTTGTCATTATGGGAGACTTCAATCTTCCTGATGTAAACTGGAAAACCAAAATAGCTAGTTCTGCCAGGAGTACAGATATTCTAAATTCCCTACTGGGATTATCTCTACAGCAAGTAGTTGAGGAGCCAACCCGGAAGGAAGCCATTTTAGATTTAGTATTCACAAATGGGAATTTGGTATATGATATTACTGTAGGGGAAAGCCAGTCAGTGTGGTTTACTATAAGTACTGTGACTGAGTCACACCACACAAAAACAAAAGTTTTAGATTTTAGAAAAACTGACTTTTTTAAAATTAGATTAGTGGTATACGAGTCCCTATCAGATTGGAACAGTTTCATTGGAGTCCAGGAGAAATGGGACTACTTAAAAGTGGCACTATTGAAGGCAACAGAAAATTGCATTAGGCTTGTCAGTAAAAGCAAAAAAAGGAAGAAACCACTGTGGTACTCAGCAGAAGTGGCCAAAATCATTAAAAACAAAAAGATAGCATTTAGGAATTATAAAAAAAAATAAAAAAAACGAGGATGACAGGCAAATTTATAAGATTTGGCAGAGAGAGGCCAAGCAAGTTATAAGAGCTTCTAAAGCACAGGCAGAAGAGAAATTAGCTCAGTCAGTGAAAAAAGGCGATAAGGCATTCTTGAGATACATAAATGAAAAAAGGAAACTAAAACAAGGAATTACCAAATTAAAAACAAAAGAAGGAAGGTATATGGAAGAAGATAAAGAACTAGCTGACTGCCTCAATGAATACTTCTGTTCAGTTTTTACAAAGGAAAATGAAGGAAAAGGACCTCAGTTAGGAAAGAAGACTAATGAATCTTTTGATGCATGTGTCTTTACAGAGGAAGAGGTTCTAAGTCAGCTGTCTAAAATTAATACAAATAAGTCACAGGGGCCTGATGGGATACACCCAAAGCTATTAAAAGAGCTCAGCGGTGAACTTAGCAAAACCATTAACAGATTTATTTAACCAATCACTGGCAACAGGAGTCGTCCCAGAAGATTGGAAATTGGCAAATGTTGTGCCCATTCACAAGAAAGGTAGTAGGGAGGAATCGGGCAACTATAGGCCAGTAAGCCTGACATCAATAGTGGGGAAATTAATGGAAACCATACTTAAGAAGAGGATTGTGGCACATCTAATATCCCATGGATTGAAAGATGAAAAACAGCATGGGTTTACTTCAGGGAGATCCTGTCAAACTAATCTTATTGATTTTTTTGATTGGGTGACTAAAATAATAGATGGAGGAGGTGCAGTAGACATCGCTTATCTAGACTTTAGTAAGGCTTTTGATACTGTCCCACATAGAAGGCTTATCAATAAATTGCAGTCTTTGGGCTTCGACTCCCATATTTTTGAATGGAATAGGCAGTGGCTGAGGGACAGGAAACAGAGGGTTGTAGTCAATGGAGTATATTCAGACCAAGGTCTTGTTACCAGTGGGGTACCTCAGAGATCTGTTCTGGGACCCATATTGTTTAATATCTTTATCAGCAAAATTGCAGAAGGCCTCGATGGTAAGGTGTGTCTTTTTGCTGATGACACAAAGATTTGTAACAGGGTTGATGTTCCTGGAGGGATACACCAAATGGAAAAGGATTTAGGAAAACTAGAGGAATGGTCAAATATCTGGCAACTAAAATTTAATGTTGATAAGTGCAAGATAATGCACCTGGGGCGTAAAAACCCAAGAGCAGAACATAAAATCAGTGATACAGTCC
Organism: Bufo bufo; assembly: GCF_905171765.1. Lineage (NCBI taxonomy): Eukaryota > Metazoa > Chordata > Amphibia > Anura > Bufonidae > Bufo > Bufo bufo. Next base: position 255,464,504 of record NC_053392.1, on the reverse strand, counting down.
TAACCTCAGTATCTGAGGAAAGGGATTTAGGGGTCATTATTTCAGAAGACTTAAAGGTAGGCAGACAATGTCATAGAGCAGCAGGAAATGCTAGCAGAATGCTTGGGTGTATAGGGAGAGGAATTACCAGTAGAAAGAGGGAGGTGCTCATGCTGCTCTACAGAGCACTAGTGAGACCTCATCTGGAGTATTGTGCTCAGTACTGGAGACCATATCTCCAGAAGGATATTGATACTTTGGAGAGAGTTCAGAGAAGAGCTACTAAACTGGTACATGGATTGCACAATAAAACGTACCAGGAAAGATTAAAGGACCTTAACATGTATAGCTTGGAAGAAAGACAAGACAAAGGGTATATGATAGAAACTTGTAAAAACATAAAGGGAATCAACAAGGTAAAAGAGGAGAGAATATTTAAAAGAAGAAAAACTGCTACAAGAGGACATAGTTTTAAATTAGAGGGGCAAAGGTTTAAAAGTAATATCAGGAAGTATTACTTCACTGAGAGAGTAGTGGATGCATGGAATAGCCTTCCTGCAGAAGTGGTAGCTGCAAATACAGTGAAGGAGTTTAAGCATGCATGGGATAGGCATAAGGCCATCCTTCATATAAGATAGGGCCAGGGGCTATCCATAGTATTCAGTATATTGTGCAGACTAGATGGGCCAAATGGTTCTTATCTGCCGACACATTCTATGTTTCTATGTTTTAACCAAAAGGTGTGCTTTTGGTGGGTTTAAACTAATGGCGGTCTGTGCATGACACTATTATGGGGGATCTGTGGATGATGCACTGTTATAGGGTGGGGGATTTGTGGATGGCACTGTTATGGGGGAGCTGTGGATGGCATTATGATGGGGGGGTCTGTGGATGGCATTATAATGGTGGGGGGGATCTGTGGATGGCATTATGATGGTGGGGAGATCTGTAGATGGCATTATGATGGGGGGGAATCTGTGGATGACACTGTTATGGGGTGGTGGATCTGTGGATGACACTGCTATATATGTCATCCACAGATCCCCCCATAACAGACGCCATCCACAGATCCCCCCATCATAATGCCATCCACAGACCCCCCCCCCCCATCAATATCCCATCCACAGATTCCTAGGGAGGGGCTGTAGTAGGCAGGGAGAGCGGCGGGCAGTGCAGGCACTGTACTCTGGCCCCGCCGCTCAGTATGTACTGTATTATACGTAGTGTTAATCATCATATCTAAACTGAATAATGATGCGCTCCCCCTGCTCCCCATGTGTACCGTACTTACCGGTACACATGTCACGCTCCTGTAGTAAGCACTAGCAGCTAGCAGGCAGGCCGTACAGCCGTAACTCACTGAGGTCACGTGCCTGCTCTGGCTGCTTCATTCATAAAGTAGGCGGAGCAGGCACGTGACCTCCGTGAGTTACGGCCGCCCGGCCTGCCTGCTAGCTGCTAGTGCTTACTACAGGAGTGTGACATGTGTACCGGTAAGTACGGTACACATGGGGAGCAGGGGGAGCGCATCATTATTCAGTTTAGATCTGATGATTAACACTACGTATAATATAGTACATACTGAGCGGCGGGGCCAGAGTACAGTGCCTGCACTGCCCCACCGCTCTCTCCGCCTACTAAAGTCCCTCCTCCCTCCTCACTAATACATCGCAGTCTGCGATGCTACAGCATCGCAGACTGCGATGTAAATTGCCAGCATTGCCCCATAAGATGCAGGGGCACTTTTCCCCCACTTTTGGGGAAGAAAAAGTCAGTCTTATGGGGCGAAAAATACGGTAGCAGTTGTATTGGACTGTCAGAAATGCAGCACAGGCTGCAAATGTACGATGTAGCACAAAAAGGGTGTTTTTTTTCAAAGAAAAATATAACAGCAGTATTTAACGGTTGTATTGGACTGTCAGAAATGCAGTGCAGGCCGCAAAGGTATTTTATGGAAAAAAAGATATGATTTTTTCACCCACAAATGAAAGAGATAGATTTAGGCTCCATTCACACGTCCGTGGTGTGTTGCGGACCCGCAAATTGCGGATCCGCAACACACCCGCCCGGCACCCCTATAGAAATGCCTATTCTTGTCCGCAAGCTGCGGACAAGAATAGGACATGTTCTATCTTTTGCGGAGCTGCAGACCTGAAGATCGGGGCCGCGCTCCGCAAATGCGGATGCTGACAGCACACTGTGTGCTGTCCGCATCCATTCTGTCCCCATAGAGAATGAATGGGTCCGCACCCGTTCCGCAAAATTGAGGAACGGATGCGGACCCATTTGCGGACGTGTGAATGGAGCCTTAACAGATTTTCTTTCACTATCACAAATGCAGTGCAGGGCGCAAATGTACTTTTTAGCAAAAAATATTTTATTTGTCCCCCCAGAATCTAACAGATGGATTTACTGAATTGATTACACTCGCATATGCAGCACAGGGGTACTTTACAGAAAAAAAAAGTGTCACCCCCTGGGTCCCTGTACTCACAGACAGATTCCCTATATTATTTTCCCTTCCCCTGGCACATATGCAGTGCAGGTGCACTTAAAAAATGGCTATATGTTGCCCACTGAACTAAGAGAACAGGATTAAATTATTGTCCGTGGCACACAAGCAGTGCTGGTGCACTGAACTTGCATAAAATGGCCGCCGAGGCCCACCTAACTAACAGACGGATAAAACTTATTTTTCTGTGTCACTGGGCTCAGAGCAGGGTACAAAATTGTTGCATTGCACTCACAAAAAAAAAAAAAATCGCTGTAGAACTCAGAGTTAACAACAAGTTCTGATATCATATAGATTATTTCCTATTCTCTCCCTCACAGCAGCAGCATCCTATCCCTACACTAGTAACAGCAGAGTGACGTGCAGCGCTATGTGACTCCAGCTTATATAGAGGCTGGGTCACATGCTGCACTAGCCAATCACAGCCATGCCATTAGTAGGCATGGCTGTGAAGGTCAGACAGTTAAACGCTTGTTAATTGGCTGCCCTGCAGCCTTTCAAAAAGCGCCATTAAATCGCCGAACACTGAACTCGAACCCAAACTTTTACAGAAATGTTCGGGTTCGGGTCTGTGGTCAAAAAATCCTAAAGTTTGGTACGAACCCGAACTTTACAGTCAACCCTATCCATGTACATTCATGTATCATATACATTCAGTTGTAACCTAAATACACTTTAGATGGACTCTGAAGAGGCTTGCATCATGCAGCACATTAGACTTCATAGAAAGAGAAAAGTATTTTCTCTTTTCCAGAGAGATACCAATTTTATTTTCATGCCTATAAATGAACAGTGGAGACTTAATTTGTGGGAGTCTCAATCCCATGGTAACCGAAGGTGGCCTGCTGTGCGGCACAAGAATATTCAGCATGTAGTAGCAAATCCTTTCCTTCCAGCTTCATGTCATCTCACTGCTCACAAGTGAATTATTCTCCGACCTGAAATGCTGGCAGCATTCTTCATGTGTCTGAGATCTACAGAAGTTTTAGCACTGTTTGAGCATTCATTATACGTAACCTTTTCAATGTTTGGGGACATTTGTGTACAGAAATGGTATGAGCAAGAACAATTTAAAATGGCTAAAACTTCTTTGATGTTATGTAACAAGAAAACTTACCATCACTGTCAGCGCTATTTCTAGTACTCTTCTTCTGCACAAATACTTTGGATGTTACCCTTCACTTCAGAGCCGAATAAGGCTACATTCACACAGAGCAAATCTGTTGAAGAACTCTCCGATTTATGTGAATAAGGTTTACAGAAATCCATGTCTACCATGCCAAAACAACCCCATTCAGATTAAAGAAACTTATTTTCAGTTGCCACATGTAAATACACCTTTATAGGGAGTGCAAATGGGGAAATTTCTTTAACCAGGGTTTGTTAGGGAATAACTAACTTTTAACTGATGCCCACAGTCTGCCTCCCCTATTGAAAGAGTCATACTTTCCTGCTCCCTGCCACTCCAGTCCTATATGCTGGCTCCTGCAGTGGCTTGCTTACTTCCTCCCGGACATAATTATGGTCACCCGCTTCACTGCAGCCAATGACTGACTTCATCAGTGACTTGCCCACAAGAGAAACATCACCATTGAAAGCAGTGGTTGGCTGCAGCAGAGCCTAATGTACCTTTTAATGAGCATGTGAGTATTAGAACTGGACCATGGAGAACTTGAAGGAGCATTTCAAGCATCATGCCACATGGGGAAAATTAGCAAGCTGTGTGTTTGTGACTTTTTAAAGAAAAAAAATAACAAGTGCCTCTTTTTAAACCATTTTTCCAGAAGGGGGCATGGCAAGGGTTGGAGAGGGGCATGGCCAACACCAGAGACCTCCCATGTATATATCAGTGACTGATTGCTATCCATGTATACACACTTACACGGAGAATGCTATCAATCACTGATAACACCTCCCTTGTGTACAACTATCAGTGACGGACAGCTATCTATGTATACACACTTACACAGAGAAAACTATCGATCACTGATAACACCTCCCTTCTGTACAACTATCAGTGACTGACAGCTATCTATGTATACACACTTACACAGAGAATGCTATCAATCACTGATAACAGCTCCCCGTGTACAACTATCAGTGACTGACTACTATCACTGTATACACACTTACACAGAGAATACTATCAATCACTGATAACACCTCCCCATGTACAACTATCAGTGACTGACAGCTATCTATGTATACACACTAACACAGAGACTGCTATCAATCACTGATAACACCTCCCTCGTGTACAACTATCAGTGACTGATAGCTATCTATGTATACACACTTACACAGAGAATACTATTAATCACTGATAACACTTCTCCCATGTACAACTGTCAGCGACTGACAGCTATCTATGTATACACACTCACACAGAAACTACTATAAATCACTGATAACACCTCCCCTGTGTACAACTATCAGTGACTGACAGCTACCTATGTATACACACTTACACAGAGAATGCTATCACTGATAACAGCTCCCCTGTGTACAACTATCAGTGACTGACTGCTATCTCTGTATACACACTTACACAGAAAACACTATCAATCACTGATAACAGCTCCCCTGTGTACAACTATCAGTGACTGACAGCTATCTGTATGCACACTTACACAGAGAATACTATCAATCACTGATAACACATGTCCCGTGTACAACTATCAGTGACTGACAGCTATCTATGTATACACACTTACACAGAGAATACTATCAATCACTGATAACACTTCCCCCATGTACAACTATCAGTGACTGACTGCTATCTATGTAAACACATACTATCAGTCACTGATAACACATCCTCCTTGTGCTGAGATCTTTTCACAGGTTGGTCTTAAATCAGAAAAAGCTGCAATATAAATGTATAAATTACAAGTTTTACCGAATTTTTACCCCACAAACATATATAGATATCAATCTGCTCAGGTCTTCCTGTTCTACAACATGCTGCCTGCAGATTGCATAGCATTTTGTAGTGGCAGGTCCTTTTAAATCTTAAAAATATAGAAGGCTTGGCGGCTCTACCTTAATCCCAGAAGTTTGACTGGTGCACACCTCACGGTACCCACAATACCATTGAATTTTTTTAAATAATTGAATAGTGCAAAGAGGGGCACTCTCTAACTGGCAATCAATAGATCAACTATAAATGTATCAATGTCATATGACCTATTTAATATGTATCAAATAAATAAAAACATTCAAGTATAAAAACATACAATCATAAAACTAATATCATAAAACAAATATCTTGTGACTGATGGCGATGCTATATCAAATATCCCCCTATATCGGGGTGTTGCACATGCTGCACAATAAACCTCTGTTATTCGGGCAATCCTCCCTTGATTTACATAGATCTTAGGAATCAATTTCACAGATACCCCTCTACTTGTGGGGTGTGATGTTCTCAGCAGATAGCAATGCTGCCAGCAAAGTTAGACCACCTCTGGAAAAATCCTGTAATTTGGCAATATGTCAGGTAAGTCTTTCTATGTATGAATGCCCACCATCTGGACTTCAAAGGTTACAAGTTATACTAGGCTTTTGCGCCTTGAAGTGTATGGCCGGTATGCTGTTTATATATATATATATATATATATATATATATATATATAAAGTTAAATGCTAGCTGTAGATTCAGTACTTTACTGCTCCACGCTATCAGCACCGTCCGTGAAGTTGATTTCTTCTTGCGCTGCCAGGACCTACGTGGCATCCCACGTGATCCACAAGCCTCCACGTCGTGTCCCTCGTGATGGAGGCAATGGATATTCTCGGAGTCCTTGTGTATATACCGGAAGGTGTAGCGTTTTTTTGCATAAATCTTGGCCGTAGGATATACTTATATTAGTCCAGTTGTGGTCCTCATGAGTCTCTCTCACTGTTCTTATACCAGACGCGTTTCGGGCCAAACATGCCCCTTCCTCAGTGGTACCATATGACATATGTCATATGACATTGATACATTTATAGTTGATCCATTGATTGTCAGTTAGAGAGTGCCCCTCTTTGCACTATTTAATTATCCTTTTAGCTCTTAATTGACTCCTCTACTTCTCTTTTTCCGGTAATGCTATTCATTTTTGTCAGTCCTTCCACTGACTGCCCATGAAACAAAACAATCCAATTTAATATCCTCACATCCTCACAAAGCCTAAAAAGCAAAACCATTTCTGTTCCGTATGACATTTCTTCACTAAAGGCTCTATTACACTGCCCAATGTCTGGGTGTGAGTGACGATGGTTGAGAAACATGTCTATCAGCGCTTGTTTGCACTGCCTATTACCCAGGCTGATGCAACATGAATGATTGCTACTGCAGTTGTTGTTTCCTCATTAATTTCTATTATTGGCTGCACATCCTTTATTACACACGGAGATGTCCTGCCCGATAGTCATGCATCTTTCATCCTGATGACAGATGCCAAACCAGCATTTGCTTATTTATCGGCTGATCAGTGGCATGATTATATGAGTCAATTAAAAGGAATGGGTGTTTCTATAACACTTGTTCCCGAAATGGCTTGGTTTAATAGAGCCCTAATTCATACATACTGTGGCGAAAATAACCTCGCCACTGGGTTTTGGAGGGGCCTGTTTGCCAGCGTCTTGCCTAAGGATTATGGCCCATACTAACTTTAAAGGAGAAGACAGACAGGCCGCACAGCTTAAATGGAACTGTTTTGGGCAGGAAAGCCATGCTTGCGGTCGGCCAAATGTGACTTCCATGGAATTCGGGAACCCCTGCTCGGATCTGGGTGATTTTTGGATATGTTGTTTACATAGATGTCCATGGATGTATACATTATGGGGATATGTGGGGTTTTGAGGTGTGTGACAGAACCATCTGTCTGTGGAATTGTATTGTATGTTATGTGAGGGTACCCAGATAGCTAATTTTATTGTATTCATGTAGTCTGAGTGCCATTCACCTAATAATATGCACTTAGACTTGAGCTATCTGGGGATATGTTAAATGTCTGTGTTTACTGTAAGGGTTGTGACATTGTATGTTTAAATGGTGATTTCTGTCCTGTTGTCCCCACATGTGTATTGGCGATTTCCCTTTGTCCTGAGAGATAATTGAATTACTCCTCGGGTGTCTCCAGGGCAGAGAGGAGGAAACCATGATGCATTGTGGGGATGTATTGTGTCTGTGTATCCTGAATTGCTGCATATCTGTCCTGTGTCACAGTCTTCCAACTGGTCCCCTAGGGGAGTGTCAACCAGATGGGGACCTGCATAAATACGGGCGGGTAGCCCTCAATAAAGAGTTGCTGTTTTACACTCAACATAGAGCCTCGTCTCATGTGTGTGGGGATTGCTATACGTGTATACTCCCCTGGCTATTACTCCTAGCTCTTGTAAGAGCTGTTCCTTTTCCTGGTTCCTGTGGTGGTATCGGTGTCGAGTGGAGTGCTTGGAGTCCTCGGGAGGCACTGGGAGCATTTATCAACGGAGGTACCCGCTCGGGGTGCCAGGAGATCCGTTACACATACCATCCTACACAACCTCTGCTCCAGGAGCGTAGCTATAGGGGGTGCAGAGGTAGCAGTTGCTACCGGGCCTAGGACCCTGAGGGGGCCCAAAGACCCTTGTGCTGCATAAGAAGACACCTGTATTATATAAAGTACATACTGGTCAAGTTATACCTCTGGCTGCAGGGAAGGGGTTAGGGAAGGGGTTAGGAAGGGGTTAGGGAAGGGGTTAGGGAAGGGGTTAGGTCAGAATTTGGCATGGGGGGGAGGGTGTTGTTTCAATTTTTGCCTCAGACAGCACGAAAGCTATGTGCTTCCCTACCCCTGGCCACAAAGCACTGAGGGAAGGGGGGCCCAAGCTGAACTCTTGCACCAGGGCCCATAAGCCTTTAGTCCCTGCTCTGCCAATGACAACCTCCTCTATACGACTCTATTCACCTCTCTACACACACAAACGTTTTCATACTTCTCTCCTGCCTCCCTATCTTCTAAATTTCTGTCCCTCTTTCCATCCAAAACTCTTAAAAACTCCAAACCCTTAAAAGTTTGAATGAAAACATACCTCTTAGCCTAAAAATTTTGAACTCTGTTCACATCTACGTAGAAGGTTCCATCAGGTCCCTCTGTCACAGATTTCAACATTACAAATGGAAGCCAGAATGCAAATGTGAACATAGCCTTAGGCTACATGCACACAAGTGAAAATAAACGTCTGTTAAAAACGGGTAAACTGTCCAATTTTAACAGACTTTTTTTCACTGATGCCTTTCTGAGAAACGGACGTTAAAAATTGACCTATTTAATTGTATGGGAGCAGTCGGTTAGTGAAAAATGGACAAGATAGAACATGTTCTATTTTTTTACCTCTGTTTTTCACTGATCGTCAAAAAAACAGCTGTGTAAATAACACTATAGACTACCACTGGTCTTAAAATGGAGGTGTGATGGCCATAAAAAAAAAAAAGTCCATCTCATGTCTGTTTTTCACGTGTGCATGTAGCCCTAGCTCTATTCTCATCTGTGCTGGATCTGTTGCATGATAGACACTAGCAGTGCTCAAGGTGCTACAGTTCCACCGAGGTGTCAGTTGTAACCCTAAAGGAGTCTCTGAAGCCCATGTGAACATAGTCTTAGATCTTTTCCATTAGGCTTCAGTTGCTTTTTGACGTTCACAATAGCATAGGATGCTGCAGTACAGAATGTAATATGTATAAAAAAAACAACACATGTCATATTGCTCATAACTGGTCATGACATACGGCTCTTGTCAAAATTTAAATCTTGAAGCCAGTGTGCCCAGAGCCTATGTGTTCACATAAGTGTACCTGGCTTTGACTGTATCTTTCTCGATCACTATAGACATTTCAACACAAAAATCAATTTTGTATTTTTATCTTGTCTAACAAAGTCAATAAAGTTGTCATACTGTCAGAAAAAGTTTTCCTGAGTTTGTGATATTAGAAAAGTCACTGACAATATGAATGCCTTACAATAGGCAATCAAAAATAAATCTTTTTTTTATCCTACCAGCAAACTACACAGAGATGCCAGAATAAATAGCTACTGTTCAATCCGCCAGACTTTTTAGGAAGAAATTTAATATGGATCTCACAAGATGGTCTCTAAAGAATGTTATCAGAACATCAAGTGAACTGATAGAGACTCTGTCTGAACACAACTCATTTTTAGAACAGTCAGACACCTCAGGAGGGCAAACAAAGGAGTCTAAAAAGTGCTTTCGATTTTATCTCAGAAGATGACAGCCACTAGAAAATGCTGTCATATAAGATGCTCTAAACTGAAGGTAGATTTCAAAACTTTATTAATTACCCTTGATAAAGACTATGGGGGAGATTCATCAAATCTGTTGTAAAGGAAACCTGGCTTAGTTGCCCAACCAGTCAGATTCCACCTTTCATTTTGCAGATCTCCTTTGGATCTGATCATCTGATGGGCAACTAGCCATCCTTTCCTTTACACCTTTCTTGATAAATCTACCCCTATTTTTTCTTGATCCAAGAATATTTTCATTAAATTGCCTCATATTTTCAGAAATGCCACATAGCAGTAATGTAATCTTATCTCAAAATACACACAAAAATGTAGAAACTCTACCAATAGCTCAGAAATGTTTTAATAACGTGCCATTTTCAAGGACATTGTATTACTTCAGATGTTATCTTGACCATGCTGCTTGGTACCATAAATTCTCAACCTAAGAAAATAACCAAGAACAGAGCATTGCCGGATCCGTAACTACCGTGTGCAGCTGTGCACTGCTGGAAGCCCGCCCGGCCCCATTCATTATAATCCGGCCACAGCAAGGCAAATATGCTGAGAGGTGGCAAGACAAAAACCACTGCGGCCGGCCCCATTCATTATAATCCGGCCACAGCAAGGCAAATATGCTGAGAGGTGGCAAGACAAAAACCACTGCGGCAGTGCTCGGCTTCACATTATAGTTACGGATTCGGCAGGCTGCTGGAACCAGTCATGCCAGTGTAAAACAGGCCTTAGTAACCACGTGATTTAGGAAATATGACGGTTCACTTTTGGTTATGAGTCAAAATACAACTGGCAGAATTTGTGAGATATGTACCATTTAGTGAGAAAAGATTACTAACCAGACTTCAGGTTTTTAATGTATTTCTAATTAGAACATAATGCATCAAAAAATAGCTCAATGATTAACAAACCATAGGAATAAAGGAAATACTTAAATGGTCCAGGTCAAAAGTTTGCACAGCTAGCTTGCACAGCATAGCCACTCCAGAACCTAGGGCTAGGCGATACAATGAATCCATTCGATTAATTCACCTTTGAAGCTTTTAAAAACAGAATCGTCAAATCGATTTGACCTGCCACATCACTAAGCCTTGCCCCCGCCACATCACTAAGCCTGCTCGCCAGCTGTGTCACTAGGCCCATCTGCATCTATTTTTCCCCCTCTCCTTCCAGTGCCACTGTTCAAATCCTCTCCACAGGGCAGGCTGGATGAAAGTCTATGGAAGTTCTCAAATGCAGAACACACAAGTTATTTTTTTTGATAGTGGTATTTTTATTATAATATATCAACCCCTGCACTAAACATTGCACTGCCAGTCTATAAAGTCCTGGTATTTTTTTTTTTTCAGTTTAATTAAAAAATATAATAATTTGAAAATCGAGATTCAAATCGAAAATCATCCATAGGGTTGAAATCAAGATTTTCTTTTTTGGCAAAATCGCAGAGCCCTACCAGAACCATCACTTTCTTCTGCTCTAGGAACTGAAGGGATGAATTGGCCTTATGTTTGGAAACACTGTTATGATGGAAAGTCCAGGAGCCCCCTGTGCACTGATTCCGGGTTTATGAATGCAAATTTCCCCCCAATATTTTGATCAGTAGGAATGGTGAATTTATTTTCACAGGCTTTGTTTGCTCCTCTCCAAACAATTGGGGTTATCTCATAAAGTCTCCATAAAGTTCAATTTTGATCTCATCACTCCACAAATTTTGTCACGTCGGTCTTGAGGCTTCTCTAGGTTCTGTTTGGTGTATTGCCTGTGGGATTTTCTTCGCATCCTGACAGATATTCCTAGCAGTTACATGTATATCTAAAATCTGTCTTGCTTTATCTGACTGGCTTGGTATTAGCAGAACCTATCATTTTCCACTTTTTGATCAGAGTTGAATAAAGCTGCCATTTTTGAAATCAGATATAATTGTATATACTTTTCTTGAGTTAGAAAACACATAGTTGTATTTAGTTTTTGAACTTTTTTGCTAACAGATCCCTTGTCTGTTCTTTTACATTCCCCAGGCTTCAGGAACCATCAAATTCAGTGCGGCCTGCATGAAATGCACAAATGGGTTCTCACGAGCTGAGACTCATTAGTATTTATAGTAGGGATTTTGAACGTTATCGGTATCGGCATCTATTTTGCCGATATACCGATAACGTATTGGGAACACAGAACGCGCTGCTCTCAGCGCTCTCCGTGTTCCCTCAGCAGCACAGGGGAGAAGGAAGCAGTGTATCTCTCCCCCTGTGCTGCTGCTGCCGCTGCCGCCAATTAGAGAAGAGAGGACAAAAGAAGGGGAGGGGCTGTGGCCACCGCTCCACCAATGAAGATAAGTCTCTCATTAATTCATATACAGGAGGCGGGAGCTGGCTGCAGAATCACATAGCCGGCTCCCGACCTCTATGAGCGGTAGCTGCGATCAGCGGTAGTTAACCCCTTAGGTGCCGCGGATCGCAGCTACCGCTCATAGAGGTCGGGAGCCGACTATGTGATTCTGCAGCCAGCTCCCGCCTCCTGTATATGAATTAATGAAAGACTTATCTTCATTGGTGGCGCAGTGTGGCCCCCCAAGCCCCCCAGTATTAATCATTGGTGGCGCAGTGTGCCCCCCACCCCCATCCCAGTATTAAAAACGTTGATGGCGCAGTGCACCCCCCCACCCAAGCCCCCCCCAGTATTAATCATTGGTGGCAGTGGCCACAGGATCCCCTCTCCCCTCCTCCTCCGATCGGAGCCCCAGCAGTGTAATCCTGGGGCTCCGATCGGTTACCATGGCAGCCAGGACGCTACTGAAGCCTTGGCTGGCATGTTCAGCTCCATGCTGCTGTGTGCACAAAGCACAGAGCAGCAGGGACAGTGTGAGATCCTATTCACCCTGATAGATCTCTATCAGGGTATATAGGACAAGGGTTCTAGTCCCTAAGGGGGCTAAAAGTTAGTAAAAAAAATAAATATAAATACACCTTAACAATAAACATAAATTTTCAGCAGATTTGTGTAGGAAAATGTTTTTTTTTTTCAAAAATGAAAATTCCCAGAATATCGGTATAAATTATCGGCTATTGGCCTGAAAGTTCACAAATTATCGGTATCGGTATTGGCCCTAAAAAATCTATATCGGTCGATCCCTAATTTATAGACATATACTAATTACAATGAAACAGGGCACATGGGTAGATACAGTACAAACCCCTCATTGCCCCCTTAACCTGTGTGCCAACCTGAGTGTATATTATCAGCTCAAACATTTAGGGTTATATAAACTTTTCATCAGGGCAATCTCTCTGCTGAGATGATAAACAGCTTCACTCTTAAATTAAGGATTGGTGTTTTGTGGAATCACTATTTTCTAAAAATGGTACATCACTTATAAATATTACTAGGGTTATGCAAATGTATGATCAGTCAGAAAATGGATTTAAATTTCACCAAATTTGAAGGTTTTTTTCCACACATGATCCACACTACAAAAAAAAAAAACTAAAAAAATAAATATATTCATTCTTGGTGCAGATTCCATCAAGGGTGGATTGGGAACCTAAAGTAGAACTGGAAAAAAATACCTAAAAGTGGCCCCATATTGAAGGAGGGTCTAGTAGGGGGTTCAGCAATACCATAGCGCAAAATACCACATACCACAGTGCTGCACAATATATTGCCCCAAAAGCTTTCCCTCTGTGTTGGCCATCACTTGCGGCCATTTTCTCTCCTCCTCTTCCAGTTGCCTCTGATTAAAATATGAAGCAGGGGCTTAGGAGGTGAGATGTGGGACACAGTTGAATTCAGGAGGGCATGTCGCCAGCTGTGTACATGAATGCCTGATTCTCATAGAGATAATTGCCACAGATAGCTTATGATGTATCCAGCCAGTGGCAGAGCTGGGGGCTTGGGTGGCCCCCTGAGCATCGGTCCACCGAGATATTTCCCTGTAAGTCTATGGCCAATCCGCCCCTGGATTCCATGTAGAAATTCTGATTTGAAATCAATAAGAGTCCTAAAAACCACATCAAATTTCGCATCAAAATCCACACCAAAAAATTATAAAAAAAAAGAAATATATTCTAAAGCCACCATTTATGAATATATTTTCTGTATAGTGATGCTATATTGTACAGTGTGATGATATTGAGCCTTAGGATAGCTGATCAATATTAAATCGTCGAGGGCTCAACTCCTAAGGTGTATGGGACAAGCAGTTGTAATTATACAGTGATGCTACTAAAAGTTAGACTGCATGTAGTTAAAGGGGTTATCCAATGTCATAAACAGCCTTCCCCCCATGTGCCGGGCCCCTCACTCGGAATATACTTACCCCACAACCTGCGCCGCCGCTGCTGCTTCTCCCTGTACACGGATGTAAACATCCGGTGTCGGGGGAAGGGCAGCCAATGGCAGGCAGGGACGAGCCTGCCTAGCATTGCGGGTGACGCTAGGGAGGCTCGTCCTCGTCTGCCATTGGCTGCTCCCCCCGACACCGGATGTTTTCATCTGTGTACAGGGAGAAGCAGCAGCAGCTTTGCGTGGACCAGCAGCAGCTTTGCGTGGACCAGGAGCGGCGTACGGCGTGAGGGAACGGGGTAAGTACATTCCGTGTGAGGGGCCAGGCACATGGGGGGCTGTTTATGACATTGGTTAACCCCTTTAAACAGTGTTTGAGGGGGCACAGGGAGTCGGACCCCTGGCCATCTGATATTGATGACCTCTTCTGAGGATAGATCATCTACAGTTGCAAGAAAAAGTATGTGAACCCTTTGGTATGAAAATAGATTTCTGCACAAATTGGTCATAAAATGTGATCTGATCTTCATCTAAGTCACAACAATAGACAATCACAGTCTGCTTAAACTAATAACACACAAAGAATTAAATGTTACCATGTTTTTATTGAACACACCATGTAAACATTCACAGTGCAGGTGGAAAAAGTATGTAAACCCTTGGATTTAATAACTGGTTGAACCTCTTTTGGCAGCAATAACTTCAACCAAACGTTTCCTGTAGTTGCAGATCAGACGTGCACAACGGTCAGGAGTAATTCTTGACCATTCCTCTTTACAGAACGGTTTCAGTTTAGCAATATTTTTGGGATGTCTGGTGTGAATCGCTTTCTTGAGGTCATGCCGCAGCATCTCAATCGGGTTGAGGTCAGGACTCTGACTGGGCCACTTCAGAAGGCATATTTTCTTCTGTTTAAGCCATTCTGTTATTGATTTACTTCTATGCTTTGGGTCGTTGTCCTGTTGCAACACCCATCTTCTGTTGAGCTTCAGCTGGTGGACAGATGGCCTTAAGTTCTCCTGCAAAATGTCTTGATAAACTTGGGAATTCATTTTTCCTGTGATGATAGCAATCCGTCCAGGCCGTGATGCAGCAAAGCAGCCCCAAACCATGATGCCCCACCACCATACTTCACAGTTGGGATGAGGTTTTGATGTTGGTGTGCTGTGCTTCTTTTTCTCCACACATAGTGTTGTGTGTTTCTTCCAAACAACTCAACTTTGGTTTCATCTGTCCACAGAATATTTTGCCAGTACTGCTGTGGAACATCCAGGTGCTCTTGTGCAAACTGTAAACATGCAGTAATGTTTTTTTTGGACAGCAGTGGCTTCCTCTGTGGTATCCTCCCATGAAATCCATTCTTGTTTAGTGTTTTAAGTATCGTAGATTCGCTAACAGGGATGTTAGCATATGCCAGAGACTTTTGTAAGTCTTTAGCTGACACTCTAGGATTCTTCTTCACCTCATTGAGCAGTCTGCGCTGTGCTCTTGCAGTCCTCTTTACAGGACAGCCACTCCTAGGGAGAGTAGCAGCAGTGCTGAACTTTCTCAATTTATAGACAATTTGTCTTACCGTGGACTGATGAACAGCAAGGCTTTTGGAGATACTTTTAAAACCCTTTCCAGCTTTATGCAAGTCAACAATTCTTAATCGTAGGTCTTCTGAGAGCTCTTTTGTGCGAGGCATCATTCACATCAGGCAATGCTTCTTGTGAAAAGCAAACCCAAAACTGATGTGTGTTTTTTATAGGGCAGGGCAGCTGTAACCAACACCTCCAATCTCATCTCATTGATTGGACTCCAGTTACTGGATACCACTGAGGAAGGGGCAATACGTTGGACCCCGAAACGCGTCTGGTGCTACACCCCCTGCTTATTTATACTGAAAGATCCAAGCACCTTAAATCGACCACTGGACATCGTTCCCGACGAGAAACCTCTGATCTAACACTGCTGCAAAAACCTCCGGTATAATACCATCGCGGAATCCTTTACTTAGAGGCCGTAAGCCGGAAATCCAGGCAGTGACGTGAAATACAACGACAGAGCCGTCGAGGAAAAGCCTCCTGATACATTGTGCTGCGCACATCAAGGGAGAGGAAGTCTAACAATCTGTGGTCAGAGACAAGGTAACCAGCTTAAAACTTGCAAGTAATTACGTAGCGGGACGCCGCTACTTGCCTCGTATCGGTGGGACGCTGCTGATACTGAGGGTGGACACAGAGACTTTGATTTTTATACATTTGCTACTATACATCTGATTTTATACATCGACACTCAGGTGTAACAATTATGTTTTGATCTATTGATTGACCAACCCATTCAAGATATCTTTGGGACTATTGATCCATAGTTGCAAGTCATATTATTATATTTATCATTATTGGTATATTGCACAAATTGATGTATCCATTGTGATAATCGAATTATTTTTATTTTTGCTGCCTAATATCAATCATCTTTATGATAATACCATCCAATACCAGCATTTTGATTATAACTGCAAATAAAGTGTTTAACCATATGAACCACATGGTCACGGTTTCTTGAGTGCCCTGTTATATCACTTATTATATACCCCTTTTGATTGAGTGAGTGGTCTCAATTATACAGGAGCACCAGTTTGGGGTCTAGTTTTCCTAGTGCGACATCTTACTAGATTATCTATGTTATGGACCATGTGATGAGCGCAGTGACATCACCAAAGGTCCTTTTCCTCCCAGGTCCTCAAAGAAGAAGAAAGAAGACAAGCCGGGCTGCGCGAACAAGTGAATGAGGTGAGTTTAATATATATTTTTTTAAACCCTCCATCCCGAATTTACTTAGCATTCTGTATTAAGAATGCTATTATTTTCCCTTATAACCATGTTATAAGGGAAAATAATAAAATCTACACAACACCCTTCCCAAACCCGAACTTCTGTGAAGAAGTCCGGGTTCAGGTCTGGGTACCAAACATGCCGATTTTACTCACGCACGTGCAAAGCGCACTAAAACACTTTGCGCTCGCGCGGAAAAATTGTCCGGCCCTCACACGCGATGCCCGTGTGAAAGAGACCTAAGTGTTTCCTTCATTTTTCGGAAGGTGATCATAAGTGTTTCCATATATAAAAATATAGCTGTGATGATTCACCTAGTATCTAAGTGCTTTGGGTCCTTTAACGCCTGGATTGTCTTATAGGTATTCATTTTCCTTTGTTTCTCTGTTCTAATTCTCCTTTGTTTTCTTTTTCTACAGAAGCAGTCCTAATAAAAGTAACTAATTACATCCCCACAGCTAAAAGCTGCTGCCTCCACACGCCTTTCATTCATTTCACTGCCCCAGTCAGCTACATTCTGGAGAAAGTTACACATACAGTGAAATAAAATATTGAAATAACTCAGAAACTTTTTATTAAAAGGTTTTTTTTTACTATCTACTATATTAGCCATGTATAAATCTCTCATGTCACAATCTCCCCATTTTATTCTGGTAAGTGCTACTTAATTGGACATGGCAGCATTATATCTTTGGGTTTGAACTGAAATAATGGCTAATTACAGCTATTCATTATAATTATTACAATAATAAGTGTTAAAACATTATTGTGATAAATTATTATCCCAGAAGCCCAAACTTGCAGAACCTTGGCCTTCGTAGCAATTTTTTGCCGCCTTTGGCATTTTGACTTTCTTTAGTTATTTCATGAATCTGAAACAATTACACTCTGAGGCTCATGTATAAAAAGTGTCACTTGTGAAAAATGTCATAACTCAGGCTTTATAATTGACCATACATCATTCTGCCATAACCATAAAAGTAGTTTGTGACATTTTTATGTTGTTTACAACACAAAATATTTTTTAGGATATGTCAGTCATTGTGTGCTGCATGCATAACACTATGCAACATTTTAGTCGCAAGCACACCAAGGTGTAGGGAGATGCTATACTGTCGTATATGCAACATATTTCTCATACATGCCCCCCCCCCAAAAAAAATAAATAATATATATATATATATATATATATATATATGCTGCTGCCACAGATTAAAGACTTCTATAAATCTGGGGAAGCACTAACTTATTGATGACTTAAGCCCAGGATAGGTAATCTATATCAGATTAGAGGGTATCCGGCTGTTATTGCCAGGAATAGACACCAGAACTACACAGCTCCAACCACTGTGCAGAGGTTATGCTTGGTTACTGCAGTACTGCTCCTTGTAGCAGTACTGCTCCTAGTAATTAGACTGCCAGAAGTAGGACCCCTGCTTTTCTGATATTGATGACCTATCCTGGGGGACGCAAATAATCCAACAACAAAGCCAATACCTAAATCTTAGCAGTAATGATAGAGCACTAACCTCCAGCACTCCAACTGTGGTAAAACTATGACTCCCAAGATGTACACATGCTTGGCTATTCTCAGAACTCCATACAAATTAATGGAGCATGCTGGAAGTCGTAGTTTCACCACAGCTGGAGTGCTGTAGGTTAGCCATCACTGTGATAGAGAAATCAAAATCCCTTTAAAGTCTGATTGTATCCATATTATGCGGCACAAAAACACACAGTTATGCTAAATAAACATACTGTATTTCAATCACCACAACCTCTATTATACATTTTACATAGTGTTCTATTCCTAGCACTGCCCATAAACTAACATGCGAGTGAGTGTGCATATTTTGCATATTTCCACATGTCTCAATTTCGGAGGCAAATGTATTTATGTAATAAATTGGCATCATTTATTTACTCTCTTACTGTACTTTTTAAAATGTAACAATAAAGACATCTTTGGGAGGTATCTGAGGTAGGAGAGATCTTAGGCTAGTCTATCACTCACAGCATAGTTCTCTCTTCCATCGTCTTGACTGCACTCTTCCCAGCTGTGCTTTTCTCAGCGTCTCTCTCCCGCATGAGTGTGAAGGGGCGGTGTGCAAAAATGAGGCGTGACTAGACACCTCTGTGGCTAGTCACTTGTGATTCCCATTTGTGGCACAGAAATTATAAGGGGACATAACTTTACAATGGGGGATCAATATTCGAAAAAACTAATATGCCATGCTCAGGGGAGCGTGGGCAACAGGGCTATATATGGAACTAATAATTTTTTTAAACTTAGTAACAGGTCCTCTATAAATCCATAATAATGTTGGGCTAATTCTTTTCCAATAGACCTATACATGACTTGGCTCAGCTCTTCCTGATCTATAACATTATGCCGTGATGTCTGGTCCAATTTAAAGGGGGCACTAACATTTAAACAATCTCCTGTTTCAAAACAGGCTGGACTAGTGCAGCAACCTGAATTTAAGATTTCTACCCAAACAAAGCATATGTTAATATATTAATATATTATATTATTATTATTAAAGCGCCATTCATTCCATAGCGCTGTACATATGAAAAGGGGTATATATACATAATACAGACAATTGCACTAATCATAAACAAGACGAGTTACAGACTGGTACAGAAGGAGAGAGGGCCTACAGTCTGCATGGTATGGGAGAAGGACACAGTAGGTGTGGGTGAAGCTGGTCATGGCGGTATACAGGCAGCAGGGTCATTGGTTGTAGGCTTGTCTGAAGAGGTGGGTTTTCAGGTTTCTTTTGAAGGATTCCACTGTAGGTGAGAGTCTGATGTGTTGGGGTAGCGAGTTCCAGAGTGTGGGGGATGCACGGGAGGCGATTGTGGGAAGAGGTGATAAGAGGAGAGGAGATATTGATATATATCAGAAGCAAGGCTGTGTAAAATGATGAACACCGTGATGTAAACCCAGTGGACTGCATTGTAGTCAGTAGGGTCTGTCTCACACTGTTGTAGTCTGTCACGTAGCTAGTCTGACACTACCATTACTTATTTTGCTTTGCTTTTATGATGGAGCAACACAATAGAATTAACCAATGCAGATGTGAACAGAGTCTTAGATTTATAGTCAACATATAACAACAACGCATGAAAAATCTTCTACTACAAAAAACAACAACTGTCTTTGCTCAATTCTATACCTTCTGTACATCCTACATGTCTTCTGCCAACAGTGTGCAGAAGCATCTCTTTGGAATCTGCACTAGAAACTGTAAATTTTGTGATGATGAATTGTAATTATAATTATGTACAGTATCATAAACCTTTGCTATACTATTATTGTATTTTTTTTTTTGTAGGAGTAGCAGCTTTGTTTCAAGACTCTCATTACTTTTCTGTATTACAAAATACAGAAACAATCGGAGTGATACAAAGTTATGTCCAGTGTTATCCATACAAACAGACCTTAACAGAAATCCCTCGTAGACTCACTTTCTTTATTACATTTTAACCCAATTCCTTTTACTTTCATTCATCTCCTTCTCAATCACCTACTATCAACCTGTCATTACACCATTGTGTTGTATAGAACTAATATTAATACAATTGTTAAGATTTCTGAAATTCCCCCAAATAAGATAAAAATTAAAATACAAGTGCTTTTTTCTCTCTCACTTGACTCGTTGCAGCATTTATCTGACACAAGGAGCTTTCCGAACGTATTGTGTAGAGAGCGGCAATGGAAAGTAGAAAAGGGATAATTGATCCCATTGTGGATACAAAGATCCAGCCAGCTTGGGTAAAAATGGACAATATACCAAGTATCACATTTATATAAAAAATAGCTTATTGAAACTTTCAATATAGTTTAATGGACACACATTTCATCAGATCTTGTGTGGATATCAGTGGGTGGTGTGCAAAAACTACCAAGCGAAGAGAATTTAATACTAAATCCTGCTATGATCTGAACATGTGGAATTACTACATTTATATATTCTATCCAAAGACATTTGAGATACATTTTGACATTTTTATTTTAATGGGTGAATAAATTCAACTTCTGTGTGCATTTTCTTTTTGTCTTTATTAGGCTTTGTTCACGCCATGAAGCCAAAATATGAACTAAATACTCTTTAGGCCTCTTTAGTTTCAGGTTTTAGCTAAAAGGCAAAATAAAATGTGTCAAATATTACACAAAGGTGTACTACATAAGTAAGGCATTAGAGTATTACCTTGTCTGCAATATGGTGTCATTAAAACAGCTCTCCTACAATAACCATTTTTTATTTTTATGATCTGTCAATTAGATGTATCAATGTATGAGTGGGGGTCTGACCTCTGATTATCACTCCATTAATGAGAAAGGGGAGCCCAAATCCAAGTAACTGCTGAGCAGTCATATTGAGCTGCCCATGATGCTTTAGTTAATTTCTATACAGAATGGCTACACATATGTAGGAAGCCCTCAGGTAAGAATGGAGACCTAAAACATAAATCTCAGCTTTGCATTAACAGCTGTGTTATCCTGTTTAGAATTACTTTACTGAAAAATACTCTAGGATTTTGTATCAGATTTGAAAGGTCCCCCATTAACAGATCGAAGTAAAAAAAAAATTGAGATCGCTAGTAACTCTCGGAAAGCACTGGTGGAACATCTCTATGGTAAAATACCTTAAAACTATTTGGACAGACAAAGTAGGCCATTAATGTCTCATTGTGTGAAAGATCTATGGTTATTATACACTACCAGGAAATGAAAAAA
Organism: Bufo bufo; assembly: GCF_905171765.1. NCBI lineage: Eukaryota > Metazoa > Chordata > Amphibia > Anura > Bufonidae > Bufo > Bufo bufo. Next base: position 255,442,886 of record NC_053392.1, on the reverse strand, counting down.
GAAGACTTGGAAAATGTACTGTGATTAAGCTGAGAAAGACAAAGTACAATCTGCCAGTGGTGCTTGGTCAATGATCACACAATCAAGTTAAAGCACTCTTTATTTCAGGCTCTGCAGCAGGATATACAGTCAGGTCCATAAATATTGGGACATCAACACAATTGTAAAATGTTTGACTCTATACACCACCACAATGGATTTGAAATGAAACAAACACAAGATGTGCTTTAACTGTAGACTGTCAGCTTTAATTTGAGGGTATTTACATCCAAATTAGGTGAACGGTGTAGGAATTACAACAGTTTGCATATGTGCCTCCCACTTGTTAAGGAACCAAAAGTAATGGGACAATTGGCTTCTCAGCTGTTCCATGGCCAGGTGTGTGTTATTCCCTCATTATCCAAATTACAATGAGCAGATAAAAAGGTCCAGAGTTCTTTTCAAGTGTGCTATTTGCATTTGGAATCTGTGGCTGTCAACTCTCAAGATGAGATCCAAAGAGCTGTCACTATCAGTGAAGCAAGCCATCATTAGGCTTAAAAAACAAAACAAACCCATCAGAGAGATAGCAAAAACATTAGGCAAAACACCAAAAAGTTATATATACCATAAGAATCTCACATGGAATAATCCGTATACCTCCTATAACGCTAAAAAAGCTACCACGCAAGTAAATATTGTAAATGTTAATACTTTATTAGAAATACACATAGAACAACACAATAATTATATAATAAAATACATATGGCAGCAACCATGGGAACACTAGAGTGTGTCAGTAAAAATAGGCTCCAGACATCAAGGAACTAGTATCATATCAAATAGCAGCATTATCACATAGTGCTAATTATAGCAAACATGCGTCCATATATTGCAATTCACCGCTCTCCACAGAAAGGTGAGGGGCGGTGATATACCATGCATACCCAGAGTGAAATGCTGCTAATAAAAAAAATTAAAAAAAGTATCAGAATTACTGTGTCACCGCCAGCTCTCTGAGAAGGTCTAGCAGACGTTCTTCTGTACCTCTTGCATGATGTTCTTTGTTTTGGTTTCACTTTGTCATCTCCTTTCCTTCTCCCAGCTGTCATCTATTTACACTGATTGCCTCCCTCGATATTCCCTCCCATACTGCCTCACTTTGCGGTTTATACTACTTCCTGGATTGTGTTCACTGCTGGAGGCTGCAACTGCTGATTCCTCAGATAAGTCTTTTTCCCTTTATTTCTGTTTCCTTGCTGGCTTGATTCTAGGTGACCCTGACTCCGTCCGTCCGTATTAAGTGCAGGGAGCCGGTGGTCGTGTTCCCTCACTATTATAGGGTTTTTAGGTGTCACACAGTCTAGGTACGAGGGCATGCAATCCTCTACCATAAAGACCTTTACATGGGCATAGCAGTCAGGGAGAGCTATAGGGGTTTTATAGGGCTCACCCATATGTTCCTTAGTTTGGGATCAAGTCAGTCAGATGTTTATTTAGAACTTCCAGTTTTCTTCAACACCATCCATGACATTATAAACCGCCACTACTGTCTTAAGCATGGATCCGGTTTCAGCCTTGATTGACCGTATGCAGGGTCTTTCACTGGAGGTAGCAGATCTCCGTAAAACTGTGTCTCAGTTTCAGGTGACTGATTCTGCTTGCTTTCATGGAGTTTGTTCCGAGCCTAAGATCTCGCTTCCGGATACGTTCTCCGGGGTAGTGAGAATTTTGTTCACTTTAGAGAGGCTTGCAAACTCAATTTTCTCCTACTTCCCCATTCCTCTGGTGATGAGGAGCAGAGGGTGGGGATCATCATCTCGCTGCTCAGGGATAACGCTCAGTCTTGGGCCCCTCTGATCGGTGGATGAATTTTTTGTAGCCCTGGGGCAGATATATGATGACCCGAATCGTATTGCTCTGGCTGAATCTAAACTGCGTCTTTTATGCCAGGGTAAACAGTCCGCAGAGATATATTGTTCAGAATTTCAGAGATGGGCAGCTGATACTGGTTGGAATGATGCTGCACTCCGAAGTCAATTTTGCCATGGTCTTTCGGAGGGATTGAAAGATGCATTTGCCTTTCATGAGAGACCTGCCTCGTTGGAGTCTGCCATGTCTCTAGCTATTCGTATTGACAGGCGTCTTAGAGAGAGAGGAGAGACCACTCCTTCCTGTCATATTCAGTCCAAGGACAGTGGGGCGGTCTCATTCAGTGCGCAGGGGCCTCAGTCTCTCTCAATTCCCTCTGAGCAGGAGGCCATGCAGCTGGGTTTGCTTGCCTCTGATAGTAGAGAATTCAGCTCTCAGAGGAGGGTTTGTTACTGTTGTGGGGGTATAAATCATTTGGCAAATGTTTGCATCTGTTACTATCGGCAAGGTTGATGCGGAAATTGAAGGTTTGCCGTTTGCTTGTAGTTCCCGTTTTGTCCTACCTGCCAGGGTGGCGCTAGATAGCAAGAACATTGTTTGTGAGATTTTTGTAGATAGTGGAGCAGCTGTCAATCTCATTGATAATCAATTTGCTATAACACATGGTTTCCAGGTATGCACTTTGGGAAAGGATATACCAGTTTTTGCTATCGATTCAGCTCCACTTTCTCAAAAATCGGTAAAGGGCATAGTTCACAATATCCGTTTGACTGTGGGTGATACTCAAGTTGAGGATATGTCATGTTTCGTCTGAAGCGGATTACCTACTCCTCTAGTGTTGGGGCTACCCTGGCTCACTAAACATAACCCCACCATTGATTGGCAAGCAAGGCAAATAAATGGTTGGAGTGACTTTTGCAGAGAGAATTGCCTCACGGTGTCTCTTTCAGAGGTTTCTACCAAGACTGTACCATCTTTTCTCTCTGAATTTTCGTATGTGTTTTCAGAAAGTGGTGTCCAGGAGCTGCCCCCTCACCGGGAGTACAATTGCCCTATTAATCTCATCCCAGGAGCCAAGCTGCCAAAATCACGTTTATACAATCTCTCCCAACCTGAAAGAGTCGCTATGCGTACTCATATATCTGAGAGCCTGAGAAAGGGACACATCCGACCCTCGAAGTCACCTGTTGCCGCTGTTTTTTTTTTTTGTTAAGAAAAAAGATGGTTCTTTAAGACCATGTCTGGATTTCAGGGAGCTGAACTGTATCACAATTCGTGACCCATATCCGCTTCCTCTGATCCCGGACATGTTTAACCAGATTGTTGGGGCTAAAGTTTTTTCTAAGTTGGATTTAAGAGGGGCATACAACCTAGTCAGGGTCAGGGAAGGGGACGAATGGAAGACGGCCTTCAATACCCCTGAGGGCCATTTAGAGAATTTGGTTATGCCCTTTGGTTTGATGAATGCCGTCTTCCAACATTTTGTGAACAGCATTTTTTATCATTTAATGGGGTAATTTGTACTGGTGTATCTAGATGACATTTTGATTTTTTCTCCTGATTTCAAAACTCATAGGGACCACCTACGTCAGGTCTTGCTCATTCTGCGGGGGAATAAATTGTATGCTAAACTGGAAAAATGTGTGTTTGCGGTTCCGGAGATTCAATTTCTGGGTTTTCTTCTCTCCGCTTCTGGTTTTCGCATGGACCCTGAGAAGGTCCACGCTGTGCTTGATTGGGAGCTTCCTGAGAATCAGAAGGCGCTGATGTGGTTATTGGGTTTTGCCAATTATTACAGAAAGTTCATTTTGAATTATTCCTCGATTGTTAAGCCACTCACTGATATGACTAAAAAGGGAGTAGATTTTTCCTCCTGGTCGGTAGATGTGCTTAAGGCCTTTTCTAGTATCAAAGAGAGTTTTGCTTCCGCTCCCATCTTGGTACAACCTGATGTCTCTCTACCTTTCATTGTTGAGGTGGATGCTTCTGAGGTGGGTGTGGGTGCGGTCTTGTCTCAGGGTCCCTCTCCTGTCAAATGGCGACCGTGTGCCTTTTTCTCAAGGAAACTCTCCTCCGCAGAGAGAAATTACGATGTGGAAGATAAGGAGTTGTTGACCATCAAAATAGCTTTTGAGGAATGGCGCCATTGGCTAGAGGGAGCCAGACACCCTATTACCGACCATAAGACCCTGGCCTACTTGGAATCAGCCAAGCGTCTGAACCCGAGACAGGCCAGATGGTCTTTATTCTTTTCTAGGTTTAATTTTGTTGTCACGTTCCGCCCTGGGGTTAAAAATGTGAAGGCTGACACCCTGTCACGTTGTTTTCCGGGAGGGAGGAACTTTGAAGAACCGGGTCCCATTTTAGCTGAAGGGGTGGTCGTCTCTGCTCTTTATCCTGATTTGGAGGCAGAGGTTCAGGCAGCCCAGGCAGAGGCTCCTGATCTTTGTCCTCCTGGGAGGTTGTTTGTGCCTCTCGCTTTAAGACACAAGGTTTTTAAGGAGCACCACGATACTGTCCTTGCTGGGCACCCGGGGAGTAGAGCCACAGTGGATCTCATTGCTCAGAGATTCTGGTGGCCGGCTCTTCGTAAGACGGTTGAGGGTTTTGTGGCAGCCTGCGAGACCTGCGCTCGTGCCAAGGTCCCTCATTCACGGCCATCGGGTTCTCTCCTCCCGTTACACATTCCTTCCCATCCTTGGACGCATCTGTCCATGGACTTCATTACGGACCTGCCTCGTTCCTCGGGGAAGACTGTGATTCTGGTAGTACTGGACCGTTTTAGCAAAATGGCGCATTTCCTTCCCTTTCCTGGGTTACCCAATGCTAAGACGCTGGCGCAAGCATTTGTTGATCACATTGTCAAATTGCATGGCATTCCTTCAGACATCGTTTCTGATAGGGGCACGCAATTTGCTTCCAGATTCTGGAAGGCCTTCTGTTCTCACTTGGGGATTCGGTTGTCGTTCTCTTCTGCTTTTCACCCGCAGTCGAATGGCCAGACCGAACGCGTCAATCAGAATCTGGAGACATATCTGCGCTGTTTTGTGGCGGAGAATCAGGAGGATTGGTGTTCTTTTTTGTCCCTTGCTGAGTTTGCTTTAAATAACCGTCGCCAGGAGTCCTCTGATAAGTCACCATTTTTTGGTGCATATGGGTTTCATCCGCAGTTTGGGACATTCTCTGGATAGCTTCAATAACTAAACTTTCCCTTTAAGTACAAGGATAAGGTGTATTGTGCAACAATTATTACTTTTAATGCCTGTTAGGGCTAGATTACACCTATTGATCCTGTACCTACCAATAGCTAAAACATAACTTTTAATTGGTACTGCTGCTAATACTTGAATAAGTGACTAACTAAACTAAATGGTTAAAACTTCCAGCGCCCACTGGCCTTTCAATATTAGTTTCAAGTGCACTGTCAGGATGTCACCTGACCAGGGTTGTATGCTACTGTGTGATTCCACACTAGTGTCTAACTGGCTGCGCGCTGCCAGTGTAACTTGTGGACACTGTGTGACTACTGAACACAGTAGTAAGAGGCTTCAGCGGTATGCTGAGTTAAGATTAGAGGCTCACACTGCCCCCCGACATGTTTCGCCGTGTACCGGCGTCTTCAGGGGTAAGGACAGAGTGTGAGCGTTTCCGCTCGCGGCTAGCTTATAAGACCTTTGTTTGTTACGTATTTCCTGTGTATATTACTATGGGGCGTGAGTTGGAGACCAGGGCTTAGGCTGTGATAGGACGCTCCGCGGGGCGTCCTATCACAGCCTAAGCCCTGGTCTCCAACTCACGCCCCATAGTAATATACACAGGAAATACCTCGTTCATTGGGAGGATTATGGTCCTGAGGAGAGGATGTGGGTCCCAGTGGCAGACATTAAGGCCACTCGTCTCATCAGGGCTTTCCATAGGTCCCATCCTGAGAAGGTGGGCTCTGAGTGTCCGGAGTCCACTCGTAGAGAGAGGGGTACTGTCACCGCCAGCTCTCTGAGAAGGTCTGGCAGACGTTCTTTTGTACCTCTTGCATGATGTTCTTTGTTTTGGTTTCACTTTGTCATCCCCTTTCCTTCTCCCAGCTGTCATCTAGCTTCACTGATTGCCTCCCTTTATATTCCCTCCCATACTGCCTCACTTTGCGGTTTATACTACTTCCTGGATTGGTGTTCACTGCTGGAGGCTGCAACTGCTGATTCCTCAGATAAGTCTTTTTCCGTTTATTTGTGTTTCCTTGCTGGCTTGATTCTAGGTGACCCTGACTCCGTCCGTATTAAGTGCAGGGAGCCGGTGGTCGTGTCCCCTCACTATTATAGGGTTTTCAGGTGTCACACAGTCTATTTATGAGGGCATGCAATCGACTACCATAAAGACCTTTGCATGGGCATAGCAGTCAGGGAGAGCTATAGGGGTTTTATAGGGCTCATCCATATGTTCCTTAGTTTGGGATCAAGTCAGTCGGATGTTTATTTATAACTTCCTGTTTTCTTCAACACCATCTGTGACATACTGACCCAGTCTGGAGCGTCCCCGCCCGACGATCGTTTCGCTATGAACTTCCTCACGGGGCCCTCATGCCCCGTGAGGAAGCGCATAGCGAAACGATCATCGGGCGGACGCTCCAGACTGGGTCAGTAATTCTGATACTTTTGGTGATTTTTGTGATTTTTATTAGCAGCATTTCACTCTGGGTATGCATGGTATATCACCGCCCCTCACCTTTCTGTGGAGAGCGGTGAATTGCAATATATGGACGCATGTTTTCTATAATTAGCCCTATGTGATAATGCTGCTATTTGATATAATACTAGTCCCTTGATGTCTGGAGCCTATTTTTACTGACACACTCTAGTGTTCCCATGGTTGTTGCTTTATGTATTTTATTATATAATTATTGTGTTGTTCTATGTGTATTTCTAATAAAGTATTAACATTTACAATATTTACTTGCATGGTAGCAAAAACATTAGGCATGGCAAAAACAACTGTTTGGAACATTCTTAAAAAGAAGGAATGCACCGGTGAGCTCAGCAACACCAAAAGACCCGGAAGACCACGGAAAACAACTGTGGTGGATGACCGAAGAATTATTTCCCTGTGAAGAAAACACCCTTCACAACAGTTGGCCAGATCAAGAACACTCTCCAGGAGGTAGGTGTATTTGTGTCAAAGTCAACAATCAAGAGAAGACTTCACCAGAGTGAATACAGAGGGTTCACCACAAGATGTAAACCATTGGTGAGCCTCAAAAACAGGAAGGCCAGATTAGAGTTTGCCAAACGACATCTAAAAAACCCTTCACAGTTCTGGAACAACATCCTATGGACAGATGAGACCAAAATCAACTTGTACCAGAGTGATGGGAAGAGAAGAGTATAGAGAAGGAAAGGAACTGCTCATGATCCTAAGCATACCACCTCATCAGTGAAGCATGGTGGTGGTAGTGTCATGGCGTGGGAATGTATGGCTGCCAATGGAACTTGCTCTCTTGTATTTATTGATGATGTGACTGCTGACAAAAGCAGCAGGATGAATTCTGAAGTGTTTCGGGCAATATTATCTGCTCATATTCAGCCAAATGCTTCAGAACTCATTGGACGGCACTTCACAGTGCAGATGGACAGTAACCCAAAGCATACTGCAAAAGCAACCAAAGAGTTTTTTTAGGGGAAAGAAGTGGAATGTTATGCAATGGCCAAGTCAATCACCTGACCTGAATCCGATTAAGCATGCATTTTACTTGCTGAAGACAAAACTGAAGGGAAAATGCCGCAAGAACAAGCAGGAACTGAAGACAGTTGCAGTAGAGGCCTGGCAGAGCATCACCAGGGAGGAAACCCAGCATCTGGTGATGTCTATGCGTTCCAGACTTCAGGCTGTAATTGACTGCAAAGGATTTGTAACAAAGTATTCAAAAGTGAAAGTTTGATTTATGATTATTATTCTGTCCCATTACTTTTGGTTCCTTAACAAGTAGGAGGCACATATGCAAACTGTTGTAATTCCTACACCATTCACCTGATTTGGATGTAAATACCCTCAAATTAAAGCTGACAGTCTGCAGTTAAAATACATATTGTTCGTTTCCATTGTGGTGGTGTATAGAGCCAAAAATGTTAGACTTGTGTCGATGTCCCAATATTTATGGACCTGACTGTATGTTGAGGCCGTGTCACATTAATACTGGGTGTCTTCTTAACTTGCTGTGATACAGGCCTCCCTCTGGCCTGGTAATGGTCATACAGATGCTCGATATCCTCCTGTGGTTTGTCATTCCAAGCTCTTTCTACTTGGACTCGTAGTGCAGACAAGGTGGTTTTTGCTGCTGTACATGGAGATCCATCATCTCATCCAGTCCCAGACATTTTGGATGGTGGAGAGATCTGGAGATCGAGTTGCCCAGGGGGGCTACTGAATAGCATGTTGCGTGGCATGGGCAGTGTGTGTGTGCGGGCATTATCTTGTTGTAACACCATGTCTCCTAAATGAGTCAAGAAACACAGTAGAACTGGTTCCATTATATCATGGACGTCTCAAAGGCTCTTGTTCTTGGTCCCCTGTATGGCTCCCCTCTGATTCCTAGTCCCCAGCATGACTGCTTACATTCTTGACCCCCAGCATGGCTTCCCTATCATTCCTGGTCCCCAGCATAACTCTCCCTCTCATTCCTGGTCCTTAGTATGGCCTACTGCTCATTCGTAATCCTGAGCATGGCTCCTCTTATTCCTAGTCCCCAAGAAGACTCCCCTGTCAGTTTTGTCCCCTGCTAACCTTGACACCTCAGTGGCAGTCTGCAGGCTCCCTTGTCCAGAAATTGCAAGGGCTGTTCATTACAGCATGACATATGCTGCACCCTCTCTTTCTCTTACAATCTCCCCCCTCTTATGATGCTCAATGATGCTGGCAGCTTCACTTCCCTGACGTCCCACAAAAAGAAGACGGCACTCCTCACATGTCATCCTGGACAGCGGGGCACCTCAGGCAAATGTACTGTATTACACATCAGGGATTCTCAGAGGTAAAGAAGTTCCAAACACGTAATCAAATACAAAAGAAAATCCCATAGCACTCACTGCGTTAGTCCAATTTATTTTCTAAAATAAAAAAATAAATAGACTATACATAACCGTTAAGTCCCGTGGGATCTTTTTTATTATTGGGTCCCTTTCAAGTCTCCTGCTTGATCTGGTGTGGTGATGGGTCTCAGCACATTCCCATGTCTGAACGATTCACAGTGAATGTAAGTCTAATGTGTAGTCTTTTCAAAGTGGATCCCACTGAAATAATTGCTCAGAAAATTGGTCTCTGGTCAGAATAAGGTGTGGTCTGCTTCCATACAGTATAATGGCAGGAGAATCCATCACAGAAAAAAAAATCAGTTGGGGGGAGGGTCTTCTCTGTATGGAAAAGTTGGCAAACACCCCCACTTGGCCACACCTGTAAAGGAAAGATGACTGACCTGCTTCCTGGCAATGGCTCCCTGCTCCTTTTCCTCCAGGCCTGTGATGCTCCGCTGGGCTTCCTCGATGTCAACATGCGGTTTGACGTTGTCGCAGCCAAACACTTGCCGAGGTGGAGTCCCATGGAGCCCAGAAGAGCATTGCAGGCCTGGAGCAGGGAGCAGACATCGGGAAGCCGGTAGGTCATCTGTTCTTTACAGGTCCGGCAAAGTAGAGGGGTTTGTCAACCCCCCGCCATTCTTGCACAACCCTTTGAAGGTTATATGTGGAACTTATACCAAAATGCCTGGTTTGTAAAAATAGTATTCTGCAAATAGTAAAGTAGGCGCTTCAGTATTTGTATACACAATTATCACTTACATCAACAGATGCATCGCTTCCTTCTGTCTGTTCTTTTTGAATACAATACAGGAGTTAAAATGTGTTCGAGAAACGTAAAGCCTAATGAAATCAATGGCAGTTTTCTCAAATTTGCTCTATTATCTGCTGTAAGTGTTGAAGTTTATTAGTACATAAATGTTAAATATAATTCAGCAGCTTTCAAGAGTGGCTTATTAGCTATTATCCCCTTACCCATTTCAAACTCTGTTAATTGTTATAGGCAATTCCACATAGCTTCCCATTAAAATGCATTTACTTCTTAGGGTACTTACACACTATCATTTTTGTTTTCCGGTATTGAGTTCCGTCACAGGAGCTCAATATTGGAAAAAAAACTGATCAGTTATATCCTAATGCATTCTTAATGGAGAGCATTCCGTTCAGGATGCATCAGGTTGCATCAGTTCAGTCCCTCTTATGTTTTTTGGACGGAGAAAATACTGCAGCATGCAGTCTTGCATTAAATGTTCCGGCAAAACGGATCCGGCTTTTCAGTCTGCGCATGTGCAGACCTTTAAAAATGCAAAGAAAATTTATACCGGATCTGTTTTTTCTCCGGATGACACTGGAGAGACAGATCCAGTATTTCAATGCATTTGCCAGACAGATCCACATCCGGATCCGTCTGACAAATGCTATCAGTTTGCGTCCGGACTGCCGAATCCGGCAGGCAGTTCCAGCGACGGAACTGCCTGCCGGAATCCTCTGCTGCAAGTGTGAAAGTACCCTTAGTGCAATCTCTTAAAATTGTCCTACTGCTGTATTTCAGCATAAACCTGCACGCAAACACAAAGTTGCTAGGACATTACGAAAAAAAGGAACTCACTGTAGAAATATATTCGAGAAAAGAAATGTTCTGCTATACATTAATTTAATTAAAGCACTGTTTGCTGTGTATTTTATATTTCACAAAAAAATGTATTTTTCAAAATAATAAAACACTTGAAAAACGCTAAGCCAAAAACATGTTGTGTTTTGAAAAAATGCTTTTAGCCCAAAAAACGCACAAAAAAAGAACACTGGATAAAATGGCAAGAAAAAAAAAAGTTTGTTGCTTTTTTAAAATGTCATGTGTTTTCATAAATTTTTTTGGTGTTTTTGAGGGCTTTTGCATTTTTTGGTGCTCTATATGAGAAAAAGTCCACAGCAAAGCTACAAAAAATGGTCCAGTCAGATGTTTTTTGAGGCCTCATTTTTCAATTTGGTGTCTTTTTTTTGTTTTTGGTGTTTTCTTTTAAATGCAGCATGTTGACCTAATGGTGTTTTTATTCAGGTATTTTTCCATCTTCTCTACAGGGAACAAAACCCTGAAAAAATACTGCCATCTGCTCATTCACAAAAACACAATGCAAACATTCAATATATGGATTGTAGATTTTACTACAGATTTTCTCTATATCAGGGATGCCCAACCTGCTGGCCTCCAGCTGTTGCAAAACTACAACTCCCAGAATGTCTGGACAGCCTACAGCTATTAGGGCATACTGGGAGTTGTAGTTTTGCAACAGCTAGAGGGCCACAGGTTGGGCATCCCTACTCTATATAAATGAATGAGGTACTTAGCAAATATATTTTGATCAAAATCATTTGTGCCCACCCAGCATGACAAGGTGACCTTTTTTAAATACAGGGAGTGCAGAATTATTAGGCAAGTTGTATTTTTGAGGATTAATTTTATTATTGAACAACAACCATGTTCTCAATGAACCCAAAAAACTCATTAATATCAAAGCTGAATTTTTTTGGAAGTAGTTTTTAGTTTGTTTTTAGTTTTAGCTATTTTAGGGGGATATCTGTGTGTGCAGGTGACTATTACTGTGCATAATTATTAGGCAACTTAACAAAAAACAAATATATACCCATTTCAATTATTTATTTTTACCAGTGAAACCAATATAACATCTCAACATTCACAATTATACATTTCTGACATTCAAAAACAAAACAAAAACAAATCAGTGACCAATATAGCCACCTTTCTTTGCAAGGACACTCAAAAGCCTGCCATCCATGGATTCTGTCAGTGTTTTGATCTGTTCACCATCAACATTGCGTGCAGCAGCAACCACAGCCTCCCAGACACTGTTCAGAGAGGTGTACTGTTTTCCCTCCTTGTAAATCTCACATTTGATGATGGACCACAGGTTCTCAATGGGGTTCAGATCAGGTGAACAAGGAGGCCATGTCATTATATTTTCTTCTTTTATACCCTTTCTTGCCAGCCACGCTGTGGAGTACTTGGACGCGTGTGATGGAGCATTGTCCTGCATGAAAATCATGTTTTTCTTGAAGGATGCAGACTTCTTCCTGTACCACTGCTTGAAGAAGGTGTCTTCCAGAAACTGGCAGTAGGACTGGGAGTTGAGCTTGACTCCATCCTCAACCCGAAAAGGCCCCACAAGCTCATCTTTGATGATACCAGCCCAAACCAGTACTCCACCTCCACCTTGCTGGCGTCTGAGTCGGACTGGAGCTCTCTGCCCTTTACCAATCCAGCCACGGGCCCATCCATCTGGCCCATCAAGACTCACTCTCATTTCAACAGTCCATAAAACCTTAGAAAAATCAGTCTTGAGATATTTCTTGGCCCAGTCTTGACGTTTCAGCTTGTGTGTCTTGTTCAGTGGTGGTCGTCTTTTAGCCTTTCTTACCTTGGCCATGTCTCTGAGTATTGCACACCTTGTGCTTTTGGGCACTCCAGTGATGTTGCAGCTCTGAAATATGGCCAAACTGGTGGCAAGTGGCATCTTGGCAGCTGCACGCTTGACTTTTCTCAGTTCATGGGCAGTTATTTTGCGCCTTGGTTTTTCCACACGCTTCTTGCGACCCTGTTGACTATTTTGAATGAAACGCTTGATTGTTCGATGATCACGCTTCAGAAGCTTTGCAATTTTAAGAGTGCTGCATCCCTCTGCAAGATATCTCACTATTTTTGACTTTTCTGAGCCTGTCAAGTCCTTCTTTTGACCCATTTTGCCAAAGGAAAGGAAGTTGCCTAATAATTATGCACACCTAATATAGGGTGTTGATGTCATTAGACCACACCCCTTCTCATTACAGAGATGCACATCACCTAATATGCTTAATTGGTAGTAGGCTTTCGAGCCTATACAGCTTGGAGTAAGACAACATGCATAAAGAGGATGATGTGGTCAAAATACTCATTTGCCTAATAATTCTGCACGCAGTGTAGACGTTACTCTAAAATGATTCAAATCCTTGTCCTATTTTCCCTGAGTTTACTAGCACAAGGAGAGGAGTCGTCATAAAGTAGAGTCCCATAAAAAAGAGGTCACTTTTGTCATAGTGGATGGGCACAAATGATTTTGCTCAATATTTGCTACAGTATGTACTTCATTCTACCTTTTTTATATGGTGGTAACATCACACCATGTATAGCCAGCATAAGACATTCTAAGCCAAGTTATATATTCACTCGCTCACAGGGTCAGACTGACCATTCGGGCACTCGGGCATGGACCGAAGGGCCCGTGGTCACAAGGGGGCCCGCTCACTCCTGCAGCCAGAGATCGCAATACCTTTAACTCAGTGGCGTACTAAGGGGGGGCGTGGGGGGGCGGTCTGCCCCGGGTGCCGGCTCTCACGGGGGTGCCAGAAGCAATGAGCACTTCCATCAATACAGATGGAAGTGCTCATTGCTGGAGCACAGGAAGCTGGGTCCTGTCACTCACCGCTTTGCTCCCCGCGCTCCTCCCCTCCTTCAGGCCTGCGGCGCTCTGAATGGTAGAGCAGGAAGACTTCTCCCTGCTACACCATTCAGCCTGCAGGCACAGATCGCGCTGCCGGCCTGTGTGGGCGGAGCCTGTAGCCCAGGAGTCTGAATAAGCTCCGCCCACACAGTGCTGCAAAGCGATCTGTGCCTGCAGGGGAGTGTCATGGATGGTGTTTGCAGAAAACTGGAAGTCACAAATAAACAACAGACTGACTTGATCCCAAACTAAGGAACAAATGGGTAAGCCCTATAACAGCCCTAGAGCTCTCCCTTACTGCTCAGCCCATCCAAATATCTCCATGATAGATAATTGCATGCCCTCGTGCCTCGACTGTAAGACACCTGGGAACCCTACAATAGTGAGGGGACATGGACCACCGGCTCCCTGCACTCAATACGGAGGAAGCCAGGGTCACCTAGAATCAAGCCAGCAGAAACACAAATAAACGAGACAGACTTATCTGAGGAATCAGCAGTTGCAGCTTCTAGCAGTAAGCACAATCCAGGAAGTAGTATAAACCACAAAGTGAGGCAGTATGGGAGGGGATATAAAGGGAGGCAATCAGTGTGAATAGATGACAGCTGAGGGAAGGAAAAGAGATGAGAAAGTGAAACCAAAACAAAAGAACTTCATGCAGGAGGTACAGAAGAACGTCTGTCAGAGCTTCTTAGAGCTCTGGCGGTGACAGGGAGAGAGGACTGTGAGCTTCAGGAACCGGACAAGGTGAGTAGTAACTGTGTTTTTTGGTTTTTTGTTTTAACACAGAAGGGGCATAATGGTCATTGCTAATGTGAAGGGGGCACAATGGGCATTTCTACTCTGAAGGGGGCATAATGGACATTGCTAATGTGAAGGAGGCACAATGGGCATTTCTACTGTGGAGGGGGCACAATGGGCATTGCTAATGTGAAGGGGTACAATGGGCATTTCTACTCTGGAGGGGGCACAATGGCATTGCTAATGTGAAGGGGGCACAATGGGCATTTCTACTCTGAAGGGGGCACAAAGGGCATTGCTAATGTGAAGCATTTCTACTATGTAGGGGGAACAGTGCACAGAGGGCATAACTACTCTCAAGGGTGTACAGAGGGCATTACTACTATGAAGGGGGCACAGAGTGCTTTATTACTGTGAAAGGGGGAATAATGCGCATTACTAGCACAGAAGGCATTACTACTAAGGGGGCACAATAGGGATTTCTACTATGGAGGGACAAAGAGGGCATTATTACTGTGAAGGGGGCACAATGGGCATTATTACTATTAAGGGGGCACAATGGGCATTATTATTGTGAAGGGGGACAATGGGCATTACTACTATTAAAGGGCAATATTACTGTGAAGGAGGCACAATAGTAACTACTGTTAGGGGGCACACATCTGTACAAAACTATTGTGAAGGTTGTACAATGAGGGCAATACTACTGTGAAGGGGTACGATTTTTTTTAAAGTATTGGGGAGGGGGGGAGTACCAGAGAAAGGACCCACCCGGGTGCCAAACAACCTAGGCACACCACTGTTTTTACTAAATAATAAATTTTACTCCCTGGAAAAAGTCCCCCACATTCATCAACGCAGTGAGCGCTGTGAACGGGCACGGGGAGCGCAGCTATGCTGCCTGTGCCTGAAATAACCAATAACAAAGCTCCTTACAGCAAGGAGCTTTATTATTGGTTGGGTATTGGCAATACAGGTCAGGTCAGACAGGGGAAGCCAGCGAGAGCTGGAAGGAGGAGGGGCTGGCTCCCGGAAGTGGCTGTATTAAGGAGAGTGGAGCGCGCTGCCCAAGGACCCTGGGGAGCCGCGGACTCATGTGACTGGACTGGTCTGAGAGAAAAGCTGACCCTGGGCATGTGACCCCCCCCCGCGCGGCCGTGTTATTGTGGCAGTGAAAAGCCCAGCCTGTCAGTCTTTAAGTAAGTGATTCCCCCTCCCCCAATCATGGTTCCGTCCAGTCTCACAGTTCTCTGCTCCCCCCTCCTCCTGTTACCCCACTAGTAACCCTGCTCCCCCCTCCTCCTGTCACCCCACTAGTGACCCTGTTCCCACCTCCTCCTGTCACCCCACTAGTGACACTGCTCCCTCCTCCTGTCACCACACTAGTGACCCTGCTTCCCCCTCCTCCTGTCACCCCACTAGTGACCCTGCTCCCCCCTCCTCCTGTCCCCCTCTAGTGACCCTGATCCCCCCTCCTCCTGTCCCCCCAGTGACCCTGCTCCCCCCTCCTCCTGTCACCCCACTAGTGACCCTGCTCCCCCCTCCTCCTGTTCCCCTCTAGTGACCCTGATCCCCCCCTCCTCCTGTCCCCCCCAGTGACCCTGCTCCCCCCTCCTCCCCCCCCCCTCCTGTCACCCCACTAGTGACTTTGCTCCCACCCTCCTCCTGTCCCCCCTAGTGACCCTGCTCCCCCCTCCTCCTGTCCCCCCCAGTGACCCTGCTGCCCCCCTCCTTCTGTCACCCCCTAGTGACCCTGCACCTCCCCCTCCTGTCACCCCACTAGTGACCCTGCTCCCTTCTCCTGTCACCCCACTAGTGACCCTGCTCCCCCTTACTTCTGTCCCCCCCTATGACCCTGCTCCCCCATCCTCCTGTCCCCCCCCTAGTGACCCTGCTCCCCCTCCTCCTGTCACCCCACTAGTGACCCTGCTCCCCCCTCCTACTGTCCCCCTCTAGTGACCCTGATCCCCCCTCCTCCTGTCCCCCCCAGTGACCCTGCTCCCCCCTCCTCCTGTCACCCCACTAGTGACTTTGCTCCCACCCTCCTCCTGTCCCCCTAGTGACCCTGCTCCCCCCCTCCTCCTGTCCCCCCAGTGACCCTGCTCCCCCCCTAGTGACCCTGCACCTCCCCCTCCTGTCACCCCACTAGTGACCCTGCTCCCTTCTCCTGTCACCCCACTAGTGACCCTGCTCCCCCTTACTTCTGTCCCCCCCTAATGACCCTGCTCCCCCTTACTTCTGTCCCCCCCTAATGACCCTGCTCCCCCCTCCTCCTGTCCCCCCCCTAGTGACCCTGCTCCTCCTCCTCCTGTCACCTCACTAGTGACCCTGCTCCCCCCCCCCACTAGTGACCCTGCTCCCCCCTGGTTCCCACTCCTCCTGTCACCCCACTAGTGACCCTGCTCCCCCTCCTCCTGTCACCCCACTAGTGACCCTGCTCCGCCTCCTCCTGTCACCCCACTAGTGACCCTTCTCCCCTCCACTAGTGACCCTGTGTGTTCCTGTTCGGAGAGGAGCCTGGTTGTAGTGTGGTGAGGCCTAGCTCTGTGTCTCTGCCTGTGTGTGTGTCTCTCCCTGTGTATGTGTGTGTGTGTCTGTCCATGTGTGTGTGTGTCTGTCCCTGTGTGTGTGTGTGTCTGTCCCTGTGTGTGTGTGTCTGTTCCTGTGTGTGTGTGTGTATGTCCCTGTGTGTGTGTGTGTGTCTGTCTATGTGTGTGTGTCTGTCCCTGTGTGTGTGTCTGTCCCTGTGTATCTTTCCCTGTGTGTGTCACCATCACAATGCCCAGAGTGCGTCAAGACACAGCTGCATCAGGATGTTCTGTGCGGGGCAAGAAGAAGAAGATGGAAGAGGAGGCAGCGCCTCCAGCATGGAATCTGTGGGAAAGAAACAGGAAGGCACACTAAGGACATAGGTAACATTACCACATTATCAGGACTAGTGTTATCTGTGTTTTTACATAGGACTGCAGGTAACACTACCACATTATCAGGACTAGTGTTATCTGTGGTTTTACATAGGACTGCAGGTAACTCTACTACATTTTCTGTAATCAGATGGCCATTACTGTGTTATGTGTGTTGTTACAGTACATAGGACTGCAGGGGACATCTACTATATTTTCTGTGCTCAGTGAGTTATCACTATATAGGGGGGCTCACTGAGACTTAATCGCCCAAGGGCCCACATGAGCCTGGAGTCAGCGCGGCGTGATATGTGGGTGGGGCTGTGTGTGGGTGTAGCTTGAGGGTGGGCGGGGGACACAGGGGCCCCATGAGTTGTCAGTCCGCCCCTGCTCGCTCATGAAAGTTACATGGATCTCAGGAGTCTCTCTAGCAGATGCAACACTCTGCTAAATTTGTCTTTTTAGGGAGGTTAAGACAAAACTTGGCAGAACATTTTCTTGAATTGATATGTCACGATTCAAACACATTCTAACAAAATTGTGATTTTTAGTCTTACTTCTAAAAAAAGTATTTTAAGCATATCAGTGGGTGTAATTTGTAGATGTGAGAAGAACATTTCAAATCTTATACGAAAATGGAAATAATGTCAGAAAGCAGATAATAGAAAATGTAAGTTATTTCATTGAAATTTATAAGAATTCTAATACACTTTTTAACCACAGGGTGTATGATTAGAACTCTGTTCAGCAAGGGTTTCAGTCTGGGCTGCTTTTATATTACATGCAGGAGAATCTCTTCCTTCTTGCAAAGGAAAAAAGGGGGGATTAAGGAAATGTTTAAGAATGTCTCCCTTCTCCTATGTTCTAGAATTCATTGCTACTTTGATGGAAACAGAGGATTGAATCCTCTGATCTAGAGTGGATCTCCCTTTGAATACAAGTTTATACTTGGGCTTCAATCACACTGTTGCATTTATGGTCAGTGTGAAGGCCATATATTTAAAGGCTATGTACACCTGCAGAGTCAATTTGTTTATGATTGCATTTTACTCATTTTGGGTTAAAAATCATTTTTTCAGTTGGTCTTTATAAAAAATATTGAGCCGTTCTGTTTTTCTAGCTGTTCTGCTTTTCTAGCTGTGACAATTGCACTTTTACTTTCACTTTGTGCTGGCCATCTAATAACCCTTGTTTCTTAATTACGAAAAGATCATAAACACTTATTTAAGGCACATTCTTATCAGTAAGATAAGGATTGAGCTATAATGAGTATTTATAACATCAGAAAGCAGAGATAAGGAGCCTGTCAGCTCCCTGCCTCATGGAGCAGAGAGAAAATAAAGATCCTGCTAGTAGGTAAACTCAAAGCTGTGCAGGGAAAACGGCTCATTATTTTTAATAAAGATTTTTAGCTCAAAATAAGTACTATTCAATAATAAAAATAAATTGCCACCAAAGGTGTACATAGCCTTTAATGCCAATATACAAATGATATTTGATTAGAGAAAGATCTTATTCACATGACAGTATTTTGGTCAGTATTTTATCGTATGTTCCGTTACTGGTTTTGGCTTACAAATACTGAAACTAAACACTGACCAAAATGCAGCCACATGAAAGTGGCCAAAAGCCAGAAAATCTTCCCAAAAGTATGAGAAATGTATCCTTGACTTTCTATGATGGCAGGTAATCCAGTTTTGGTGTCAAAATGTATGCTCATTTAAAGTAAGTCTTAAGTATGAACCCAACACTAATCTTTTGATTATAATTGTCAAAACAAGAAGAGGACGATAAAGAGACATATGGGGGAATTTATCATGAGGGGAATATTTGAAGTCAGTTTTGATTGACTCTGTGTTGGAGTACTTTTTGCAACATTTATCAAATGTCACATGCTGTCTTATCCTTAAACCCTTTGAGACCTCCGCCATACATGTAGGGGGGAAGTCATCATTTTAAAGATTGCAACCCCCTTTAAGTGCAGCGGGCGACATAGCTACCAGGTTCCTGCTGTTTCAAACAGCAGGGGCCCGATGGAATGTCTGCAATCAGCCATAGGGCTGATCGTAGACATTTAACCTCTTGTGATGCCGTAACAGTCTTCCCCAGCTATGCCTGTGACAGCATGGACCCTCAAGCAGGCTCTGATACCTGTCACTGGTATATACCAATACAAGCCTGCAGGCGGCAGCACTGTATTGAAATACAATGAATGGTGTGTTCTGTGAATGATAAATACCTATGACAGAATACATCTGTCAATCTAATGATTGCTAGTTATAGTTACCTAGGGTGACTTAAATAAGGTTAAAAAAAAGTTTTGAAAAATAATAACAAAAAGTTTAAATCCCCAAAATTTAAAATAACAAATACACAATTAAAAAAAGAAAACATAGGCATCACCGTGTCGGAAAACACTGATACTATTAAAATATAACAATGTTTATCCCATATGGCCAATAAGTAAAGATCGCCCTGCAGAAAAAAAAAAAGCCTCAACAAAGTTCCATAGGCATAAATATAAAAAGTTATAGCGGTTAAAATACAGCAATAAAAAAAAGTTTTTGTTTTTTTTCAATATTAAAACACAAGTAAAACTATACCAGTGTGGTATTGTTGTAATTGTACTGACCTGAAGAATGAAGTTAACAGGTAAGTATTAGGCTACTTTTATACTAGCGTTTTTTGCGGATCCGTCATGGATCTGCAAAAACGCTTCCGTTACAATAATACAACCACACGCCTCCGTCTTGAATGGATACGGTTGTATCATGTCTTCTATAGCCATGACGGATCCGTCTTGAACACCATTGAAAGTCAATGGGGGAGGGATCTGTTTTCTATTGTGCCAATTGTGTCAGAGAAAACGGATCCGTCCCCATTGACTTACATTGTGTGCCAGGACGGACCAGTTTGGCTCCGCTTCATCAGGCGGACAGCCAAACGCTGCAGGCAGCGTTTTGGGGTCCGCCTCCAGAGCGGAATGGTGACTGAACGGAGGCAAACTGATGCATTCTGAGCGGATCCTTTTCCATTCATTAGGGCAAAACTGATCCGTTTTGGACCGCTTATGTTATAGTGCTATTAGAAAGTACAACTTGTTCCACAAAAAAAAGCCCTCATACGGTTAAGTGAAAAAAAAAAAAAATGGCTCTGGGAAAGTGGGGAGTGAAACACGAAAACACAAAAACGGAAAATTACAGGGTCCTCTAGGGGTTAAACTTTTGTCTAGAAAAGCTACTTCAGTTTTCCTATTCCACCCTCCTGCGACATTAAGATTGTGACTATTTTTTGCATCGATAAATCTGGAGAGAAAATTATTAACATAGCTAACCACACCCACTTTTCCACCCACACTTCAAAACCGGAGTGAGGGGTGTAAAAATGTAAGTCGCAAAACATTTGCACAAGTGAGTGCAAAATATCACAAAGGCCCTATTTTGTTAATTTTTGAAGCCAGAATTCTGGAGTAAAGGCGTGATAAATCGGGGTCAAAATGTTTAAAGTAAACTGACTTTGGTCAGTTTTTAAAGGGACTGCACACAGATGACCCATTCATTTGAATGAAGGAATGAATGAAGGAATGAAGGAATGAAGGAATGAAAGAATGAAGGAATGAATCATTTTATCAGATATGATGAAGATCCTTTATGCACCTACACATTCAATCTAACTGGGTGCTAGATCAGTCTGACCAAAGAACTGACATGGAGACATGAGATTTGCTACAAATGAAATCTATCCCAGCTCCACCTGGAAACAGTGATTCATGTCTTGCCTTCCATTCCCTTACTGTTAGATCCCAGTAAACAAGCTTCTTGTCATCTCTTTGCTATTAGTGCGTAAAACCATTGTTTCATTCTATTATGTATCCTTTTTTATTCCCCGCCAAATCATTGTGCCACCAAGATGTTTGATTCTCTACTTTCATGCATGACACCCATTTAATATGCTGAAGGCACTACACTCACAGCTGGAAACAATGATGATTAAAAAACATTGTAAGTTGTAAAATAAAAAGAAGAGTTGTTATTTAAAGGGGTTGTCCAGGTTCAGAGCTGAACCCGGACATAACTCCATTTTCACCCCGGCAGCCCCCCTGACTTGAGCATCGGAGCAGTTTATGCTCCGATGCTCTCCTTTGCCCTGCGCTAAATTGCGCCGGGCAAAGGTATTTTCTGGAGATCCGGTGACGTACCGGGGCTCTCCATGGGGCTGCCAGGAACCCTGGTGACATCACCGGCACTAATGGGCGGGATTTAGAGCTGCCCTAGCCAGTAAAACGGCTAGGGCAGCGCTAAAGCCCGCCCATCAGAGCCGGTGACGTCACCGAACACACTGCCGGGCGGAAGTTTCCGCCTGGCAGTGTGTTATTGAAAACAAAAGAGCCCGTGCCCTGCCCGATTTAGCGCAGGGCAAGGGAGCGCATCAGAGCATGAGATGCTCCGATGCTAGCCTCAGGGGGGGCTGCCTGGGTGAAAATAAGGGTATGTCCAGGTTCAGCTCTGAACCCGGACAACCCCTTTAAACGTGAAAGGTTAGAAAAGTTATGATAAGGAACCATAGGCTACTAAGTAGTTGTAAGGCAGCGGGTGTGGAACTACTGTGCCACTCAATGGACTAACTTGGGTCTACTCCTGAAGGTGCTGACTAATTGCTCCCCTACTAGTCACTGTTTTACCCCTCCCCCCTGGAAACGGGACTTTGCTGCAGGGGGTCACCAGGCTGCCACCTATAGGAGTAGTTTCCGCTTAGTGGCTGCTGACCTAGATTGGTTGAGAGGTGCCGAAGCAGGACAGGCAGAGGTGTGGTCAGAGGGCAAGTGAGGTCAAGACAGGCAGTTTCTGCAAGACTGTGAAACAGGCTACAGGTCAGGACAGGCAGCACAGGATCTATATGGTTATCAGGCAAAGGTCAGGACATGTGAGATCAGAATACACTGTAGCGGAGT
The DNA here is from genome assembly GCF_905171765.1 of Bufo bufo. Taxonomy (NCBI): domain Eukaryota; kingdom Metazoa; phylum Chordata; class Amphibia; order Anura; family Bufonidae; genus Bufo; species Bufo bufo. Next base: position 255,420,889 of record NC_053392.1, on the reverse strand, counting down.
ACATTCACAGGAACTAGAAAAGCTAAGAACCATATAGCTCAGTACACCTCTCATAGGTGCCATATACAGTACAGACCAAAAGTTTGGACACACCTTCTCATTCAAAGAGTTTTCTTTATTTTCATGACTATGAAGGCATCAAAACTATGAATTAACACATGTGGAATTATATACATAACAAAAAGTGTGAAACAACTGAAAAAATGTCATATTCTAGGTTCTTCAAAGTAGCCACCTTTTGCTTTGATTACTGCTCTGCACACTCTTGGCATTCTCTTGATGAGCTTCAAGAGGTAGCCCCCTGAAATGGTCTTCCAACAGTCTTGAAGGAGTTCCCAGAGATGCTTAGCACTTGTTGGCCCTTTTGCCTTCACTCTGCGGTCCAGCTCACCCCAAACCATCTCGATTGGGTTCAGGTCCGGTGACTGTGGAGGCCAGGTCATCTGGCGCAGCACCCCATCACTCTCCTTCATGGTCTAATAGCCCTTACTTTCAAAGTTTTCCCAATTTTTCGGCTGACTGACTGACCTTCATTTCTTAAAGTAATGATAGCCACTCGTTTTTCTTTACTTAGTTGCTTTTTTCTTGCCATAATACAAATTCGAACAGTCTATTCAGTAGGACTATCAGCTGTGTATCCACCTGACTTATCCTCAACGCAACTGATGGTCCCAACCCCATTTATAAGGCAAGAAATCCCACTTATTAAACCTGACAGGGCACACCTGTGAACTGAAAACCATTTCAGGGGTCTAAATCTTGAAGCTCATCAAGAGAATGCCAAGATCTTGAAGCTCATCAAGAGAATGCCAAGAGTGTGCAAAGCAGTAATCAAAGCAAAAGGTGGCTACTTTGAAGAACCTAGAATATGACATATTTTCAGTTGTTTTACACTTGTTTGTTATGTATATAATTCCACATGTGTTAATTCATAGTTTTGATGCCTTCAGTGTGAATCTACAATTTTCATAGTCATAAAAATAAATAAAACTCTTTGAATGAGAAGGTGTGTCCAAACTTTTGGTCTGTACTGTATATCCCAGGGAACAGGGAACAGGTGTAAATGGCTGGGGACTGATTAATATGTGCACTTCTTGGCCCTCGAAGAGCTGGAGAGAGCATACACCCTATGAAAACCAGGGTCGGAATTAATTGCCTAAGTGTCTAAGGGGCCCCCTGCTTCAGTGCTGCTTTTCAGCTGAACATCCGAGGAAGCAAACGGGCAGACAGCTGAACAGCTGCACTTTACAATGCAGTGTAAGGTCCCCTCCCTCACATATAAAGCATTACCCTAGTGCTGAAAGGACCTGCGATAATGTCAGATGGAGGAGGCGGAGCTCAACACAGAAAAGGGGCTGAAGGACCTGCAATGACCTCACCATCATGTGACCAGAACAGGAGGCGGAGCTCAGCAGTGCAGTAAAGCCATGCATGTGAAGAAGTATGGATTCAATGTAAATGACAGGGAAATGCTGGGAGTTTTAGTCCTCTCCTCTTATACCTCCTGTTATGTAATATCAGAGTACATTACAAGCAGAGGTACGAGGAGAGGACTACAACTCCCAGCATGTTCAGCTTGTTATGTAATATCAGAGTACATTACAAGAGGAGGTATAAGAGGAAAGGACTACAACTCTCAGCATGTCCAGGCCATTATTATATAATATCAGGGTACATTACAACACCCTGGATATGCTGGGAGTTGTATACCTCCTCTTATAATGTACTCTGATATTACATAATAACTGCTTAGACATGCTGGGAGTTGTAGTCTTCCCTTATACCTCATCTTGTAATGTACTCTGATATTACATAATAATGGCTTGGACATGCTGGGAGTTGTAGCCCCATCCTCTTATTCGCCCCCCTGTTGTGTGCTCTGATAATAAATAAAAATAGTTTAGACATGCTGGGAGTTATAGTCCTCTCCTGTTATACCTCCTGCAGTAATGTGCTCTGAATTAGGGCCGGGCCGATGGATAGGGGAGGGTAGTCATCGGCCTACGGTGCCACTTCGCTACCCATAAAGGGGGCGCACTCATGGCCGTCCAACTTCCCAAGCCTCAGGCCGCTAGGCCTCAAGCCTGTGAGGCATTAGAACAATGCAATGATATCACTGCAACCTCCTGCTCTGGGTCTCGCATGATGACGTCATCACGTGAGACACGAAGCAGGAGTGGTGATGTCATTGGGACCGCATGCATCAGGATGCAGCAACACAAGCCACAGACAAAACTGTGGTCTGCATCACAGACAGTGGTGGCAGGACGGGAGGGAGGCATTTATTTTTTTTCTATACTAAATGTCCACACTTCTGGGGGCACCAGGGTTGGGGGGGAAGGAGATCATTATATATACTTGGCACTACTGGGGAAGAATGGAGGAGCATTATATACAGTACATACTGGCACTACGGTGGAACATTTTATATATATATATATATATATATATATATATATACACACTGCTCAAAAAAATAAAGGGAACACTTAAACAACACAATGTAACTCCAAGTCAATCACACTTCTGTGAAATCAAACTGTCCACTTAGGAAGCAACACTGAGTGACAATCAATTTCACATGCTGTTGTGCAAATGGGATAGACAACAGGTGGAAATTATAGGCAATTAGCAAGTCACCCCCAATAAAGGAGTGGTTTTGCAGGTGGTGACCACAGAGCACTTCTCAGTTCCTATGCTTCCTGGCTGATGTTTTGGTCACTTTTGAATGCTGGCGGTGCTTTCACTCTAGTGGTAGCATGAGACGGAGTCTACAACCCACGCAAGTGGCTCAGGTAGTGCAGCTTATCCAGGAAGGCACATCAATGCGAGCTGTGGCAAGAAGGTTTGCTGTGTCTGTCAGAATAGTGTCCAGAGCATGGAGGCGCTACCAGGAGACAGGCCAGTACATCAGGAGACGTGGAGGAGGCCGTAGGAGGGCAACAACCCAGCAGCAGGACTGCTACCTCCACCTTTGTGCAAGGAGGAACAGGAGGAGCACTGCCAGAGCCCTACAAAATGACTTCCAGCAGGCCACAAATGTGCATGTGTCTGCTCAAACGGTCAGAAACAGACTCCATGAGGGTGATATGAGGGCCCGACATCCACAGGTGGGGGTTGTGCTTACAGCCCAACACCGTGCAGGACGTTTGGCATTTGCCAGAGAACACCAAGATTGGCAAATTCGCCACTGGCGCCCTGTGCTCTTCACAGATGAAAGCAGGTTCACACTGAGCACATGTGACAGACGTGACAGAGTCTGGAGACGCTGTGGAGAACGTTCTGCTGCCTGCAACATCCTCCAGCATGACCGGTTTGGCATTGGGTCAGTAATGGTGTGGGGTGGCATTTCTTTGGAGGGCCACACAGCCCTCCATGTGCTCGCCAGAGGAAGCCTGACTGCCATTAGGTACCGAGATGAGATCCTCAGACCCCTTGTGAGACCATATGCTGGTGCGGTTGGCCCTGGGTTCCTCCTAATGCAAGACAATGCTAGACCTCATGTGGCTGGATTGTGTCAGCAGTTCCTGCAAGACGAAGGCATTGATGCTATGGACTGGCCCGCCCGTTCCCCAGACCTGAATTCAATTGAGCACATCTGGGACATCATGTCTCGCTCTATCCACCAACGTCACGTTGCACCACAGACTGTCCAGGAGTTGGCAGATGCTTTAGTCCAGGTCTGGGAGGAGATCCCTCAGGAGACCGTCCGCCACCTCATCAGGAGCATGCACAGGCGTTGTAGGGAGGTCATATAGGCATGTGGAGGCCACACACACTACTGAGCCTCATTTTGACTTGTTTTAAGGACATTACATCAAAGTTGAATCAGCCTGTAGTGTGTTTTTCCACTTTAATTTGGAGTGTGACTCCAAATCCAGACCTCCATGGGTTGAAAAATTTGATTTCCATTTTTTTATTTTTGTGTGATTTTGTTGTCAGCACATTCAACTATGTAAAGAACAAAGTATTTCAGGAGAATATTTAATTAATTCAGATCTAGGATGTGTTATTTTTGTGTTCCCTTTATTTTTTTGAGCAGTGTATATATATTGGCACTATGGGGGTAAGCATTATATATTGGAACTAGTGGGGGGCACTACAGAACCACCTGGATCATTATGGTTATATTCTTACTACTAGAGTACTGTAGGGGCGTTATTATTATTTGACGCAATATGGAGGGCATTGCTACTAATGGGGGATATCTTGGGGAGTATTATCACTATTGGGGGCACCATTACTAATGAGGGCAGTCTGGGTGTATAGTATAGTATAGTGTTTGTGGACATGGGGGGAGCACAACAGGCACAGTATTGGGGGTAGCTTCAAGAGGTTCTCTGGGTTTTTTCATATTGATGACCTATCCTGAGGATAAGTCATCAATACCAGATCGGCGGGGGTCTTACACCCGGTACTCCCCACGATCAGCTGTTTGAGGAGACAGCGTGCGCTGTGCGCACGTGCCGTCTCCGTTCTTTCTTCCTGTTTTGCTGCTGTATGTCTATGGGACAGCAGCAGTGAACAGCACACACTGTCTCCTCAAACAGATGATCGGCGGGGGTGCCGGATGTGGGCCCCCTCTTTAGATTTTGGCCAGGGACACATTTTGTCTAAAACCGGCCCTGATGACAGCACACACAAGTTGGAGCAAGAAGAATGAGACAGGGTTGAGAATGAGTCACACAGACTGCAATGCAGCGGGACAGGTGAGTACTGTAGTATTATACACATAATATATACTTTGAAGTGGGGGTTCACAACCTGTGGCGCACATTGCCATTCTGTGTAACTCTTGACCATCAGGTCACATACATGCCTATGACAATTCAGAAAGACAGACGTGGCTGTCAAAAGTACATACACTGTTTTTCTGCCTGATCATATATTTCTGGTGACTGCTTACATGCATCTACCATATCAGAGGGAAGAGGTGCAGTGTACAATATTAATGCACTGTGCTGCTGCTACTGTTATGGAGAGCTATCTATGACTGGCACTGTTAAGGCGGCACTGTGTGTCTGGCACTATTATGGAAGGTATTGCAGGGTAGTCATTTTAAGTCACTTAAAGAGAAGCTGTCACCATGAAATGCAGTGCAATCTGCAGGCAGCATGTTATAGAGCAGGAGGAGATGAGTAGACAAATATATAGTATTATGGGAAAGGATACAGTAACACTTGTAATTTAAAAATTTAAATGCCATGTACACCTTTTGGACAATATTTTTTTATCATTGCATTCTACTCATTTTAAGCTAAAATCATTTTTTTCAATTGGTCTATATTTAAATTTTTAAGCCGTTCTGTCACAAAGGGTAGATTTTCTTCTAGCTGTGTGAATACTACTCTCACTTTGACTTTATCTCTAAATTACTAAGAGGTCATAAATAGGGATGAGCGAACCCGAACTGTATAGTTCGGGTTCGTACCGAATTTTGGGGTGTCCGTGACACGGACCCGAACCCGAACATTTTCATAAAAGTCCGGGTTCGGTGTTCGGCGCTTTCTTGACGCTTTTTGAAAGGCTGCAAAGCAGCCAATCAACAAGCGTCATACTACTTGCCCCAAGAGGCCATCACAGCCTTGCCTACTATTGGCATGGCTGTGATTGGCCAGTGCAGCATGTGACCCAGCCTCTATATAAGCTTGGGTCACGTAGCGCTGCACGTCACTCTGCTGATTCAAGCATAGGGAGAGGTTGCTGCTGCGACGTTAGGGCGAGATTAGGCAGATTAACTCCTCCAAAAGACTTCATTTAGTGATCGATCTACAGCTGTGGATCATTGAAGTGCTAATATTGAATTGCTCACTTTTTTTAGGCTGCCCAGAGCGTTTTTATATCACTTTTTTCTGGGGTGATCGGCAGCCATTTTGTGGCTTGTGGTGCGCCAGCACAAGCTACCACCAAGTGCTTTTAACCATCAATAGTGTGGTTATTTTTTGCTATATCCTACATCAGCTGCATCTGTACTGTTTTAGCTGGTCAAATTATTTGTAGTGACCGTAAAAGCACAGTTTTTGTTCTGGGTTGAAAAACTATTCCTAAATTTGCCATTCTCAAAATAAGTAGTTTATGCTATATCAGGCCTACTTGAAATCTATCCCAAAAAGGATATCTTAGATTCAAGGTGCTGATAGTGTCATTCAGAAAAACTTAACACACACGCTACCGTGCAGATACAAGTCTAATTCTGTGATTAAACGTATACCTGTCACACAGCGCAAAAAAAAATAGGCCTCACATTTCTATTCAACCAAATCTGTACTGTTTTAGCTGGTCAAATTATTTGTAGTGACCGTAAAAGCACAGTTTTTGTTCTGGGTTGAAAAACTATTCCCAAATTTGCCATTCTCAAAATAAGTAGTTTATGCTATATCAGGCCTACTTGAAATCTATCCCAAAAAGGATATCTTAGATTCAAGGTGCTGATAGTGTCATTCAGAAAAACTTAACACACACACTACCGTGCAGATACAAGTCTAATTCTGTGATTAAACGTATACCTGTCACACAGCGCAAAAAAAAATAGGCCTCACATTTCTATTCAACCAAATCTGTACTGTTTTAGCTGGTCAAATTATTTGTAGTGACCGTAAAAGCACAGTTTTTGTTCTGGGTTGAAAAACTATTCCCAAATTTGGCATTCTCAAAATAAGTAGTTTATGCTATATCAGGCCTACTTGAAATCTATCCTAAAAAGGATATCTTAGATTCAAGGTGCTTATAGTGTCATTCAGAAAAACTTAACACACACGCTACCGTGCAGATACAAGTCTAATTCTGTGATTAAACGTATACCTGTCACACAGCGCAAAAAAAAAATAGGCCTCACATGTGGTGGGTGACGTGAAGCCTGATTCTCTGCTATGACATGAAGACTGATTCTGTGCTGACATGAAGCCTGAATCTCTGTTACGGGACCTCTGTCTGGGTGCCGGGGCCTAAATATGTGACAGTGGCCTGTTCCTGTGGTGGGTGACGTGAAGCCTGATTCTCTGCTATGACATGAAGACTGATTCTGTGCTGAAATGAAGCCTGAATCTCTGTTATGGAACCTCTCTCCTCTGCCTGGGTGCCTGGGCCTAAATATGTGACAGTGGCCTGTTCCAGTGGTGGGTGACATGAAGCCTGATTCTCTGCTATGACATGAAGACTGATTCTGTGCTGACATGAAGCCTGAATCTCTGTTACGGGACCTCTCTCCTCTGCCTGGGTGCCTGGGCCTAAATATGTGACAGTGGCCTGTTCCAGTGGTGGGTAACGTGAAGCCTGATTCTCTGCTATGACATGAAGACTGATTCTCTGCTGACATGAAGCCTGAATCTCTGTTACGGGACCTCTCTCCTCTGTCTGGGTGCCGGGGCCTAAATATGTGACAGTGGCCTGTTCCTGTGGTGGGTGACGTGAAGCCTGATTCTCTGCTATGACATGAAGACTGATTCTGTGCTGACATGAAGCCTGAATCTCTGTTATGGGACCTCTCTCCTCTGCCTGGGTGCCTGGGCCTAAATATGTGACAGTGGCCTGTTCCAGTGGTGGGTGACGTGAAGCCTGATTCTCTGCTATGACATGAAGACTGATTCTGTGCTGACATGAAGCCTGAATCTCTGTTATGGGACCTCTCTCCTCTGCCTGGGTGCCTGGGCCTAAATATGTGACAGTGGCCTGTTCCAGTGGTGGGTGACGTGAAGCCTGATTCTCTGCTATGACATGAAGACTGATTCTGTGCTGACATGAAGCCTGAATCTCTGTTATGGGACCTCTCTCCTCTGCCTGGGTGCCTGGGCCTAAATATGTGACAGTGGCCTGTTCCTGTGGTGGGTGACGTGAAGCCTGATTCTCTGCTATGACATGAAGACTGATTCTGTGCTGACATGAAGCCTGAATCTCTGTAACGGGACCTCTCTCCTCTGTCTGGGTGCCGGGGCCTAAATATGTGACAGTGGCCTGTTCCTGTGGTGGGTGACGTGAAGCCTGATTCTCTGCTATGACATGAAGACTGATTCTGTGCTGACATGAAGCCTGAATCTCTGTTATGGGACCTCTCTCCTCTGCCTGGGTGCCTGGGCCTAAATATGTGACAGTGGCCTGTTCCAGTGGTGGGTGACGTGAAGCCTGATTCTCTGCTATGACATGAAGACTGATTCTCTGCTGACATGAAGCCAGATTCTCTGTTACGGGACCTCTCTCCTCTGCCTGGGTGCCGGGGCCTAAATATATGACAATGGACTGTTACAGTGGTGGGTGACGTGAAGCCAGATTCTCTGCTATGGCATGAAGACTGATTCTCTGCTGACGTGAAGCCAGATTCTCTGCTATGGGACCTCTGTCCAATTGATATTGGTTAATTTTTTTAATTTTTAAATTTTTTTAATTCATTTCCCTATCCACATTTGTTTGCAGGGGATTTACCTACATGTTGCTGCCTTTTGCAGCCCTCTAGCTCTTTCCTGGGCTGTTTTACAGCCTTTTTAGTGCCGAAAAGTTCGGGTCCCCATTGACTTCAATGGGGTTCGGGTTCGGGACGAAGTTCGGGTCGGGTTCAGATCCCGAACCCGAACATTTCCGGGAAGTTCAGCCGAACTTCTCGAACCCGAACATCCAGGTGTTCGCTCAACTCTAGTCATAAACACTTATTTAAGCCATATTCTTACCAGTAAGTTACAGTTTGAGCTATAATGAGTGTTTATAAGGTCAGAGAGCTGAGATAAGGAGCCCATCAGCTCCTTATCTGACGGAGAAGAGAGAAAATTCTGATTTTGCTAGTAGAGCATCTCAGCTCTGTACAGAGAAAAATAATCCATATTTTTAATAAAGACTAACTGAAAAAATTATTTTTACCTCATAAAGAGTACAATGCAATAATAATAAAAATTGTCCCCAAAGGTGTAGATAGCCTTTAAGTCGAGGCTTTTTCAATTTAGTTGTACACAGGGAGTGTATTATCAGTTATTGACAGCTGTCTAGGTATACACACAAAGAATGCTATATATCACAGATAATAGCTGAAGGGGCAGTTTTGAACTCAGAGCAGAGATTTAAATGTATGAAACTATAAATCACTCTGCTCAGCTCCTTCTGCTCTATAATATGCTGCCTGCAGATTGCACTACATTTTTTTGTTAATAGCTTCTCTCATACTTGCTTTCCTTTGCATTTTGGAAAACTGTGTGGGTTAATTCAAAGTGCAGGGCTTTTAATTTTGCTTTGGTTTCTACTGCCTCTCAGACCAAGTAACCGAACATCTGCCTGGTTTACCAAATTTAAAGAGGGTCATTTATCAAACTGGTGTAAAATAGAACAGGCTTAGTTGCCCATAGCAGCCAATCAGACTCCACCTTTTATTTTGGACAGCTCCTTTGGAAAATGAAAGGAGGAATCTGATTGCTTTTGTACCCATCAGATTCCTCCTTTCTACCAGTCTATGTACAGGAGAGGTGGAAGGTAGAGCTGAATAAATAGATTCTGCAGTAGAATATAGAAGACAACAGGAGAAACAAAGGACACTTGGTAAATCTGCCTCAGTAAGAGGAAGAATTATACTTACCTGTTCCCCGTGGCTCCTGTGCTACACAATGGCTCCACTGTGTCCATACTACAGTTCCCAGCTTTGTTTACTTCTAGTGCAGCATGGGCATGGTGACATGCTCCACTGCAGCCAATAAATGGCTTCAGCGGTGACGTTGCCGCAAGGGTCACCTCAGAAGCCAGTCAATGGCTGCAGTGGAGCATGTGACTATACCTACGCTGCACTAGAAGTAAAACCAGGAGGCCAGAACATGGACACACCAGAACCATCTTGGACAGAGTGGCAAGGAACAGGTAAGTATGAATATTCCGCTTACTGAGGCAGGCTGCAGTCATTAGCTAAAAACAATTCTTTCCGGAGAACCTATATTGTACTTACCATCTAAATTATTGCATTATCCACACTAGAACACATACACATGGTGTAGAAACATCTCAAAGACGATCAAGAGAAATCGGAGGCATAGAGCTAAATTTCAAGTGTCACAACAGAGGGTCTGAATTTTCTTTTTTTTTTATAAATTTGCAAACATTTCTAAAATTCCATTTTCACTTTCTCATTATGGAGTAGTGGTTTAGGAGGGAAAGAGGGAAAACATTTGGAGTGTTTTTTATTTTCGCAGAAGACAACATAATACATTGTGAAAAAAAGGTCTGAAGACTTTTTAAATGCACTGTAGATCAGAGGATTTCCTTGAACAGGAACATCAAGTAATAGTTAATGGAGGTGGCAAACATGAAAAGCAAAGCAGGTTAACCATGGAAGGTGATAAAATAGTACCTGAGTAGTCCCCATTATGTCTCAGCCTGATGTACGATGCAGACATTCGCAGGCAGCGGTGAAGGGAGAACGTGTGCATACAATCCAGCTTCAATATGCTGATAGAGCCTAGGATGGGAATGAAGAAAAATGAAGAAAAATAAAGTACTAAATACAGAATCTTAACGGAATGAAAATAAAACAGGATGTATGACCTAGTAAGATGTTGCTGTTGACTGGTAATGAAAGCACGGAAATATTTGATGTACAAGTAGTATATCCTTTATATAGATTTCACTTCCCTACTAAATGCTTCTTTTCATTGATGGTCATGAATTCAAAACTAATGTATCTATATTTATAACTGCAAACATATACAACTATGTATCTATCTATATATCTATACACATTTACCTATATATATATATATATATATATATACAGTACAGACCAAAAGTTTGGACACACCTTCTCATTCAAAGAGTTTTCTTTATTTTCATGACTATGAAGGCATCAAAACTATGAATTAACACATGTGGAATTATATACATAACAAACAAGTGTGAAACAACTGAAAATAGGTCATATTCTAGGTTCTTCAAAGTAGCCACCTTTTGCTTTGATTACTGCTTTGCACACTCTTGGCATTCTCTTGATGAGCTTCAAGAGGTAGTCCCCTGAAATGGTCTTCCAACAGTCTTGAAGGAGTTCCCAGAGATGCTTAGCACTTGTTGGCCCTTTTGCCTTCACTCTGCGGTCCAGCTCACCCCAAACCATCTCGATTCGGTTCAGGTCCGGTGACTGTGGAGGCCAGGTCATCTGGCGCAGCACCCCATCACTCTCCTTCATGGTCAAATAGCCCTTACTTTCAAAGTTTTCCCAATTTTTCGGCTGACTGACTGACCTTCATTTGTTAAAGTAATGATGGCCACTCGTTTTTCTTTACTTAGCTGCTTTTTTCTTGCCATAATACCAATTCTAACAGTCTATTCAGTAGGACTATCAGCTGTGTATTCACCTGACTTCTCCTCAACGCAACTGATGGTCCCAGCCCCATTTATAAGGCAAGAAATCCCACTTATTAAACCTGACAGGGCACACCTGTGAAGTGAAAACCATTTCAGGGGACTACCTCTCTAAGCTCATCAAGAGAATGCCAAGAGTGTGCAAAGCAGTAATCAAAGCAAAAGGTGGCTACTTTGAAGAACCTAGAATATGACATATTTCCAGTTGTTTCACACTTGTTTGTTATGTATATAATTCCACATGTGTTAATTCATAGTTTTAATGCCTTCAGTGTGAATCTACAATTTGCATAGTCATGAAAATAAAGGACACTCTTTGAATGAGAAGGTGTGTCCAAACTTTTGGTCTGTACTGTATATATAAAGGCCTCTTCTATAAGGCCTTGAACTACTTAGTATAACGTTAGTACCATATGTTTTAAAGCTTTATTTGTGTATTTATTTATTTATTGCACTTTTTTTGTGGGGTTTTCTACACCTGCACTTTTGGTGCATTTTTTGTGTGTTAAAAACACCAGCTCTAGTTGTTATCTGCAGGTAAATGGGAAATAGGAAACAGGACACACAAGTTTTTTTTTGCCGCTGGACACTGCTGGCATTAGTGTTAATGAGGTGGTGTTTTTGGTCTTTCGGGCTTCTTTTAAAACACGCAGCATGCTGTATTTTTTGTGTTTTGGGACATTTCCATATAACTTTCTCTATAGGGGAAAAACATCAGTAAGGCTAGTGGGAAAACACTGTTTTCAAAAATAGGGCTTGCACACTATAGGAAAAGGCGCCAGCCTCTCTGGTGGCTGGTACCGCAGCAGTGCGTATAGGATAGGGATCGACCGATATTGATTTTTTAGGGCTGATACCGATAATTTGTGAACTTTCAGGCCGATAGCTGATAATTTATACCGATATTCTGTGAAATTTCATTTTTGAAAAAAAATAATTCCTACACACATCTGCTGAAAATGAATATTTTTATTGTTAATGTGTAGTTGTTGTTTTTTTGTAAATCTTTCTTTTTTATTTATACTTAATATTTTGGTATTTATTTTTTACTAACTTTTAACCCCCTTAGGGACTAGAACCCTTGTCCTATTCACCCTGATAGATCTCTATCAGGGTGAATAGGACCTCACACTGTCCCTGCTGCTCTGTGCTTTGTGCACACAGCAGCATGGAGCTTACCATGGCAGCCAGGGCTTCAATAGCGTCCTGGCTGCCATGGTAACTGATCGGAGCCCCAGGCTCGGAGGAGGAGGGGAGAGGGGACCCTGTGGCCACTGCCACCAATGATTAAAACTGGGGGGGCACTGCGCCACCAATGTTTATAATGTGGGGGTGGGGGGCGCACTGCGCCACCAATGTTTTTAATACGGGGGTGGGGGTGGGGGGCGCACTGCGCCACCAATGATTAATACTGAGTGGCTTGGGGGGGCCACACTGCCCCACCAATGAACATAAATCTCTCATTTATTCATATACAGGAGGCGAGAGCTGGCTGCAGAATCACATAGCCTGCTCCCGACCTCTATGAGCGGTAGCTGCGATCCGCGGCACCTAAGGGGTTAACTACCGCAGATCGCAGCTACCGCTCATAGAGGTCGGGAGTCGGCTATGTGATTCTGCAGCCTGCTCCCGCCTCCTGTTCAATTTGAGTAAATGAACAAGTCAACATCATTGGTGGCGCAGTGGCCACAGCCCCTCCCCTCCTCTTGTCTTTTCTCTTCTCATTGGCGGTAGCGGCATCACAGGGGGAGGGAGACACTGCTTCCTTCTCCCCTGTGCTGCTGAGGGAACACAGAGAGCGCTGAGAGCAGCGCGATCCTTGTTCCCCATACGGTATCGGAATATCGGCAAAATAGATGCCGATACCGATAACTGTCAAAATCCTGAATATCAGCCGATAATATCGGTAAAACCGATAATCGGTCGATCCCTAGTATAGGACAGCGCTTTTTCCTACAGTGCGCAAGCACGGCTACTGTTGCTGGATTGCAGGGTGGTCATAACCATGGAAACAAGCAGTGTATAATGTGATGGAAAAATGAATCCAGACAGAAAAGGGAGCAATATGGACACTCACAATACATTAGTAAGTGTCTTGTATTAACTTTCTCTACATAATAAATGCTATTTGCTGAAGTAAGACAACCCCTTTAAACGATGTTGATGCAAACTGAAAGCCCACTTTAAGCATACAAGGTAACTACAGTCAAAACCTAACCTGGTTTGTTGTGGAACAAGGGAAATAAATGAAAATATTCCTTGTCAAAGCAGCTGGAAACTTAGCAACTGCACAATCCTTATTCTAATTATTAATTCTGTAGCAGGTAATAACCTTATCATAGTCTCATAATGTTTGATCGTATGGCACCGAAAGGACTAAGAGCGTTAACATGATGATCTCTCACCTCCTGTTTCATTTGCAATAAGCATACCTTTTAGTTTGCATCTAAAAACATGAAATCGAATGTCCAAAATAGGTCTATATTACTCAAAGTGTAATTATCACTGTTTATCTTTTCTATAGTTCATAATTCCAAAGGTAATTAAAATCCTGTTCAGATTGGTTTCAAGGTTATGAATCATTGACATACATGCAATGTATAATTTGTTCATGAGTTCTGAGGCATTAACTAGCATAACATGAATCTATATAGTAATGAAATATTTATCTTCATAGAATTTAGAGAATTGTCTAAAATGCTGCTAAAATGCTAGAAAGCAGAAAGTAGGTTTTAAATGTCATATGAATGTGAGAAAATATTTAGGGTACAAATTGCATTTAATTGAACAACTGAGAGGCTTGTTTGTGTTCATGATTTTCATAGCCGGTAACATAGTTTATATGCACACTGCCTACTGGCATCTTCTCAGACCTGAGAATGCCGAGTGGAAGCCACAAACAAAAAGAGAGAAGTTGAAGAAGGGGCTGACAAAGGAAGTAGGAGGAATAGGGCTGCAAAGAGTGGCTTGGGCCCGCCCTCAGTGCACTTAACAGCTCATTTGCATATGAATTAAAAGTACTTATTTGCAGAATTAAGCAACGAATCGTTAAGTGAAAGGTATCACTATATTCAGCTTATGATTGATGGTGATCCAACTACCATCACTACCACTGATGAGCTGTTGAAAGGTGCTCATTCCCATTCAAGTGAGGCCTATAGGCTGTAATACTAAACACAGCCGCTATCCAATGGATGGTGCTCTGCTTAGTAAGTTGTAAGGAGTCCACAGCAGGGGTGTTGGGGCTGATCTCATATTGATGGTCTATCTTGAGGATAGGCCATCAATATTAGAATCCCAAAGAACTCCTTTAAAATAAATGATTCTTGCATATTAACTGTCATAACAGAAAAACAATGTTCGATTTGACATTTTTGGTCACCTTGCCCCCCCCTCCAAAAAAAAAAAGATCAACAAAAGATATGTACCCAGAAATAGTACCAATAATAATTATAGCTCATCCTGCAAAAAAAAGGCCTTCACACAAAAACTATGGGTGTCAGAATATAGCAAACAAAAGCAAATTTTTAATTTTTCAAAAGGTTTTTAATTTTAAAACAAATATAAAAATGATGTACAGTAAATGTGATATTGGATATTGTCGCACTCATACCAACCAGATTGCTTAGCATAGTGAACGTATAAAAACAAAAAACAAAAAACCATAATGACATTTTTTTTAAATACAAGATATGGTAAGTTAAATGATTTAATTACCTTGTCCTACACACATTAACCCCTCATAAGCTTATGTGAACGGAAAAGTAAAATAGGGCTGCAGCTAATGATTATTTTAGCAATCGAGTATTCTACCGATTATTTTTATGATTAATCGAGTACTCTAATAAGAAAAAAATAATTAATAGACTGTTTTCCTTTATAAAAACTCATCAGACTCCCTGCCATCAGTCCCCAACACCCTTTGTTTCCCCCAGTGCCATCAGCTCCGTTTCCCCCAGTGCCATCAGCTCCACAATCCCCCAGTGTCATTAGCTCCCCCCAGTGCCATCACCTCCGTTCCCCCAGTGCCTTCAGCTCTCCTCCACCCCAGTGCCATCAGCTCTCCCCCACCCCAGTGCCTTCAGCTCTCCCCACCCAGTGCCATCAGCTCCACTCCCCCTTGTCCCATGTTCTCTCCCTCCTTGTGCCATCATCTCTTCCCCCTTGTGCCATCGTCTCTCTCCCCCCTTGTGTCTTAGTCTCTGCTCCCCTTGTGCCATCTCTCCCCTAAGGCCGGGCCACACTTCAGTTAAACCATGGACGCACGGTCCGTGAAACCCAGCCTGCGCTCCTCGTGACACGCAGAGTGCACAGCGTCATTGGTTGCTATGACGCTGTCCACTCCGGGCACCTAGCTTTAGTCGTGCCCCCACCCCCTCTGCGTCTCCAACTTACGTTTCCAGCAGGGGCGCCGCCGACACTCCATCGTTCCGCTCTGCCCTGGGCCTGATGTCACACAGCGCGTCAGGTCACGGCGTGCATACGTCAGGAGGTCAGTGCAGCGCGGGACCATGGACGTGCTGTGGAGTGTCCGGAGGCCCCCTGCTGGAAAGGTGAGTATTCCGAGCGCATTGCGGGCCAGTGGGAGACCACGGAGCGGGAGTAATAGCAAGCACTTCACTCCCGCTCCGTGGTCATGTGACACAAACGAATCCTCGATGCGAAAAATTTACATCGAGGATTTTTTTATGTCGACTTGTTGCAGCCCTACAGTAAAAGTTATGGGTCTTGGATGGCAGGGATGAAAAAATAAATAAAACTGGCCAGATTCTTAAGGGGTTAAATGTTCACTAACTTTTCACACAAGGCTACATAAATCAATAGTATATGCGACTATAAGACATTTTACCTCATTAAAGAAAAATTCCTTGTTGTGAATTATGAGCTGCCCCCCCCTTTTCCAAGATGACTGCTTGCTCACTGAAGGATCAGATTACATCATCCAATACAAGTCTATGGATGGGGGGGGGGGAGACTGAGCAAGAGCTAGTCTCCACCCACCAGATCTGAGGAAACTGCAATATATACAGAGAAGTGAAGTGAATGGGGATGAGCTGCAATACTAAGCACAGCCACTGAGGCCGTGGTGCTACTGCCAGGGCCGATGCCTTCTCATACAGCTGATCGGTGGGGATTCCAGATGTGTCCAAAGGATAGGTCATCAGTAGGGATGAGCGAACTTCTGTTTTCAAGTTCGGCTTACAAGGTTTGGGTTCGGGTTATCTTAGAATTGCGCAGGGCAAAGGCTTTTTTAGGAGATCCGGTGACGTAACAGGCTCTCAACGGGGAAACTTCCGCCTAGCACTGAGCCCGGTGACGTCACTGGCACTAATGGGCCGGCTTTAGCGTTGCCCTAGCCTGTAAAAAAGCTAGGGCAGTGCTAAAGCCCGCCAATCAGTGCCGGTGACGTCACCGGCAACACTGCTAAGTGGAAGCCTCTGCCTAGTTGTGTTAAAAACATAAACAAACAGCCCTTGCCCTGCCCTATACAGCGCAGGGCAAGGGAGTGCATCGGAGCATGAAATGCCCCGATGCTCATATCAGGGGGGCCAGAGGGGTGAAAATGGGGCTATGTCCCGGTTCAGCTCTGTATCCAGACAAACCCTTTAATGGCCAGAAATTGTTATTCCTTATGTACACACACTGAACTACTGATTAATGCAAAGTTTGTTAAAAGGTTAAGTATGCTTTAAATAAAAATGCATTTGAGGACAGGTATTGTCTTGGTATCTTGTCTCATGACTGTGCATACAGTAACAGATTATGCAATGTAAATCTAGTTTGTGACTGTTTCTGATGTCACTTGTACCCTCCAACGTGTTCTAAATGCTCTGCTGATCAGCACTATTTTCTATTATACTGTTATCAGCTTGGTTTGAACTAAATCCATGCCATGCTATTTGCTCTATTATACTTTCTTCTCATGTTGTCACCTGTAGCTGAGATATATAGTGTAAATAATACTAGTAAGGTACCTGCTTGGGCATGATGAACTGTGTGCTTTAGATATTGCAATGTTTAGACAGCCTCAAGATCTATTAAGTTGCAGCAGATTCTGTTTATATGGTGCCTACTGTTTATCATTAATGGTATATTTCAGGCGCAACAAAGAAAATCTCAATTAAACAGCATAAGACTGTCCCTAGCTTCTCTCCTTTTTGCTGTCAGTAGTTCCATTTTCATATTTCAAGTTATAGCTCTGTATCATGTCCATGACACACTTATTTCTTTAACTCTTCACGTTACTGTGGTCATGCTCAGCATTTTATGTCCATAGCACTGATCATATCATACTATCTATAATGAAGTGTCTGTTTGCATGCCTTCAACTGTATCCTGCTACATCCATGAGGAGCTTCATTCACTCATCAGAGGGATGATAAATCTTCCCTCTCAAATCTTGTTGTCCAATAGTAAGCACAGCAATAGGCTGTAAGTGAAGATGTTCTGCACACTACGGCTTACTGTATATACCATATTTTTCGCCCTATAAGGTTTTAGAGGAAGACAATAAGAAAAAAATATTTTTCATTAAACCTCAGGTCAGACCACTAATCAGACCCCCAATGTTAATAAGACTCCAATAAGACCTCAGATCAGACCCCCAATCAGACGTCAGCTAAGACCCCAATGTAAATGACCCCCAATCAGACCTCAAATAAGTGTCCCATGCCTTTCATCAGCCTCCTTGCCTCTCATCAGCCCCCATATCAGCCCCTATGCATCTCATCACCCCCATGCCTCTCATTAACCCCTATGCCTCTTATTAGCCCGCATATCAGTCCTTATGCCTCTTATTAGCCCCCATTATCAGCCTTATGCCTCTCATCAGCCCCCTTTATCAGCCCTTATGCCTCTCATTTGCCCCCATATCAGTCCTCATGCCTCTTATCATTCTCATTTTCAGCCCTTATGCCTCTCATCAGCCTCCTTTATCAGCCATAATGCCTCTCATCACCCCCATTGCAGCCCCCCATATCAGATCAGCCCTAAGCAGCCTCATGTTTTATAAAATAAAAAAAACACTTACCTCTCCTGCTCCTCACTGCCTGCGATCTTCTTCCTCCTGCTGTCGGCTGTTCTGTGAACTGGCGCGCACAGCGTAAGGTCACAGAGCGCCCTCACGCTGTGCGCAGCCACTGCACAGCCGACAGCCGAGGACCAGGAAGCGGTGAGTACAGAGCCTTCACTGCTTCCTGGTCCTCTGGTACTAATGAGCGCTTCCATAATACGGTAGGTTTTTTTAAGGTTAGACTCAGACAAACAAGCAAACTGACCCTCTTACTTGTGTTGTCGAAAACAAAACCGTACTGTACATAGCCATTTTCCACAATTCCTACAAGCAGCCACAGTACTCTCATAAGAAAAGCGCTTCTGAAGTATACAATTATACAAGAGAGAACAGCTGCGCTACACAAGTGAATTCAGGTGTAGAAGAGTCCAAGAAATCTTTACAGAGTATACTTTATATTTTGAAGGATCTTTCCAATGTAGATGAATTATGGATAATGATGGATTGTGAAAATAGTAATACTGATAGCAGTTACATACCTTATGGAAAAAAGAAAAAAAAGAAAAGAATGACCATTGTCTCAAAAGTACAAAATTATCCAGCCAAAAATTCAATTCTGATGGCCACAAATGTCCCACCATAACGGTAAAACCAAACAATAAATGAATGGTACACTATGATTGTGGACACTCTTTCTTTAAAGAGGACCTTTGATGGGATTATGTGTTACAAACTGGTATGCTTACCAAATAGGTCTGCCCCTACAGATGTACCGATGGTCTAAATTAAGATACTGTATCAGGTGCCAAAAATTAGGAAGGACACAGCATGTATAATTGTATACTTCAGAAGCGCTTTTCTTATGAGAGTACTGTGGCTGCTTGTAGGAAACTGGCTTGTGGAAAATGGCTATGTACAGTACGGTTTTGTTTTCGACAACACAAGTAAGAGGGTCAGTTTGGAGGGGTATTTTAGAAAAAAAAGTGCTTCAATCTGTAGAGGCCGCCCTACCTGGTAAGCATGCCAGTTTCTAACACATAAACCCATAAAAGGTCCTCTTTATTACTTAACCCCTTCCCGACCAGCGCCGTAATAGTACGGCGCTGGCCGTGTCTTTAAAGATGGCGCCCGCTCCTGAGTGCTGCGGGCACCATAGCCGCGGATGGCCGCCTGCTTCTCATGGCAAAGACTCGCGGCTCAACTGGCAGTAATGCCGATCACTGACATTTTAGCCCTCAGATGCCATTGTCAATCCTGACCACAGCATCTGAGCGCGCGGAAAACCAGCTTCCATTGGTGCTCCGGCTCCCCCGTTTGGCAATCGGAGGAGCTGGAGCTTGTGAGCAGCAGCCCCTGTCTTTGTGAATGACAGCCTGTAATAGGGTTTCATAGGAAACAAGCAATTTTCTCATAGACTCCAATGCTAGTGCATTGGAGTCTACGAGAATAGCAATCTAATGATTGCGTGTTATAGTTCCCCATTAGAAAAATGTAAAAAAAAAAAAAGTTTCAAAAACATTAAAATTCAAAATCACCCCTCTTTTCCCAAAATAAAAATAAAATAATATTTAAAAAAAACCCACATCATGGGTGTCGCGATGTGCGAAAACGCCCATAGTATAAAAATATAAAAATATATTCCCCAAACGGCAAACAGCAAAACTGAAAAAAGCATCCAAATGACCAATTCGCTGTTTTTGGTCACTTCATTTTCTACAAAAAATGCAATTAAAAAATTATCAAAAAGTCATACACACTCCAGAATGGTATCAATGAAAAGTTTAGATCCGTAGACATAAATACAAAAAAGTTATAGGGGTCAAAATATGGCGACTAAAAATAAAACAGATTTTTTCCAACTTTTAAAAAAAAATATTATTACTATCAAAACACAAGAAAAAATATACATATAAAGGTATCACCAGATTCATACTGACCTGTATAATAAAAGTAACCGGTCAGTTTTATCGTACATCAAACATCATAAATAAAAAAAACATAAAACTGTGTGGAATTGTTTTTTTTTGCAATTTCACCCCATTTGGAATTTTTTCCCGCTTCCCACTACATCATATGCAATATTAAATGGTGGCGTTGGAAAGTACAACTTGTCCCGCAGAAATCAAGCTTTCATATGGCTATGGGAACAGACAAATAAAAAAGTTATGGCTCAGGGAGCGCAAAACGAAAACACAAAAAAAAACATAAAACCTCTAGGGGTTAAAGGGTTACTGTGTACCTGAGTTTTCAAAATAAAAGTTTGCTGTGCTTTTTTGTACAATCATAACTGTAAAGGAACTCATCTTTTTTGGACTTCCCTAAAGTCTCTTTTAGCCATATTATTCCCTGTTTCAGCTGCACAGGTAGATGCATTTTATTTAGAAGTAGGGGGTGTATTCTTTCTGTGAAATTTGACAGCACTGTACTGCTGTGACATCCTTTCGCTTACTTTCCAGTATGTTTTTTTTTTCAACTCCAGAGTTTACAGAACAGTTAAAGAGGGGAAAATCTTACTTACAAACATAGATTTACAAACACACAAAAGACTCGAATAATCTTCAAAAGCTGTGTAGAAGCAGTTCTTTTATCAGGCTTAAGATCTCAGCTAGCTCTAACATGTCCCATTTCCTTCGAGCTGTCTTCTGAGTCTCTGTTATTAGGAATGGATCATGCCTAACATCAGGCAGTAAGATGCAAATTAGGCTACTAAATGCCCCCAGAGTGCCACCCCCCAAAAAATGGGGCTGTAAGAAATGCCAGATGCCCCCATAGTGCCAGCTCCCACCACAAAGAAAAACAATCAAAACACTAATACTTACCTCCATCAGCAGTGATGCGATGCAGGCCTCTTCCGGCCTGTGTCCCTTGCTGTGTGCTGCCCGGCTCAGGCGGCGCGATGATAATGACGTCATTGCGCCGCCTGAGCCAGCCTCTGATAGGCTGCAGGCATTAGTGCCTGCAGCCTATCAGAAGAACAGGGAAGGGAGATGTCTCTCCCTCCCTTGCTGCAGCACAGGCATCTGTATCGCTGTCCTGAGGACGGCAATACAGATGAATATGGAGATGAACACTTCCACAATGGATGCACTCCTCTCCTACTGCCCAACACACCATCGCCGGCAACTAGAACCAGGGCTGCGCCACCTGTGGTGATCGGTGGTATGGCCCTGAGGAATTAAGAAAAAATAATAATTATTTGTTAAAGATGGCCCAGCGGCCGTTTTTTTAACATGCTTTAGGGCGGCCTGGGGGGAAATTACCTCCCTGCACCCCGTCCCAGCCCGCCCCTGAGAGTCTGTCTTCAGTTCTACTGAGCTCTAAAGATGCCTGTGTGTAACAAGCCAAACAGGAAGCACGATGGGCAGTGATAGTTAGGATACAAGTACGTCAGGCACTGGGTTAGTGACAGGAGACAGGCTAGACAGGCTCTTCTTAGCAACACCCAGAGCTCAGCTAAGGGTACTTTCACACTAGCGTTATTCTTTTCCGGCACTGAGTTCCGTCCTAGGGGCTCAATACCGGAAAAGAACTGATCAGTTTTATCCCCATGCATTCTGAATGGAGAGCAATCCGTTCAGGGTGCATCA
Organism: Bufo bufo; assembly: GCF_905171765.1. Lineage (NCBI taxonomy): Eukaryota > Metazoa > Chordata > Amphibia > Anura > Bufonidae > Bufo > Bufo bufo. Next base: position 255,398,974 of record NC_053392.1, on the reverse strand, counting down.
GGATCAGTTCAGTCTTTTTGACTTTTGCTGCGGTTTTATCTCCGTCTAAAATTCCGGAACACTTGCCAGATCCGTTTGTCCATATTACAAACGGAGAGATGGATCCGTTCTTGCAATGCATTTGTGAGACGGATCCGCATCCGGATCTGTCTACAAATGCTGTCGGTTTGTATGCATATTGCCGGATCCGGCAGGCAGTTATAGCGACGGAACTGCTTGCCAGATCACTCTGCCGCAAGTGTGAAAGTACCCTAAGAAGACTCTTTACACTGTGTTTTCTAGTACAAAGAACAACTTTACCTAATAAAGTACCGGTATATTACAAAAATGTTTAAAGAGGACCTTTCACTACAATAAGAAATCTAAACTAAGCATACAGACATGAAGAGCAGCGCCCAGGGATTTCCCTGCACTTACTATTATCCCTGGGCGTTCTCCCTGTATAGGCTCCGGTATCTTCAGATTTTCGGCTCAACTGGGTGGAGCCTGCCGGCTTCTCCTTCTCCCAGGCTGTAGCGCTGGCCAACAGCAGCGCTCAGCTCATAGCCTGAGAGAAAAAATCGCTGCTGTTGGCCAGCACTACAGCCTGGGAGAAGGAGACGCCGGCAGGCTCCACCCAGTTGAGCCGAACATATGAAGCTACCGGAGCCTATACCGGGAGAACGGAGCGGCGCCCAGGGATAATAGTAAGTGCAGGGAGATCCCTGGGCGCCGCTCTCCATGTCTGTATGCTTAGTTTAGATTTTTTATTGTAGTGAAAGGTCCTCTTTAACATCATTGTCCCACACTATATTAAATATAAACTGAAAGACAGTTTCATTTTAAGATTTTCATAGCATTGTTGGTTGTCTGCAGCATGTTTCCTAAACCAAGATTAGAAATCACAACAAATCCAAAACCAAACAAAATAATAAATCCGAATTGGTTAGTAGATCTGAGCTAGCCTGTTTGATTAGCGTGTTTTCTTGAATCACTTACTCTAGGGGAATTCATTTCTGGTGTCTTTCAGCTGCATCCCATCAAGATTAAACAGTCTCCGGAGGTAATTTGGGAGAAATACTTTAACCTAATGCTATTCTTATTTTCATATATTTGTATTTTTGCAAATAAATGTTCACCATCATAACACAGAGTTATTAAGTAAATGAAAGAACTGCATAATGGCCTCTCACCTAGAGAATAACTGTATAATTATTTCTCTCCAAGTCTGAAACAGCAGAACGACCTCTTGCTAACAAAATCATCTTACAGTTTTATAACCTCAAAAATGGAAGTGTTGAGACTAAAATACATTTCCAAAAGAAGACTTAAATTAAAGAAAAAAAAAATTTCAATGAATGCATTGTATAAAACGGAAACAATATATTAAGCTCACCAGGCAGAGGATTTTAGTATTTAAAGCATTATATTATCCATTCCTTATAGTCACAAACTGTTTGCCACAATTTGTCTGTCTCTTTGGGGAGGAGAAACGTTCTTAACCATAAAATTGTTCTGTCACTTTTTATTATATACTTTAATTCGTTTTTTGAATGATTGTTAACATAAGAGAAAATGATTGAAAAAGTGATACAATTGGGTTATAAGGGAATACATTGTTTTGTTCTAGAGCAGGGCTAGGCAACCTCCGGCACTGCAGCTGTTGTGAAACTACAATTCCCAGCATGCACACTTGCTCTGCCCTTCTCAGAACTCCCATAGAAGTGAATGGAGCATGCTGGGAACTGTAGTTTCACAACAGCTGGAGTGCCGAAGGTTGCTGACCCCTGTCCTATAGACCAACCCATGGATGGCAACCTCTTCTGTACTGAATGCCTCTTTCCTGTAATGTGCCTGCACCAGATACTGAAGCACACCATGCAGCAAGACTTCAGGAGAAGTCATGGCCAGGCATGATCACATGTACAGTGCCTGGCCCTGTCAATCAAAGTGGAGGGAACGGCAATTGCAGAGAGAGCTGAGCCTCTAGGTGCAACAGCAACACCCTTGTTGCTCCTAGAGGCTCATTTGCATATATTAAAACTTCATTTTTCTCAGCAATGCGGACACATATGAACATGGAACTAACACAGATGCCTTCAGCTGCCAAGTACACATGTAACAGCTCAGACAGTCTCATAGGTAGAAATCTGCTGACAGATGCCCTTTAAGGGGACATATAATTTGGAAATCTTCATATTCATATACTTCTCAGAAGTCTGAATTTTATCATTCTTTTATTATTCCTCCTGAAAATTAATTTACAAAATTAGCCACTGTCTGTACTGACTCAGGTGTCAATTTATTCATACATTTCCAGGAGGAAGAACAAAAATCCAGAATTCTGAGAAAGTGTTTTCAAGAATTATTATTTAAATGGGAAATCGGGGATTTACTATAACAGTAAGGTCAGAAGAGATGATAGTTCCTCTTTAAGCAGCTTTCCTGTTCTGTTGCATTTCTTTTTAAAACTCATATTTTCTCTTCATGACCGCTGAAAGAACACACTCTTCCTAGCATGAAGCTAGTGGAATTCGAAGCAATCAGTAAATCTCCCCACTTCTGTAGCCACTTGTAGTCTCGCAGTTTGCGATCTCACAGTCAAAGAGACCAAAACTGGAACCTGTTTTGTGGGAGAGAAAGGAGGACTACAGGTGGCAGGGTGCAAGATACTGTAGATTACAAAGTCTCTTGTGTTCATACAGACTATTGCTAAATGCTACAAAAAATATAACAATGAACTTTAACCTACCAAAAACATATAGCTAAAGGGGTTGTGCCACTAAAAATACTTATTCCCTATTCACAAGATAAATGTTTGATCTCTGGAGGTCCGACCACTGCAATCACAACAATGAGGGTCCTCAAGTGCCACCGAACTGCCCCATGAGAATGCAGCAGTGCTATGTCCACTGCTTCCTTCATTTCTACGGGACTTCACATTACATCACTCCTGGAAGTCCCATAGAAATGAATGAAGCAGCGGGAATAGCACAGCTATATTCTTATGGGGCACTGGGGGTCCCATTGGTCAGACCTCCAGTTATCAGACACTTAGGCCTCTTGTACACGACTGTATGGCTTTTTCAGTATTTTGCGCTCCGCAAAAAACAGATCCGCAAAAAATACGGATGACGTCCGGGTGCATTCTGTTTTTTGCGGAACGGAACAGCTGGCCCCTGATAGAACAGTACTATCCTTGTCTGATATGCGGACAATAATAGGACATGTTCTATCTTTGAACAGAACGGAAACGGAAGGCATACGGAGTACCTTCCGTTTTTTTGCTGATCCATTAAAATGAATGGTTCTGTATAAGGAACGCAAAAAACGGAACGTAAACGAAAAAAAAAAAAAAACATTCATGTGCAAGAGGCCTTACTCTCTATCCTATGGATAGTGGATAAGTGCTATTATAGGCACAACCTCTTTAATGAAACAAACTAGTACAATACAAATATGTGCTAGAAACTATAGAAATTCCAAAAATGTCTACAATTAGGCTAAAACAAATCAATGTAGCAAACCATAAAAAATGGAGATGAAAAATGTAGAGTGTAACACTCTGTTTCGCCACCACTTAGAGACAGTAATTATAGAAAAGAATCAGACACAGCTTTGTCACAGATGCCAAAAAACTGGAGAACATAAGTCATCCTGTCAAAAAATGAAAGCATGAAACAATGATAAAAAAGCAGCTAACCAGTTATACAAACTGCAAGAGTTTCATTTATTCCCTGGACTCCAATAACAGCAAAAATGGAAAAAATAAAACCTAATAAAGCTGAAAGACACTGCTGTATTCTAGTCTGTTGGCTCTGATTGCTGGTCCACACATGAACATGATGCTTGGTATGGGCAATGCTCACCAAGTGCTCAAGTACTTGTATTCAGTTTATAATAATGGGAATCATTTAGAAGGTTCTTTTTATTAACAGC